>NC_044009.1:33875504-34178534 GCF_900496995.4 Aquila chrysaetos chrysaetos
GAGGAAGCCAACAGGGTAGTAGGTAAAATTAAAAAAAAAAGTTTATCAGAATAAACATATTAAGGGTGGGGAGGTCTTATACAGAAAGTGAAATGGATAGCCTTTGCTGCAGCTACTGCTGTCTGGTGGAAACCCATTCGCCACGTGGCTAATGATGTAGCTCATGCCACTACTCAGCAAAGTCGTGAAAATCAAAGCTTGCTGTTTGTTGTAATTACTGAAGGAATGTTACATATATGTATACAGGTGATGCCATTTCTCTTGAACTAAGTACAATTAAGAGCTGAGAGAATTAAGCCAGAATTTACTGAGTACTTCCACCACGGCTGCTCACCTTCTCACAAACACTTTTCCTCAAAGACAGGGTCTGGCTCTTTACCTCCATTAATGTAAGGATGGCACTCCAGCTAAATCCACCAGCTTTCTGGTTTATCAGTTTGAAAAAATGAAAATTGAAATAATTTGTTTATATCTGTGAAAAAGTGCATGACACATCCACAGGATCAGCTTTCCTGGAGGAGAAGGTATTTTAAATTCAGAGAGAAGGCACCCAATCAATTTTGGAAATTTATCTGTAGACACTTTCATACTTTTAATAAGATGGCTTTTACTATGAACAACTTCATCTTTACTCTGCTCCCTGAGTGTATGAGGAGCTTTTTGTTTGCAATTCTCATCGAAGTAATTGGGGCTGATGGCTTTCAGTGCTTCCCAGAATCAACCTCTAGACCTTGGACCATATCTTGAAGTCAAGTAAAACTCCTATAGAGGTCAGCAAGTTTTGACTGAGGTAGGCACATCACATGCCCACGTGGGGCAATTATCTGGTGTAGAAGGATCATGCTTGCTAAATCCTTAGAAAAATAAAGTGCTCTTTAGTACAGTATTGCATCTAATATCTATCTGGTACAGATATTACTTCCAAATTCAAAACCAGTTCCACACAAAACCAAGATGGGCTGTTTTGTTGAAATGCAAACCTGAAAGGCTGATAAATCCTGCTCTATAATTTTTTCTTTGTCATAAGATTCTTTTTTTTTTCTCATTTGTATCTTACATCTACTTGAGTCATTTATACAAATTCAATACAAAATACCTAACAGTAAGCTTTTTACTTAAAACCTTGCCAGGTGCCATATTTTGTTCTTTTCCTTTTATATGGATATTACCTATTCTTCTAACAATTTAACAAGGCATTTCATTAAATCACTGTAATGCAATTAATGTAGGTGGAAACAAATTTTCGATGAACATGGAAACATCGTGTTTAGAATATATAGTTTAAAAGTGTCCGTAATTTGATGATAATATTGTTTACCTTGCTTCAAACTGTGATTATATCTTTATCCAGTAGTTTTTATGGGTTTAAAAAAGTTGAGTCCCTTTTCTCCTTTTTAGCTTGTTTTCAGAATTTGAAAAACGGAGATACAAAGGGAGCTGTGGCAGCTGAATTCCCTTTCATGTGTGTCCAGTCCAGGTGAAGCCCAGCATAATGTACTGTAATATGTCTCTTCAGTTCTCTGATACAATGACCTGTGCATCCTCTAAATCCCCCACAGAATGCGCAGACACAGACTGATTGAGGTGAGTATGGACTTAAGTATACATTGTTCTTTGTGGCTCTGAGGAATTGGCACTTTTGCCAAATGCAAGATGATGTGGATTGTAATCTATTGAGATATGAGTTCAGACTGGGCCCTGTTATACATTGTAAGAATAACTAAAGATTTGTCTGAGTAAGTTTGGGGTTGGGTTTTTTTTTTTGCTTTTCTTCCTCAAAAACAAACAAAAAAACTTTTTCACAGTTTCTGACACTTTCCAGTGCCACTAACAACAGTAATCATGAAAGCACCTTTGTGGTAAGAGCCTCTTGCAGCAGACTGGGGTAACACGGCACCAGAAATCCCAGCCTCTTACTCAGGGGTTTTGGTGCAACCATGGAGAGAAACTGATAGAGGGTATGCACATGGGAACCATGGCATTTACTCTACCTGATGGTATATATTTTATTTTTTAATTTATTCTGTGAATGTAACTAAGATCTTATAGCTGTTGGGGGAACAGTGGGTTATATCTGGATGACTTCTGATTCTGATCTGATTAAAGAAAACAGAACTGGGGCTGGGGATGAAGAGGTGGTAAAGAGGAATATTGAGCACAGATGCTCCCCAATCATAGCTCATAACTATTTCAACAAGATCACCTTTCTAGTATAAGCAGATGAGAAGACTTTATTTTCTTTTGCCTTAATAGGAAAGGAGTAGGGCAGCAGTTTATCTTATAGGTCTTGGTGACAAAGGAGTATTTTAAATGCTTAGTCTTTTGTTCCATAATGAATGAGAAACAAGAGGTCTAACACTTTAACAGAGGAGGTAGTCACAGCAATTAAACAGCATTTTTAATAATCCCCCAACCTTTCTGTTGGAATCAGAAGCTTGATTCTGATCCTAAACTAATATAATTATGTTGTGAGTGCATACCTCTCTCCAGCTGCCTACCTGGTGCACAGAACTCCCCTTGCTCCTCTCCTCTTTGCACTCCTAAGGAGCTCACCACTCTCCTTACCGCTGGGGTCAGCCTCCTCTGTAAAATACACTAGTTAACAAACCTAGTAGATTTTTTCTACTAGCGCTGTATGTCAGTAACTCTGTTTCTGGCCACTCGGCTTCATTGGTCCCAATATGCCTGAGCTCCCCTGCCCGTGGCTGTGCTCCGCTGGGGCTCCTGGAAGACAGTCCCAAGGAAAAGCCTTCTGTTTTCCCCGGGTGCCATAGGGCTGGGGAGGCTGACATACGTGCTGCTTTTCTGCCTTCAAGACAATAGTCATAAATACATAACCACAGGCATATATATCAGATCTTAAAGGGCTAAATAAATAAAATTATCATAGCAATGCTGTGCGTCAACAAAATAAAGGATAGCGTTTGAAAGTGTGGCTCTTAGAAAAGTTTTTGGAGAGGAAAAGTTGTCTAGGATTGCAAAGACTCTAAGAGGTATTTTCACTTATGAATAACATACAATAAAATTAATTGGATTCTTTATACCTAAGCAAATTTTAAGTTTTACTAAATACAAGATATTCTATTTACAAATATAAAAACACAGCTTTGGACTTTAACATTTAGAATACTGTCTTTCTTTTAAAAAGTCAGAAGAAAGGGTATATTTACATGCATTCCCCAGTAATATATTTTATAGAAAACTATTTCTTAAAATATTTTCAAATACAACATTTTCAATTTTGAACTACTTTAATCAGGTTTGTCCTGTAATCTAAATTTTTAGGCAGCATTTTTTTTCTTCAGCACTTAAAATGGAAACCCAAGAACACTGACATCTTAAACAGTAACCCAGAAGAGATTGCTTGTTGATGTTTGAGTTAACAGGAATAAACCATCCAGAATGTTTTACTCTAATTGGCTGGTTTTGTGCTAACACATGTGCGTTAGTATGTTCTAAAATATCTTACCAAAATGCTTAAATACTTTTCAACAAATCTGTTTGAACTCTGCATTTCTGCTGCAGGCAGAATAATGTCTATTGGTTTTATGTTTGAGTCAGAACTTCCTGTGAGGGAGATTACAGATTCATCAAGGAAGAGTCCTTCATGCAAATACCATCTGCTCCAGGACTCAGCTTTACGGAGGGTGAGAGGACTCTTTGCTAACACACAAAAGACTGAGGTGGAGAAACCTACCCAAGAAGGCTGAGATAAAGAGACAGCTCTCATAGCTGGAACTATAATAGCCCATCTTCTGCAGTCGTGTTGGTACGCTGGTGTACCTGTGTCGGTGGGTAAAATTCACTGGTTTCTTTAACAGCTAGTACTGTTTTTCTCAGGGAAGGAGTGGATTTGTTTTTATGCACTTAGAACTTCTCTTTTCAAGAGTTCATGGGATGTGAAGTAATATAGGATTTTAAGCTGCACGTGTTTCATTCAGCGCTCAAAATTAAAACTACTCACCCCGTATAATTCTCTTTCAGCTCACAATCTTGGCCCTTGGGGGGGGATAAAATTAATGTAAACAGAGCTGAAGAAACCTGAGTGAGAGGGATTTGTTTTATACAGCCAATGGTGTCCTCAAGCTAGGTAGCTTGTATAACAGTGTTTTCCCTTATGTAGATATTTGAAAGCAGAATGAGTTTTCCTTCTGGCAGAATCCAGTTAGTGACCAGTGTATTTACAGTTTCAGCTTGCGAGAAGCAAGGCTTACATCTATTATATTTGTATCTCTCTTTACTCATGTGATTTTCCCCTGGAATCTAATGAAAACATCCTTTAAAGTTTATTGTAAAGATTGAACTTTAATACAGAGACACTGAATTTGGGTCTTCATGTAGCAGAGCTCAACACCTGGAGAGTAACATCACCAAATGTTCACAAAATTGGCAAATATAAGTGCAGTAAAAACTATCAGTATTCAATTGAGTAAGGTAGCACAGCATTGTCTAATGCAATAAGAAACCAGCTGGGAAAACACATGTCCAATTTTTTGGCGTTCAGATACAGAAATACAATGGGAAGGGCTGAGTTTCAAATGGTTTTCTCAGCTTAAGAAAAGGAATGAAAAACCAGGGCTGAGAAATCTCCTGCTGACTTTCAAATGTAGGTGCATGGGGAAAAATATCTGCTTGACCAATGACCCTACCTTTCTATATCCACTAAAAGTTGATCCTGAGATATCAACACATATTCCCAATTTTGTCGAGAACAATTTTTGGAGCCTACATTTTACTCTTAAGGAGACATTAAAAATGTATGTTTCTAACACTTCTGTAGCTCTCAGTCAGGATGTTGTCAATGCCGTCATTTCATGGTTTAGGCCAGTCTTGTATGAGTTGTCAATATTTCTGTTTCAAAATCTCCTTCATTAAAAATGGTTGCAGCTATGGCAGGGGTTAGGAAGACTGGATACCAAAACAATAATGTTAGGTGACAGGTAGTCAAATGTCAAAATAGTCCATAGACGCTATTGGCTTCCATGAAAAGAAGACTGATACTGGGTTGTAGCTGTATTTTCCAGCTACCAAAAACTACTGCTCCCCAATTAGTAAGGAAGTTGAAATCTGCTAGAAAAGAAAAAAACCCCAAACTGTAGAGTTAATGGATCCTTGTTTGTTAGGCTACTGCTATGTCTCCTCTTTCTGCTTGCTGTTAAAACACATGCTTTAAAAATACAAGCCAGCAAACACACACACCTGTGCCTTAAAAGCTGAGTGTATTTTGTGCTGTAAATAGGAAAACAAAAATAAAAATTCCCTCTGCTACCTATCGCACTGCCCCCAAACAAACAAATATTTTCTCCTCCCTCTTCAGCAGCCTGTATTGGCACTTGGGGCGGAAGCAAAGTTCATACCAAATCACTCATAGATCGCAAATACACAGATTTCCAACCTAAAAGCTACATGTTAGGTAACCCAACCCAGCTACCAGCCAAGCACTCCCTTTCCAAATCAAATGGCTCAATAAGATATTAGTGAAAGGCCTTACAACTACACTGAGGATAAAGAAGTGGCTGAGGAGTACAAGGTCAATATATAACTAGGAGGGGAAAATCAAAGGTAATTATAAAATGTCTAGGATATTGTCATCGTTCTTAAAATATTTATTTAAGAGAATTCTAGAACAGTTGTCCAGCTGAAGCATAAACATCCTTACTTTCCACCCTATGAAAAGAAGTGAGCAGAAGCAGCTCTGGAGCTTTTCCAAAGCCTAAAAGCCAACCTTAGCTATACCTTCTGCAGCACTTTCAGATGGATGTGTTGGCCAACACAAGTCAGATGAAACAGTTGTGGGTTCACTATGTCTCTTCAGACTCCGTAGCTCAGCTGTGCAAAGCGTTTACAAACTTTCCTGCAATCTGTCAAACACCTGGATATGTAGAAAACTGCAGTATCAAAAAAAATCCAAAAAGTTAAGCAAAAAAAATTATAGAAAATGTGAATATACAAATTAATGCACATGACTTATTTATTGCAAGGCACATGTTAACATGCTGATTTTTCCCTCCCAGCCATAGTGAACCTGAAGGCAGCAGAGCTTTTGTTTCCTATAGGCACAACTGTACGTTTGCATCCACTTTTTGTCGGCATTTATTTTAGACTTTAGGGCTCCTGTTCCCATTCCCATTTTGCTTGTAGGCAGCTTGACTACAAATGCTGACAGCTGTTGCAGCAGGCATTGGCAGGGCTTTTCTAGGAAGGCTGCCCAGAGCTGGCTGGCTGACATACACAAAGTCAGAGGGGATAGATGGGGACTTGTGGACAAGGAATGGTGTTTGAAGGTCTGGCCACACAGTGTGTAAAAGCCTCATTGGATGCAGGACAAGATGAGGGGTTTTTTTTGCAAAAGCAGAAGTTGGGGTGCCGCAAGACCAACACAGAAGGCATGTCAGTGAATCAATAAGTGGCAAAATGGACCTCAGGGCTGGTCTCAAGGCCACTTAGATGTGGCCCAGAAGACTAAAGAAAAGCAAATGTGGTCTCAATCTTCAATAAGATTTGACATATTGGATAAGTTACATGGTCCAGAAGCTGCGATTTGATGCAGAGCTAGCTGAAGCCATCAGCTGCTTCAGCTCATGTAATTTTTGGGAGGTTCTCTGCAGTTGGGGCAGTTTGAGTCTTTACAGAGGATTCTTTCAAGAGACTACTGTATTTGAAGTTCTTCACTGGTTTGAAGTGCTACAACAGACTGATGTATTTGCGGGCAGATTTATGGCAAAATGCAGATGTGTAAGATAAATGCTATCACCCATGGGACTCTGCACACCGAATACTGCCATAGTCACTAGTGTGGGCTGCATCTCTGCAAGCTTGTCTGCAGGAATGCACTATTTTTTTTGTTGTGTTTGGAAAACATCAACACGTATTTTTTCTCCCAAACAAGGAGGAATGTATTTAACAACAGACACTCATTTTGCCACAGAGGAAGGGAACAGGTCAATTATTACAGTCCCTATAGTTAGTAAACGGATTTTGTTGCACGTTTGGTTCGTAATATTGAAATCAGAGTAGTGGGCACGTGTGTGTGGGCTCCCACAAAGACAAGGATACTTTATATATATGTCTGACTGGATCCATTTTCCAAATTCAACAGTATATTGTCTTTGCTTCTTTCACAAAACTAATGATTTTACTTTCTCTTACTCTTGCACCAATACTACCACTTACTGAAAAACTCAGTATTTGGACATACAAATTGCTGATGTGTAATGTGTGTTAAAGATGCATTTTAAATAGCTTTTGAATAAAATAACAGAGGTCAGCTAATCATTTTAACTCCCCTCCTGGCATATATTCTCTGCTCATGACCATAGCATCTAAGTCTTCATTAAGGCTACAATTCAGAAATGTGCTATATATTTTTACTAGCTTTTCCTGACTGTGTGGTAAGGTGAGCAACAATGTACAGCTTGGAAGTTAGTGACTCTTTTCAACAATAATAATAAAAAAAATTGCCACTATATAAATATAGTTATGAAAAATACACTTAAATTTTTCCAGTTAATTGAAGAAGAGTTGTATGACAGTGTACATGCACATCGTTACATAAAACAAGAATTGAAATAAGCAAAACCTGTTTAGATACTTGGGGTGACCTCTGCAGAAATCTAGCATTGCCCTAAAACTCTGTAGCCTTGCTGTTCTTAGGAGATAGGTGTTGTTGGGAAGGTGCCACAAAGGCCGTCTTCCTAAGCAGCTCCCTTGGTATCAGTCACTCAAACCTCCCGTGTGACTGGTCTGTTGGCGATTGAATTGAAAACAGGAGAGATGAAATGCAAGTTGCTGGTTTTACAAATGAAGAATGAAATTGGATGCATTTTGCCCACTTTGCAATCAGCCATTATGTATATGTTTAGATTGCAAAACTAATCTGGTAGTTTTCAGATCCAATCATATTAATGAAGTAGCAGAATTACTTGTGTGATTCTGTACGATGGTCAATTTAGTAAATAGATATGAAGGAGACTAAAATACGTATTTTTTTATAATACTCTTACAATTCTGCAGGAATCAAACCAGTAAAAAATGTAGATTGAACTTTGTTTTAATTGGTTTATGTTTAAAGATTCTTTGATCAGCGATAACAGTAATATATATTAACATGTTGCATTTTAAAGTGACGCTGCCTTTCATTAATCAAGTGTCTGTATGGTTGATTAATTTGAACAAGGTTTAAATTGCTATGAAAATTTATCATTCATAGCCATGATCTCCATTTACATATATGTTAATTATTGTAAATGTAATCTTTTTCTGAATCCTCTGGGCTGCATACTAAAAAGACACAGTGATCACAGTGAGTGACTACTTTTCTATTACAAAGTGAACTCTTACCAGTATTCAGTAAAGTCTGTTTCAGTTGTCAAAGATAGACTCAAAACATTAAAACATTTTATGCTAAAGGCAAGTTCAAATACTATAGATGCTATTTCCTTTTCAAATTATTTCTTTATTCAATGGCTAGAACATTTAAGAAAATGAAACTAAGTACTACCAACCACTATAAAATTAAGTTCTGTCTCTGTGGGCTGAAAAATTTTTCCCTTCCTACTCTGAGACTTTCTCCATACTAGCTACATTATTAATAATCATGAGAGAGAGTTTTTCCATATGTCTTTTGGCAAAAGTGACTTGAAGAAGTTACTAAGTCAAAAGAACCCTTTGTAGTACAATTAGAATGAGTTAAATTGCATAAGACAGACATCACCAAGGTTTATAGCCTTTTAACATGACACAGAAAAAAATCTCTTTACAGTGGCTGTAAAATAGCCATACTAGAGCTCCTCACACACACCACACTGATGCATGTGTTTAATGCAAATAAACGCACTTGCTGTGCTTTCTTCAAACTCTCCAGCTCAAGGAGATGACAGTCATTTGTCTAAAACTTATTACATTTGACGTAGTCAAGAATTTTATCAAGGTTTAAAGAGAGAGGATGTTTCACAGAACATTTCCCACAATGTTATGGAGAGAAAATGCATTGGCAGGAAATGGATTTCAGATACGAAGCGTAAAGCATCTCTCTTTCAACAAACAACTATTACAGCTTTTATTAAAAAATGCATATCAATAGAAACTAATTACTGTCCATTAAATTACACTCTGGGCCTCATATTGCTATTAATTCCTTTTTTGCATTCACAGAAACTGACATTTGTTTCCTATGTTTTTTTTGTTTATTTTCTTGAAATATCCAGGCAAATTTTATTCAGAAATGACTTAAAACAAATCAGAATTGCAGGCAGATCAGTGTTAGGGCCTTCAGACCCTGTTCCAGGAAATACTTCAGCATATGCTTATATTCATCTTTGCTAAGACAGTATCTCTTCACTTACTTATCTTTAGTGTATGGCCTGGTTTCATCTTCCAGAGGGTGTTAAATTGTGCCTTACACTTTTTTTACTTGTTTCCCAAGTGTTTTTTGTTATTTTTACATTTTTTAAGTGAATCTTTTATTACATAGTTGCAAAAGGGACCATTCCTAGGTGCAAATTAAAAGATTTCTTTATTTCCATTAATTTTTATAATTTTTCTGTTTAAATGGTTTCTATTTACATAATATATTCACTGCAGGACCAGCCTCATTTCTTAGTCACAACTTAATGCAATTAAAATGTCTATCTGGAAACCTTTGCAAGCATAGCACCTTTATACTACCTGACTGAGCAGTTTTAAAGATACTTAATTTGCAGTTTTCCGTTGGACAGTCTCATAATGAAATATAGTGGTTTGGGTCCCAATTTCATAAATGGATAAGGTGAGGCACACTTGTGAAAATCATACCAATCTTTTGGCATGAGCATGCACAGATTTTGGAATGTGTTGTTGCGGTCAACTTCTGGAGGAAAATAATCCTAAACATATATCTTTATGTAGTGTTTTAATATAGCATCGTTGCAAGATCGGAATGGTTTGGGTGAATGCTAAACAGGAGGAGGTCACTTTTTTCCCTACAGTCATGGTGGCTACCACATCCTTGTATCTTGTGGCACAGATTGTCTGAAATTCTTGGTTACCTAAATATCTTTTCTCTCCCATAAATCTGAAATATGCATGGTATTTGAGTTGCAAAGAGATTTTGGCATTAATTGATGGAAGCTGTGTAGCTGCAATGGTACCCTGGATGTCGATATAATAATAGGAGCTACACAGTTTGTATACATAGATACATACATATACGTAGCATCTGCTTTCAGAGTTAAAGTGTTGATAAAGAAATTCTGTAACTTATTAGCAGCTGAAATTACTGTGTGACAGGAATTCTGTCTGCAATATCTGCATGTGTCTTTCTGACAACACCAGGAAATTAAGATGCAGATAAAACCTAAAAATAATGCAGACCAGTGTGTTCAGTTGCAATTTCTGTGATTTGAAGATGACGCTGAAAAATCAAGAGAGTTCTGAAAAACAGTCGGAATTCATTTGAAGTCTGTTGAATGTGCTTCATCATAGGAAATTTAGTAAATTTGGCCAGGAGAGGCATAAACTAGGGTTTGTGCACAGTAGAAGAATCAGGGTGCACACAAGGAAGTTCTTAGGACACAGAGTTAAAAGAAGCAAAGCATAGAGAATTACCTTCTTATAAAAGACGTGGTATTACGACTCACTGCTATGGAATGTACAGAGGTCAAAAAATACAAAGGATTTAAAGATGATTAAATAAATTCATGGAAGAAAAAAATTTCATAGAAATCGTTAGAAATCTTTGCAGATTTTTGGTTTAGGAAGCCTTTCGGTGATTGTTGGAGGCTAGGAAGACATGCCGGGTTACTAAGTTAACTACTCCATTGGTATCTCTGCAGTTGCTAGTTGTGAATTTTATTTATATTCACCAAGTGAAGAATTGGATTAGTGTTTGTTTATTTATTTAAGGCACATATCTGTTAGTAATTCCAAGCTAGAAATCTCTGTCTGTCCTTACCTCAGCCCCTGAGATAAAATGAAAAACCTCACAGTAGTGAGAATGGCGTGTTACTCCACACCCAGGAGGAGAAAATGTCTTATTGCCTAACCTCTGCAGCTTCCTCTACCTGCTCCAGGAACTGCTTTTTTTCAATTACTTTCTTCTTGGTCATCCAAACAGAAGCCTCCCATGCCTGCGATCAGAGGAGCCTGCATTGTCCCCTGCCCCATCTCCTGCAGCCCGAGTCCAGCCTAACCACCCTGGGCCCGCTGGCAGCCACCCTCCCGGGTCTCTGCAAGAAAGGATCCCAGACAGTGATTTGTGTTTGCACCACTGTGGGTAGAAGGAGGCTTCCCAGGGCATGAGGTCTTTCCACATGACAACCATTCCAAAGGAGGTACTAAATACTGGATGTGTCCAAAATTTCCTACCAGCTTTCTAACTAGAGTGCCCAGAAATGGTTTTGAGGAAACTACTCCAGGTATGTAATAAAAATCTCCATTGCAGCAGGATGTCAGAAGGACTTCCTCATGCTTCTCCCAGAGGAGTTTCTGGGCAAACTTTCAGCCAGGAGATCTCTAAAATAAGGAATGTTACTTCTGTTTTTGCTGACCTTACATGAAGGACTATGAAAAGCGAGGAATTATTGCACGAGTCCCATTTCTGACATCTGGGCACCTTCAGTCAGGCCAGAAGAAGCTGTCACGACTCTTTGGCGGGACCTCTCACGGTCTTCTGTTCCCCATCCCCTCTGGCAGGAGATCTGGAAACAAAGAGGACCTGTGTGGAGCCACATCCTACCCAGCTCTGAGAAGAGCCAATGGAGCTGGAACTCTTCTCACTTAAGTAGATACCAGCAGCCAGTCTCTTAAAAGCCCTTTCGAATGTGTCAGAGGAAAACTGTAATTTTCAGTGTGTGACTTGACTGCCTCTGGGTCTCTGCCAGGGAGTTCCCTCCCTTCCTTCGCCTTCGAGTACAAACTCACCTGCACACCAAATTCTGATCTAAAGGACAGAGGACCTTTTTTAGTTTCAAACACGACATTTGGGAAACTCAATTTAAGCAAAGATACCTGTTCCCAGGAAGTGAATTATTTTCGCTGAAACTTTCTAAAATATAGGACTAAAATGTTATCAGACTTGAGAAACTTCAGATCACTTGGTAGAAGTCCAGTGAATTAAGAATAAAATGAAATAGGGGCTGACAATAGAACGCATCAATGTTACTTGTAGTAAAGGCTGACTGTCAATTTTGCTGACGTGTGTGTATGTGTGTGTCCATGTATTTTAGGGTGTACACTCTGTGCCTTGGTTGATAAATCTCTACTCAATAGAAAGGATATAAAAAGACTCAGCATGTTTTAAATAGGTGCACTGTAAAACCAAGGTCTGGGTTAATTTTTGTTGAATAGTTCTTGTTTCTTAGTTTATAGTGGCAATGATATTGACTTACACAAATTATTCCATTTCAAAATGTGTATATGATTTTTTTTTTTCTGCAAACAGAAGCCACTGGAAGTATACTGGCTAATTGCTATGTTTAAGGTAAATGAGCCCAAAACATTTTAGACTTTCAGAATAGTTTGTGGACATCTGTTTAGAGCCTAGTATATAATCTTGTAGCAAGGGTAGGGACAGTGCAAAGATGAGTGGTGGTTCAAGTTGACCAAGCTGAACTGTAGGTATATTCTGCCACAAAAATCTTTCTCCGCTTAAGATACAGACAAATTGCAACTTTCTGTATCTATCTACATTGCATAGATTGCATCTGTAGTGCCCAAATAACTTAGCCTATACCGTTATTCATACAAACACAAAACAAAAGGGTCCTGTCCCAAAGAGCCTACAGACCGTGAATAGTGTAAGTCATAAAGACTGGACACATTTGTGGGAATATAAGGACCCAGTGGTAATCAGCATGACAGGTAGTGGCCTCAACCCACCAACTGGCACATAGACATGATGCCAAGGAAAGGTGAGGTTTATGGAAATATTTGCAAGCAAAAGACAGGGGAGCTGTATGGCACTTTCAGCCAGCTGGTGCTGAACAGGAAGATAGCTTGAAAAAAGAAGAGGGAACTGTGACAGAAGTTGCCATTGAAAGAGAGATTGGTAGGTTGGAGGTGGACTTGTGAAAGACTTAGCCTTAACAAAGGTGAAGGCAAGACAAGCAAGTTGCTTTGGCTTTTTGTGTCAGAGAAGGAGAAGTTACTGGAGGGAGGAAAGAAAAAGGTGATGTGAGAAATTAGGAACTCTGCAACATCCTTCTTAATGAAAAGAAGCAGAAAAGGTCACATTTCCTTCTGCCACAGAAAGACAAGGTGCAGTGATTAAGATGAAATTTTACATATGTTGCTAAATATATGGGGATAAAAGACCATATTTAAGATGCAATACATAAAAGGACTCTGCCAGACCTCATTGTAGCTTCAATACAAAAGTGTTGGCGTAAGTTGGTGCCCACCTAATTGGTGTGAGTGACAGGGTCACCCTGTGGACTAGAACAACTGAGAAAACAGATTATTTATGGGAGCAGATTAAAACTATGTACGGATGCATCGCACTGCAGTTCCATGCCTGTTTTACACTGATGCAGCCGGCACTGCTTCCAAAGCACTACCTGTAGCCGTGTGCTCCGCCTTTGCCTGGTGCCTAGCTAAACAGGCCCAGATCAATCCTTGATCAAATATTTGGCTGTCTGCATGCTTTCCTGTGCCCAGGAGAAGGGAAAGAAAGGAATGGCTGAGAGTGAGAGAAGTACAGCACCGGCCGAGTCAGCAGAGGTCCTGCCTTGTGACAGTGTAAATGTTTTTGAACTGTGACTTAACGAAAAGACCAAGGTTTTAGTCGGAATGGCAAGAGGCAAGTCTGGAGCAGGGTGGTAGAGCTGTGACATTTGTAAAGCAGCAAAGCCTGAGTTTTTATTCCGGTGGGCTTCTCCACGCAGGAAGGGTTTCGGAGAGGAGTGAGGGAGAGCATGCATCAAATCCTGTGGGAACCCCACAGGAAAATGTAGAGAGAAAGGAATAAGGAAGATCTGTTGAAGGTGCATGAATGCGTGATTGGAGTTGTGGGAGGAGAAGAGGGAGAGGACAGAGTCGTGAAATCTGAGGGAACATTAAACACTTGAGCAGTTATAATATACTCTATTTGTTGGAGAACAAGCATGGAAAGCAAGGAACCATGTTAATCTCCTGAACCTATTGCTCCTATTCTCCCGAGGCCAAAGGCCCCCCCTTGAATGTACTTACTTGAAAAGTACTCTGCTGAAACAGTTACCATGTTAAAAGTGTATTCTTTTTAGTTTTCTCTTTTTATAACAGAGCCTGCTTTAGCTCATATAAGAGATCGGGGCTTGTTATTAAATCTAAACACAATAAACCTAAGAAAGTAATCTATTTATGTTTCTTCTTATTAAACAGGGGAAAAAAAAGAAATCCATCGTCTGGATTCTAGATAATCCATGTAACATTTAAAGATGCATTACTTTCAAGACCACTTCTTTCTTTTAATTGAAAAGGATGCTGCTGTCTGTGACTTAATCTGAATAAACATCTCCATTGTTTCTCTCTGTTAATGATTACATCAAACATTCTCTTTACCAATTTGTTTTTCCAAAGAGAAAAAAACCCTCAGTAACTAAAGATCAGCGGAAGGATTACATCTTTCACCTCTCTAACGCCTAATTTCTCCTTTTGAAGGGTAATAGTCTCAGATTTCTAATACAACCTAAAAATTGGATTGCTTTGGCCTTCTACCAGACTATAAAAGAGTTATCATCTGAGTTAGGGTGCAACCATGCCGTTGCCCATGCACCGGCCCTATTGAATTTGGCTGGGGGAGGGGTGCAGTTCTGCCGTGCTGAGCAGCTGCAAAATTGGACCTCACAATAGAAATTAATCTGGTAGGCAGCCAGGAAGAACAAATATCAGGAGCTGGGTTTCTCCACAGTTACAGGCCCACAATCACACAATGCTTCACCCCCAGATCTGCTTTGCTTGCTCGATTTCTGTGTGTATGAGAGCCTGCCCTCCAATCACTTCAGCAAGCATCTTCTGTATTTCAGCACCCTGCCCGCATACAAGAATGATGGAGTCAGCATGCAGAGCGGAGGCAGGCATGCATGAACACCAAAACAAAGCCGGCTTGGTCTAGTTTTAGGTCAGATCACTTTGAGAGTGTCCTTTCAATAAGGAGTTGTGGGCTTTCAGATTTTTATTCAGATTAGCTGCACTTACTGGCAGTAATAGAGAATTAGTTTTGTCTTCTGCTGGTATTTCATTTTTTCCCATATACACACAATTTGCCAAGAAGATCCCCTCTCCCCCCCCCCCCCCCCCAAATAATAATAAAATCTCTGTACATTCTCCAACCCTACTTTACATATTTTTCTCTTCTAGGACATCTGTACTCTGCATACTTTTGCATTCTCCCCTAACCCTTTTCTTCTCAGCTGCTCCATGTTTTTATGTCTCTCAGGAGGGGTTAATTCTTTACAGCTGCGTCCTGCTTGCCAGGAGTCTAACATGTGCAAATTATTAATCTTTTCTATTGCTACAGTAACTCCCAAGGCTTTAAACACCCCCTACCTAAAACTGGCCCTTTTCCAAAAAACTTTTCATATTCCCTCACTAAAAGATAATTTGGTCCCCTGCAGGGTTTGCGCTGTTATTTAGCACAATTGCCTAAGTAGAGTTCCTTATTTCCACATAATAATTTACAAATTGGAATTTAATTTAGAAATTTAAACCCCAGAGTATTGAATTTCTCTGGTTGTTGTACAGTTGATATGTTAGTTTGGTTTTGTTGGGGTTTTTTTGGTTTGGTTTTTTTTTTTTTTTAGAAAATGGCATTGTTTTCTTCTGTTTTGCTTTTAAAATTCAGTTTTGAATAATGTGTGTAATTTAGCGATTGTAATGATAATGATGTGAAATGAAATTTGTAATGTCAACTGATGTAGCTTGGCTTCCTTTCCATGAAATACAGAAGCTGATTCTTAAATATGGAATGACTTAACTGAGTAAGTACAGAATGTTCTAAATTTCTGTTTAATAGGAGGTTTAAGTAATTAACATTTATTTAGCCCACTTATTCTTTTTAATTTAGGGTATTAACTCAATACAGACTGTCCATGCTTTATATCAGCAATCCGTTGTGGACATAAAAGTGCATATATTGTGTGATTCTCGCTAAATACAAATCTATGCACAAATAGAAATGCATCCACTAGTGTGTATACTCACAGAACTATGTCTACAGGCGTACACACACATTGTTTTGGCCTGGGATGACTGATGAGCTGGCATTTTTTTCTATCCTCTCTTTCTGATGTGTTGTCCTGATTTCATATATATTTCTCAGCTACTGATTGGATATCATTATGACACTTCCAAGCTTCCAAATAAATAATTTATTTTGAAAGTTAGATATGTCATAATAAAGCATTAAGACACTCCAGGCAGTGCATTTCTGGTTGATTATATGCCTCCAGTGGTATTATAAGGCACAGGCAGAGGACTGAGTGATTTTAAACACCTGACAAGTGCAATAATCCCCAAGAACTGCATGGCCTGGAGCATCTTACTGCTGTTATGAAACAGAATTTATAAATAAAAATAAGAAGAACAGCCAAACCTATTTATTTATTGGGCATTATGACACTGGTATGACATCACTGAGGACCAATCAGTAACCTTGGTTTACGTTGACTGCTAACAGTTATTTCCTAACATGAAAAATAAACCCAAATACTTCTAAGAAAATATTAAACAGTTTTGAGTTTAATGTGTGCAAAGGAATTGTAAAGGTGGGTTAGCTGCAATTCAGACACATGATCTGTTTAATATATACAGAAAGTCTCCCCGTAGGCCAATTAAAAAAACCTTCTAAACAATGTTGACTGTTAATTCACATAGTATTTATAACTCAAGTGAGTTAAATTTTAACATCTCAGATAAAAGCTCTGTAAGGAGGAGAAAGAGATTTCATTAGGACAATAACCAGATATGAATTGTGTTTTGTCCTGTGAAGAAAATTTTAAACAAACCTTTTAACAGCAAAGAGGTTATGGGAGATGTAAGAATGCTGCTTGTAGATTATTTTCTCATTAGGAGAATGAAAATTCCTGGATAAAGAAGTCTAGCTCTGAAAACTATAATATGTATAGCTTGTAAAACTGTAGCTGTAAGAATGTGCTGCAGCATACAGTGGTAGCATCAAAGTTGTAGTTAAACAAATATTGTGGTAAAGAATAGATATAAAGAAGTGGGGTTTTTTTCTGGTGCATATATAAAAATCGAACTTCAGAAAAGTCATGGCTAAGACATTTAGCTGCTGGACATTGAAAATCTTCCCTGTGATTCACAACCTGAGACTCAGAGTAATCAGGAGGTGTTGTATTCTTGTTCATAAGCACAAGCTGCAGTGACTTTCCTCTTTACCCCTATGGCAGGGAAAATATGTTCAAGTAAAGCGGGTGACCATTAAAAAGAGTGGGGTGGCAGTGACAGGAGTAAAGGTATGGAAAAGGTTCAGTGCTACTGTGCTGCAAATAACATATACATTGAAGAAGGAGAAATCATTGTGCAATTGACGACTATTGGGGAGCAATTTTTCGGATGGATTATAATTCACAGTATCCCAGAACGGCTGAGGTTGGCTGATTTCTGGAGATCACAAACCCCCTAAGATAAGACCCCCTAAGACTTCTCTTCTCCAGGCTGGACACCCCCAGCCTTCTCAGCCTCTCCTCATATGAAAGATGCTTCAGTGCCTTAATCATCTTCTTGGCTCTTTGCTGTACTTCATTCAGTAAATCTGTACCTTTCTTGTACTGGGAAGACCAGGACTGGACCTAGCATTCTAGATATTTCTCACCAGGGCTGAGTAGAGGTGAAGGATCACCTTGCTCAACCTGCTGGCAATGCTTCTAATGCAGCCCATGGTGTTAGTGTCTGCCTTTGTTGCAAGGGAGAATTTTTGGCTTATGTTCAACTTGTTGACCACCAGGTGTCCAGGAGTATTTATGCCCTCACCTTTACTTGGGTCAAGGTAAGGCTGACTGCCCTGTTGTTCCTTGGATTCTCCTTCCTCTTCTTCTATCTTAAAGATAGGAGTGACACTTGCTTTCTTCAAATCCTCAGGAACACACAGTGACCTTTCAAAGATGATAGAGAGTGGCCTTGTGATGACAACGATCAGGTCCTTCAGCACTTGTGGGTGCATCCCATCAGGTCCCATGCACCTTTGCCTGTTGGTAGAGATGCTTTTGACCCATTTGGTTGGGTGGATCCCATGTATTCCTAGCAGTCCTTAGTTGTCCAGAAGGGTCCCATGGTTGTAAAAGCCACAGCCCTCTTGCCAGCTCCAGCCATGCAACCAGTTGTTGACCCACAGGATCCCTCAGCTCCTCCTCAAGCAGATTTCCTGCACTGGCAAGACTGAGGAGAAAACCTCCTGGACCCCCACGCCCTTGACCCTCGCCCTCAGAGACATGTAGATATTGAAGATAGCAGCAGCAAGAAACCTAAGATGCATATGAAGAAAAAAAGTGCCATATGTTAGTTACACTCTTCCCCACTCGGAGTGTGGATTCCTATTTCTTGAAGTCACATTCAATAAGGGTAATGGAAGACCCTGTATAATGTGCCATACACACATGGTGAAACAGCCGCTGTTGTCCTGGAGAATGCTTTGAACAAGATCTGGCTCTCCAGGCTACCCAGAGCTTAACAGCAGTATTCTGTGCTTGCACAGCAAATGGTTCTCACTTGCATGTTCTGTAACACACACACAAGGAGGTGTGCACACATACAGATATGGGCTTGAATAACACGTCTGCATGATTGTGTCTACAATTTAAAAAAATACTACTCATCTACTGCCTGCAAGGTCAAATGTTGCTTTTTCTAAAACCTTCTGATTAACCACAAAGAAAAAGATCTTCCTATAAATGATTTGTGCTGAAATACAACACTGAATTAATTCAAATAATACTCTAGTGCAGCCTGCAATCTAAGAGCACAGGAACTGCCACGCCAGAGCAGACCAAAGGTCATGATAGCCTGGTATCCTGTCTCCAAATGCAGCCAGCACCAGATGCTTCAGAGGAAAGTGTAGCACCTCTATAAGGAGTGTAATGGAGTAGTTTTCCCATGAGGAAAGATATCTCCCTAACTCTGTCATTTATAGTGTGTGTTTTGTACTACTATACATTGGGAATGTTCATTGGCTTGGGATCTTTTTTATCACAACTACTTATGTGTAAAAATTATCAGAGAATTTTTCCCTATTGACATAAATAATAATTTTATTTTTTAGCCTGGTAGGCCATTTTTCTCCCAGACAACTGTCTTTGCAGCCATATGTTCCTCAGAATAATTTTATCTTCCATTAAAAAAAGTTATTGATTCTTAAAACTTCCTAAAATCTACTGTAAGAACACTTTGGCTTTGCTCCATGTATGTGTTGTAATTCAAATCAGAAAGAAAGCAAAATTCAAAGATTACAGAGCACATTCCTATCAGTTTGCTTTGTCATAACTGATAGAATAACAGAAATATATATTTTAAAAAAAACCCTGTCCTGATAGCATGGAGGTGTTCAGAGAACCTTGTTCCCATGGAAATTCCATATTCTGCATAAAGACTTCTAGTGTTTAGAGCCTGGTTCATTAGCAGTCCATGGGCAAAGATGAGATATTTAATCTATCATTCCATAATAGTGAATCATCATCTGAATTTAAAATTCAAGTGGGTAGAAGGCTTTTTGCATTATTATAACCTGCTCAGAACTGGAGCTTCGATGTCTTATGGAGATGGTCCTATATCTAATTGTGTAGGGCTGTTTCAGTGTGGGTATGTAGTGTTGTCCCTGTATACTATATTAGTGTCTCCCCCGTATATACACGTGCACAATTTTCTTAGGTTTTTTCAGCCCATATCATCCAATTAATTGCTTCACATGTTGCATTCTTTGTAATGACAGTGGGCAACAAGGACAGTGTGCTGGCTAGCATTTCTGCTCTGAAAGGAAAGTCCGTCACTCCTGCAGTGTACCAGTTCAGTGCTGTGAAATAATCCCTGGCTCTTGTTTTACCCTTCCCTTGGGGTACCTGCTCCACTGAATGACCCCATCGTGCTCGGTGCATTGAGATTTTGAAACTAGCTGCTAACTACTGTGGATGCATTTCCTGACCTTACTGGTGGGAATTGAACCAAAGTCTCTCAAGTGCTGTAGGATCTAATTAATATGCATCTTATTCCAGGAAAGACTCATTACTTTATAGATATTTATATAAGGGGTATGTCTGCTATAATGGTTAATAACTATGAATAAAGTTTCATTTCTGATAGAGGAATAAAGCTTTTGTTTAGATATGGATTTTTAGTTTTATTAAAAAAATTAGAAAGTATGATTATGATAATTGGGTGAGAGTTCCAAATGGTCACACAAAGTTTTTATTCTTGCTTTGAGTACTAGCTAGAATCGCCTCTCTTTCCTCACCTGAAATTTAAAAGAGGAGCGGGGAGGAACTAATTTAAGAATTAATTCAAAGCATCAGCAAAGGATCCAGATAGAGTCTGTGGTGGGTATGGAAAACTTCTGGTGCACAAGAAAGTAAAATGAGTGATGGGTGACACGGTTCTGAAATAATAAGTAGGAACCAAGTCCTGTCATTTTTGAACAGGAAAGGTTTACCTTAGTCACAAAGGTTAACTATTAATCTGGTCTCCTCTGTCTTTTGGGAGGTGTGAAGGTTTATTTAGATCCTTTTAAAAACTAGGCTGGCACATAGCTTTTATTGAGGCTAAACTTTTTGGCAACATCATAAGGCCTTCAGTCCCAGAAGGAGTTAGCCTGCTGGTGCTGCAGAAGGGGCAAACCCCAGTGGCTGGGCAGACGGGGCACCTGCATTTACTCCTTGTCAGGTTCAGCTCAACAGGTGGAAATGACAAAATAACAAGGCTTCTAAGCCAGGTTGTTCCAAAGCAATTTTGGAGGCTCAGAAATTTTGGACAACGAAGTTTTAATGCTTATTTATGCTGCATGTAATACTTCAGGCCTGTTCTTCTCAAGCCAGTAAACTGAAATACTGTAAATCAATCAAATACGATTTTACTGTAATATTTTAACATGGATATAATTTACTGTAACATTTTAACACAAATATAACTTCTGTTAAGATTTCTATGAAGTTCAGTTTTACTGAGTTACCTCTGTAGAAAATAGTAAGAATCAGAAATAATGCAAATGTGGAGCTCAGTCTTGCAATGCTTACTGCTTGGCAGGGCTGAGAGTTACCAATAGTGTAATTCTGCTGCAATTACATGGGTTCGTTTACCACTGTGTGAAAGATATGGTTTTGGCCACTTCAGAGGGCAGTAATAATTCTTCCCTATCTCATTCCACAGTCCACAAAAGCAGGGGGAGTCCCAGGGACTTGTGTGCAGCTTTGCACCATCTTTATCCTTGTGGAGCATCATGGCCCACATACGAAGATGATGTGCAAATTCACGAGGCACTCCATGGCAGCCGTGAGCATATGTGTCAAGGTATGGAAGATGGGAACCGCCATATTCATTTTAATGTTCATTTTAAAATGACAATTTCTCTGTCTATCTTTCTACAGCCCTTAGAGTTATCCGAAGGAGGGAGCACTCAGGAAGAAGAAAACAAGCCAGGAAATAAATGAATGTTTAATGGAGATTTTTATTTAAAAAACATCTTAAAAAAACTTAAAAAAAAAATCTTTGGAGTAACATGATGTTATTATAGTGCACGGTTTGATGCGGTAAGGGAGACTTGGGACTATTGCTATTGTAGGTACAAGTTAGTTGCGTACTTTGGAAGTGAGGCTTGGGGCACTGTACATCTGTGTGTATGCTGAAAGTCAGCAGTGCTCCATTTTTGGCAAGCTGTGTTGATTGTAAATAGATGCTCTGGGGATGACTGTCCCAGGGGTGCTCTGTCTTTTACTGAGATGTTGTGCCAACCCAGGCTGCTGAAGACTTTCTTTTCTTCACAGTCTCCTCCAGTTCTTGCTTGGCCGTATTCCAGTTTGTGCTGAAACCTCTTCCTGCCTCTGTTCACACTAATCCACAGCAATAACGAGAGTAAATGGGAACGGGTCAGATCACTTGTGATAACGGCATGGTGGTGAAGTTGTGGGTAACCCCTCCCCTACTCATCCCAATACACACACAGGCATCCATATGCTTGTGTTTCCATGGAACACTCAGTGTGAGTAAGTGTAAGGCTCACTTAAGAAGCATCACAGCGTTGAATGGACAGATATTGCAGTCAGTACCAGCAAAGCTGCCTGGTTTATAGCTTTATGTTATCTGCGCTCAGCTATTGGAAAGTTAGAGCTACATGCTGTGAGGTAAAGGCAGCAACATAAGAACATAGAAATGGTCCTATTGGGTCAGGGTAAGACTCATCTAGTCCAGTGTCCTGCTTCTGACAGTGGATGCCCAGTCAAAGGCAGTATGTTGCTACCGCTTGTGCTCATTAGCCTCCAACAGTTTTCAGCTCGGGGTGTTTCCTGAGCTGGATGTGTTTCTTGCAGTAAACTTCAAAGCATGTCTTCTCTGTGCACTTGCCCAGTCTTCTCTTGTGACCTCTGCACATCCCTGGGAGCCTTTGACAGTGAGTTCCACAGGTTGGTTGTGCTCAAATTTTCCTTCTCTAACTGGATTTTGTTTGTTGCCTCCTACATTTCTGTACTGGGAAAGTCGGTGAACAACAGATGCCATGGGAGTCGATGTCCTTTCACTCTTTTCTGGCTGCTCATGGTTAGATTTGTGCATTCTCTCTTAGTTGTCTCTTCCAAGCTGAGGTGTACTTGCATACCCAGTCCTTTGTACAGATGTGCATTAGCCTTGTAGGCCTTTTCTGGTTTGACCATATCCTTTTTGAAATGAGACCAGAGCTGCAGAACTATTCAAAATGTGAGTGAATCATAGATTTATTCAAAGGCATAGTGCTTGCTTCTGGTTTATTTCTATTCCTTCCTAAAAATTCATAACAGTTTATTTGCTGCTTTGACTGATAATGAGCACTGACCTAATTCTTCTTTGGATCCATCGTATAGTTTATTGCTGAATTACAATTGTCAGTTCAGAACCTATTCACTCATATTTGAAGTTAGGACTTTTTCCTGTGTGCATCAGTCTCTCTTTATTCATAGTGAATTTCATCTACCATTTTATTGACCAGCCATGCAGCCTTGTAAGGTTCCCCCCGGCAATTCTTGGCAGTCAGTCTTTGTCCTCAACACCCTATATTTTGTAAATGCAGAACTGTGTTTTGCCTGGATGTAGGTAGTATAAAAGATATTTAGAGAAAATATGTTGTTCTTGTGTACAACGTTTTCTTCGTACATGTGAAATCACTTTGAGCTAGGGCTAGCTACAGCCTACGCTTTACAGGTGAGAAACTGCAGGGTTGAATGTTCACTTAGTGAGTGAAAGATCTTTCTTTCTGTAGCCAGTCAGTACCTTTCCAGCAGCAGAGTATCACCTGGCATTTACATTGCAGGATTATGTATTTGTTTAAAAAGCAGTCTTGCGTATTTTCAGTATGAAAGTACTGTTTCAACCTTTTCTGTAATACTTATTTCTAGCACTTCCAATCATTTAGGTTAGTTGGGGCTGACATCACTTGTTTAACAATAACAAATTGGAGACTGTCCTGGGAGTATAACAAAAACCCATCTATGGAAAGAAGGGTGAATTTCACCCCTAGGTGTTCAAAGTTGATTAGATCTCATTACAGAGTGCCTTAAGTGAAATGATTTGGAGCTCTGTACTTCTCAGCTTTCCATACCCTGAAATTTTGTGTCACAAAACCCACTAGATTCGTGTAGGGACTAATACTCCCTCTACAGAGAGTGAAGCCTTAAAGGGACACAATATTTGAATTATCTTTCCATCTCTAGTGCTAGTTATCAGCAGGCTTATATGCAGCAGTGCAGCTTGCCTTCCCTCATCATCCCTTTTACAAGAATTCATAGAGGACTTCAGTTTTCAGTGTTGTCAATTTGGCACCTTTTGCCGAGTACTAAATTCACCTTAAAAAAACATGTCTACACATTAAGGGTTCTATTCATGAATGACTAACACCTCATTTGCACTTGAATTTCATTCAGGTTAAATGGAAACATTGTGCAATGCTGTGGAATTTACACAAATTTTATATCCTTGAATACAGATTGCTGGTAATGAAACCGACACTTTGTTGTGCATATTAAAGATGCCCAGAAGCCAAAAGAGGATGGAGAATAAGAGAAAAAAGGATCAGAGCTGGCCTGAACGAGCAAAGTACCCTTACAGAGGAGTGGGAAAGGGAAAGAGGAAATCAAAACAATTTTGTAATGCGTAGGTGTTCCCTGCAGCTCAGCCCCGGGAGCAAGTAAAGCTTGGGCTTTTGATGCTTGCTGTATCTGCTCG
Source organism: Aquila chrysaetos chrysaetos (assembly GCF_900496995.4). NCBI lineage: Eukaryota > Metazoa > Chordata > Aves > Accipitriformes > Accipitridae > Aquila > Aquila chrysaetos. Next base: position 33,899,868 of record NC_044009.1, read on the forward strand.
GGCACGCGAGGTTTTCACCTCTCTGGGCAGGGACATTTGTGTGGGAATCTGTACTCATCTAAACTGAGTCTCCCACTTCTCATTTGAATTTTGTGTTCCCAGACAGTTGCTGAAGGAGTTTTCTTCTACCAAGCTTTCTAAGGATTCTCCTTTCATGTGTCTTAGTGTTTTGGGGGCCATGGAGGGAGGAGAATTCATGAGGGCAGAATTTGAAATTTTACTCAAAACCTGATTTTACTTTTTTGTCACTTGGGTATTTGAAACACTATTACTTTTCTGCTGAAAATGTTTAACAGGGGGGGGACCATTGTACAAGCTTTTTCTCAGGAGATTGTCTTCTTTTCCCTTGACTCATATGACGCCGAGCACAGTGGCTCACCAACCTATGACAGGGACCCATATGTGTGACAGGAATATGAATAGTAATAACTACAGAATCTTGTTCTGAAGTTTCTGCAGAGTTGCAATTAGATGCATGTGGTCTGGAGGAAATTATTTTAGGAGATACTATGAAATCCAATTATTATATACCACACACCCTATGTGAAAGCATTTGTGAATAACCTGTAGAAGGTAAAAGTTCGGTTGCTTGCAAGGGTGGGCAAGAATGCACTTCTTAGGATATTTAAAGTCAGTAGTGATCCTACGCTCAAGCTGCAGAAGCTCTGTGCAATGGCACCTGCCTATGTGCCCAAATGTAATTTTGGGTAACAGCAAGCTTCAGGTACACTTGTCCTACTAGACAGAGATCCTGACTAAAAATTGGGAATTTTCATGGTACTGACTGTTAAGTTTTCCTGGTGATTGTAAGTATCTGAAATCACTCTTAACCTATGGGAAAGAGCTAGTCACTGGTGATTATTATTCAAATTGTACTTCTTGTACGTAGAAGTTTTAACATCTCAGAAACTAGTGCAAAGTTTGTCTTCACAAGCACAAATATAAACTAACAAAAGAGAAATCAGGGAAATGTTGAATAATCTTTTTTACTTCCTTGAACGTTTATCCTCTCTCTTTGCTCCACACTACATCTTTTTTCCATGATACACAATACATCCAATTTTCTCTCTTCACTGGTTAACACATCTGAGAATTATTGTGTGGGAAGAAAAAAAAAATCTGCTATTTGAATACCAAGTCACAATAGGCAAAGTCTAGGCTCTGATATCTACTCAGGGGACAGGTACTTTCTCCACCTTTCAGAGGTCAGCAATCAACGGTGTGAGTTTAAGGAGTATAAACGATTATGTATAAGAAATCTTCCTTTATTAATTTTTTTTTTGTTTAAATTTCCCTGCAGAAATTGATCTGGGTTGCAATTTTAATTTCAACAGGGCTGCTTGGAAAAGCAAATCTGAAAAAGAGACTGTCATAAGCTGCATATCATTATTACAAATTCATATAAGCAAGGTCTGGGTTTGGAAGTCTGGCTGCTGTAGTTGCAATAATACCAAAGTGAGTTGTACTCTGTGGAGGAAACATGTCAGGCACATAATCCTATTCTTCTTTTGAAGTTTCTTTCTTCAGGAATATTAAATAAATAGACTGTAAACTGTTGAAGTTAACATGCACTATTGAGCAGCACCCTATAAGGAAAACAAGCACTGAAGAACATATACATGACCCCAGAAATCTCTACAAGTCACTTTCTAAACAACCCTGAAACCTTTGGCTCAGCTGCTTTAAAAACAGAAGAATAAGAAGAATAACAAGAGGACATGTCAATATATAAAGTTTTCAATTATTTTTTTTTTTCCAAACAGAATTTGTTTGTATTCTGGCAATCCTATCATGGTTACCAGTGTGTTAATATTTTTTGAAAAATAGCTTGATAAGCTATTCAGACCTGAGGATCCTATGCTGTGGAGTTTTAAGTTTCAAGGTACCCTCCTCTATCAAGGCAAAGAATAATAATCAGCCAAAGCCCAGGTTATCAGCTTCCTCTGTTACAGTGTGTAGTGTGATTTTGCTTCATGGTGATGCAACGTTGCGATGATTTATGTCAAAGCAAGCAAACTTCAAGCTGAAACTGCAAAAAATATAGGGAAGGTCAATGATAGGAACTGCTAAAATGTTGCTCCTTCTCTGAAGCTGCAGAGAAGCTCACTATGAACACTACAAAGCTGAGAACATTTCCCTAGTCTTTGATTTTGTATTTTTCAAAGGTTGCAATGGAGCCAGCAGGTAACCTAAGACAATCAGGGGATGTTTTAACAGAGGTGCCATATATCTGAATTTCTCCTATAGCTTTATACTATCTATACATTCCTTTGCTTCATGAAAAAGCAGAAAGCTGTTGCAAATAAAATTGAGGTCTCTAGAGGATAATCATGTAAGAAAGTGATTATGATGTGTAGCAATTATTTACATAGGTAGGTATTAATCACAATGGAAAAATCAGTCAATGATAATATTAGATGAAGAAAGTACAGAGACATAGATGTTAAAAAAACTGACTGGAATTATTCAGTACTTTGTTAATTAGCAGAAGGCTATAACATAGGTGGAAGAAAAAGACCTGCTCTTTTCTTCCTTATTTTGCCATGCCTGAAAAGTGGGACAAGCAAGAGTATTGTCCAGCCACCTGATCCTCTTAGATGTATTCCGTTCTTGAAAAGTTATGCATCTGTGCCTAAGGACCAAAGTGACCCTTAGCGCTGTGGGTTAAAACAGACACAAGAATGAAAGCATTTTCTAAGGGCAGTTTCATGATTTGGGGTTCTTATTTCCTGTCTTTGCCTTAACCAAATGAGAGTAGCAAAATTTGGTGTCCCTGATGATACAATAGCAGGCAGGAAAATGAGAGAAGCTGTGTGACCTCCATCTTTTCCAGTCTACCTGTGTGAACCAGTTCAGCTGTCAGGGACAGCTTCTCTGTATCACTCCTTATCAGCCCCCTGACTATTTGACATGTCAAGCTCTTTTATACTTTGCCTCAGTTTCCACCTTTTCTATGATTTACCCCTCAGTCGTTCTCTTTGTAACTAATTTTCAAGGCAATATCTCTGAAATTCCCCTGACATCATCTTGTAGGAGGTATCTGAAGGTTGGTGAAGCCCTAGTTTTCTCTCTTGACTAGCTGATCCATTTCAGAGCTATCATCTGTTAGCTTTTTTTCCTCTGAAATGATTCACTTTTAAACTCCTTTCTCTCTGAACTGGTCATCAGACACTCAAGGGCTTGAGAAGTAGCAGTAAGCTGCTTTTTCTCATTCTAATATCACTATCTGTGTGGTATAAAAATCAGATAGTGGAGAGTGGTTAGACAGTGGAGGACACCTTCTTCATGTGCCCTAAAAGTCTTCTTTTTACCAGAAAATGGTGTAAGACTATGGCACATATTTATTAATACACACCTTAGCTAACTGAGTCCTGTGTTTAATAGTGATTTTTTTTACAGTGATTCCACCATAATCACGATTTTATACTAGAACTAGGTAACTGAACAGATTTTATGTCAGCAATGACTACATGAATTCTAAAACCCACTTTCCACCAACCACTCTTTTAATGTGTTCTCAAGAGAGCTAAGAAGAACAGAGTTGCCAATTTCACTTTTTTTTTTTTGCATTCAAAGGCATAAGAGAGAATTTTCTTGAACACTTTAACAAAAAGCATTCGTAGGACTAGGTATCGTGATTATTGGAAACTGAGGCTTTTGTTGAAAATTGAAATGATGGTTCTGAGTTATCTAATGGTACACTTTAGTAATAGTTCATTTTTATTCCCTAAAAATCTCAATATTTACCTCTATTCAGTCTTTTAAATGACATGATAAATTCTTGAAACTGTGTTTTTAAAACCCAAGTGAGCTTTTTTCATACCTTTTATCCTCTGTGGAGTCATTTGCCTTACAGGATTCCTATTAGTGTGACTTCTTGTATCTTCAATATACACTGTTTCTACCAAGTTTCAAGCAATCGGTCCTGTCAATATTATTTCAGGGTTTGTTGGTTTCGGGAAACAGAGTCATCACTGCAAGAGCATTACTGGTATGTTCATTAGGAGAAATAAATGTGTTTTATATCTCTATTTAAATTGCTCTGTGATGAGCCTGTCAGTACAGTACATGCAGAACAGCATCAGAGCACCAAAATAATAATAGGGAAAATAGCAGCATCACGTTTGTCCTTTCTAGCAATAGTGTTGCTGCAAACATTAGAAAGGCAGGGGCATGGGAAATACCGCTCATGCTGTAGCATCGCAGCTATCGGCAGAGGGGCACAAGAGTTCCTGGGAGATGTGGGCAACAGCAGGGCTGGAAATGCTGGGCTTCGGCTTGCAATAGTTCTGCCTACAATCACTGTGAAAAAGAACTAGCCCAGCTCAAAATCCATCAGCCTGTCTTTAAAAGCCAGCAGGAGCAGGCCAGGAGTCACCACTGAAAGGAGATGTGAAAAGGCAGCAAAGCCAGCATAAGCAGAGGAAGGGTTTCTGAAGGAGCCAGCTTACATCAGCATGAGAAGTAAAGTTACCAACTCGACGCTTCTAACTAGAGAGATTTGGAGCAGATAATGAGGAGATATTTTTAATGCTATTGAGATATATCAGAATAAGAAGGCTATGTTGGGAAAAATAGCAGTCTTCATGCTTCTTTGTCCCCTTCAGGGTGGTTGACACTCCTGGGAAAGAGGATGCTGGTGAGTCGGGGAAAGGGCAGGGGAAGGGCGATGTTCCTTCCCGGTGGAAAGGCAGGCAGAAGCCGGTGGCACAGCCAGTCTCCGTGTGGTCGTCTCAGCTCACACCCACAGCAAACACCTGCTGAGAAACGCAGGACCTTCTGGGAGCAGCGTATGCACAGGGCAGCCCACGAGCTGATCGCTTGGGTGATGGGAACATATGGGGTTTTTAATCACGTCTAATAACAACCCAGCTGCCAAAGGCAAGTGAGGGGACGGGAATGTGATTCTTCTCCACCCGGCGTTGTTGTCAAGCTAACTGTTGACTTCCATGCTAATAGAGCCAAAAACAGCAGACCCAGTTTTAAAATGTAGTTCTAAGGCATAACAGCATATTTGTTTTTTGTTTTTTAATAGCACAGCTAGGAAAGTTGATCCTTTATGGAATACTTCGCTAAAATGAAAAGATTATCAATATTTTTCTTCCAAATAAATACATATTTGAATTTCATCAAACAGGATCCCTGTAAAAATAATTACGAAAATAGATATTAGCTGAGCATGAACAAAACTACCCCTTGTTTACCTGAATTAGAAAAAGGATGATTAATGGTAATGAACGTGTTACATTACTCATTTGTCAAAAAAGATCAATAATGTTAAATACCCCAGGACTGTCACAAAGCTGCCCCCAATGTTGTGCAGGTTTTATGAACAATTCTAGTGGAAAACTGTCTATCGAAGGGGCCACCCCTCCACGCGCAGCGATCCGCTTCCTGCTGTCCCCTGTCTCCTCGCTTGGTGCTGAGGAATGACCCCTGTTAATAGCGGGGGGAAATAAATCTAGAAAATAAGGATGGTAATTTTTTTGCTTTAGTTTGGTTATTTTGCAATTCAGATCATTTCACAGGAGCAGGTATAGATACAATTAGGCAAAATGTTAATCCCCAGAAGGGGGGTCGGGGAGGATGGGTGAGCTCATCAGTGGTGCCACTGTGCAGTGGAGGGGGCTGGGGGTCCGTGCTGGCGGGGCAGTCGCCTCTGCCGGCCCTGCTGCCGCCTGAGGAGAGCACAACGCAGCCCAGGAGGAGAGGCCAGAGCATTGCTTGTGGCAACACTCTCTCCCCTTATCTGTTCTGTAATTATTTCACAGGTTTTGTATTTCTGTGTGATGCAATGCAAATTCCTGGAGGCAGCGGTACCTGCCATGAAGGACCAATTAGTTGTCGCCTTGGGAGAACTCACGCGGTTGTATCCGGTTGTCACTGAGTCAGATCCAGGGGTGGTTTGTATTATGAGCAGGGACAGCTTTTTCCACCAAGAGTCTTGAGATAGCGGGAAACAGTGATGCAATAGAGCCTACTTAGTAGTTTAAAACCAAATACTTAGAATTCATAGTAAATAAATAAACTCTGACAGGTAATCTTCTGGAAAACCTTTTTAGAGTTACAATAACACTCATAGTCTATAGATTCAAGAAGGACAGATTCCCTTAGTTTGTATAGAGGAGTGGGATACAGATTCGTATCAATTTCCTGATTTTTCACTGATTCCCCCTCTGATCCTGAGTGAGTTAATTTAACCTTCCCTTGGCTCACTTTTCCCACCTACAAATTTTGTACATTGTTATTTAAGTACCTCAGAGAGATATTTCAAGTTTTAATTAGTGTTTGTAAAATGCTTTGGGTTACTTGGATCAAAGTGTGATTTATTATTCAGTAACGTATATTACTGTGCAGTAGGTGTACACACATGCATACTGCAAAGCGGGGTGGCAGCGAATCACTCATTTGTACTTTGTTATCTGTTTATATAATATGGGTTGTTAAGATTAATTTCCTTTGGTTTCATTTCCAACAAGTTTGATCAAAGATGTTTTGATTTTTCACAACCTTGACTTTAGTACGTATTGTAGTGCATTTCTATGTGAAAAATATCTAATCATATGAAGGAAGGGACAACTAATACTCTGAATTGGACCCCTCTATATTTTTTTATTGAGCTTTTGTTATGTATCAACATGAATGTATGCATATTATGTTGGCTTAAGGGCATCCTAGGATATGAGGTCTGAGTTCTAGGTTGTGATTTTAGGAGAGTACGCCAGTGAGAATCCCATCCAAAGATGTGGCGACAAACTGTCATCCCACACACCAGGACCCAGGAAGTGGGAGCACATGGGAACCTAGGACTGCGCAGGAGAGGCAAATGAACCCTTCGAACGGGATTTGCTTTAACTGATCCCTGTGAGTAAGACCCAGCAGACTGGAATAATCCAGGGATTGTATCTATATTCTCAGAGAGAGAATTTGCCAGTAGGAGTGTATCCCAGCTGAGTATTCAGGCTCTGAATTAATCAACTTTTTTTACATTTTCTTAATATGAGCAGATTTCTCTGCAACGTTTCAACTTCAGGTGTTATTCCACATGTTGGGAATGACAGTCAGACCAAGCAAGAAAGCCTTTCCGAGGTTCAGTGCAGTACAAACCCACCCTTCCAAAGGTATCTGGAAAGCTTGAGCCAGCCAAGCCAAGGTGTGTTATCACCAACAGCGTCATTCAGGTCCATCTTATGCACTTACACCTTGATTTCTTTTCACATCTGCCCTGTCCATTGGCAGGTTTATTCCCTGAGATGCTCCCTCTAAGCCCACTCCTTCGTTCCTGAGCGGCCAGTGAGAGAGAGCCAGAGGAGGGTGATCCTGTGTTTTTAGCTCGTAAAAGCAAAAAAAGCTGTCAGAAATGTGCAGACTGGAAAGGCAGAGTAGGATATCCAATGGTAGAAAATGTACAGCACAAACCCTCCTGGAGGAGGCAAACAAGGAATTGCTAAGAGGCAAATCTGCGGGAGAAAAGCCCAGGGCTTAGGGAAGCTGTGCAAAATGAAGTGATTGGGGGAAGAGCACCTCTGCCTTGTATGATACTGTCGGTGGATTTGCCTGCAGTCATGCTGAGACATCAAATATCAAGTTAAGAAAAGGAAAAATAACGTTAAACTGCAAGAGTGCAAGTATAAACTTTTTATAAGATGAAGTGGTGATAATATGGCAAGGCACAGGAAAGCTCTGGAGAAGCCACGTAGACTTGAGTTGGTGCTTGCTGGAGCTGCAATGCCATACCCTTATATTTTAGACTATGTAATGTCTGTAGCAGTATAATTATAGCAAACTAGAACTCAAAGTAATTACTTTTGTTACTAGGAATTAGATCAACTGCATGATTTTGACAGAACTTTAACTGAATGGATGACCTGTGTTAAAAAAAAAAAAAAGGGAAAAGAGAAGAAAAAAAAAAAAGGAAGGAGCAAAATTGCTGGATGGCGTTGACCATGAGATGAATTTGAACTTAAGCACAGTTTCTTATAGATGAATTTCAATAACTATGTATTTATTGAAATATATGTGCGTAAGTATGCAAAATGTACCCCACAATACATTTATAAATATCTGTCTCAGTTTTGTAAAACATACAAAACTAAGTGATTAACAGTGGGTTGAAACAAAGCTGACACTGGTAAATTAGAATAGTAATTCACTATGTTCTAAGACTTGAACTGAATTCTTGCACAAGGAGGTAATTCATTATATGGAAAAAAGGAAGAATTGCTCAGGACAGCAGCAAGGTCTGTAATAATCTGTTTTCTCTTTCTTTCCTATCTCCAAGGTTTCACTTTTCCATGTGATCCTAAAGAGTGGACACAAAAGACATGTATTTGCTTGAAAGGTGAGAAATAAAATATATGTCTTGACTTTAAGTGGCTCCACACAACACTGGCTCCTGAGCCTGATTTTCTTGCCTGTCTACATATGGCCCTCTCTCAGTTCCTCTGCTATTGTGTTCAGTGTCACTTTTGCTGACGGAAAGTGGCTGAAATGTCACTTCAAGCAAACATCTTGAGATTTTGGAGGCAGGTCTGAACCTGAGAAGAGATTGATTCTCACGGGAAAATCCTGCTGTTGGACAAGGAGATGTAAATCACAGCTGGCTTCCAAAATTAGTGAGAAAACAGATTTTTTTTTCAATATTGGGCAGGGGCTGGGCTGGGCTCTGACAGGCTAAGGAATCCAGCTTTACCAGGGCATAGGGCTGCGTAGCTCACCTGGATGCCTATGGGAGAAACTCTCCTGCTGGTACTGATCCGAGGGTAAAGCTGTCACGTGCTATCTTCTGACCAGCACCTTCCCAAGGTGTCCTTCACATCTCTCAGTCCCCACCAGTATTATATAACAATTCTCATTATTATTATTATTATCCCTTATTTCAAGCTTCTAATTACTTTAGTTTCCATTGGACAAATTTTTCCTGTGTGCAGCAAGTAAGCCATTCTGCACACCTTGTAATAGGGCTAATGCTGAACTGTGGTCACTGAAGACAACCACTGATCCCACCAGGACCCACAGGCAGAAATGCAACTGCCCCTAGGGTGGCTGCCTGCTGTTCCCCGCTGTTTCCGTGAGCCTGAAGCAAGGCTCTCCTTGGGAAGGTAGCTGCTGTTCTGCATTTAGGGAGTTGGGTGCGAAACTCTGGGGGGGACTTGGAAATACTGAGGAGAGAAAGAAATCTAGCATTCAAAAGAAGAATCAGAGGGATGCAGAAGACAATTTTTTTGGAGGGCCAGGGGATACAAGACATCAGGCAAAGTGAGGGGACAAGAAAGCAAGTGGAAATGTAAGGTCACTGGTGATCACCCGGGTCCTGGGGACCAGCTGCGACTGCAAACAGCGGTATGCGGTGTCCACACAGCTGCTATTACGGTCTGAGTAGGAACCAATGGTGGAGGAGACTGGATCTCTGTGCCCTCTCCAGTGGCCAAGATCCCCCAGTGGCCCTGACATGGCCAGCTGAGAGTGGAATATGCCAGATACACACACCAAAGGACAGAGCGACCAGTGCCTGTACCTTCTCTTGGCCCACTCTTTAGTTTCTATTATAGCTCCTTTTCTACACCTTGCCCACTTAAAGCAGTCATTACTCTTTTTTTATCTCCTAACAATACAGACAATTTCACCTTCTGCATTTTATATGGTACTGTCAGTACCCTCTAATATTTTTGATTTCAAGAGCTTTTTCTGAACCTTTTAATTTCCAAGAGTAGAAATCTTACTCAGATAGTAATTCACCCTTCTTTAAAAGGCTCTCCCTGTATATTCACTGCTGTGATCCAATGTGTCTCGTTCTTGCATCTCTTCCTAAATCTTCCTTCAGAGTTCAGTTTTCTTCTTTTACCAATAGCCATTTGCTTTAACAGAAAGTTTTAATATGCTGAAGAATAATTTGAATATTCTTTTCCTTTCAGGTTTTGAGAAGTTTCATTTTTTTTCCTTCAAAAGATGGTGATAGATTTGCCATGAGATGATTCTTAGAGAACACGTGAGAGCAAGCTAACATCATCTGATACTTGTCAAACCAGGCATCTTCCCCCATTTCTCATGCTAGAAATCCAAGCCCAAAGGTAGGTGTCCTCTGAGATTATGGTAATTTCCAGTAAGCACTTTTAGAGGAAAGTAGTTTTTTCTCTTCTATCAAGGCTAGCCTGAAGAACTGAAAACATGTTCTCCAGTATTTTTTAACTCACTGGTAGCAGTTCCTCTCATTTACCCTTATATAAAGATGCATACACACAAACGCAGATATGCATATACTTATATGTAGAAAGAAATAACTGTACTAAAAGCTTTAATGATACTGAGGAAGCAGTCACCTGTTACTCTGCTCTGATGGTTTCAGCTGTCTGGGGAACTTGAATTATTGTGATGATTGATCACTACTGCTTTAAGCCATATGCTATATTCAGCATCTATACTTTATATTTATAGCTTCCTGTATTGAATACTTATCTTTTCATCTTATTTTCACAATGAAAGTGTTTTTAATGTGAAAAGTAGTTACCAAAATAAGGTAATGATTGCTCCTTGTATCATCCTTGATACCTGTTACTTTTTTCTTAACTGGTTGACCGAAACTGGGCCCGTTTCACCTATGTGTAGAAATTGGACCCATGAGGGCGAATAGCATTAAGGTCAGCCACTGATGGCAGTTTCTCAAGGATGACTTCTGCTCTAGATGTTAAGACAATATCTCAGCTGAGGCTGGAGGTCTTTGCCTCAAGTCCCTGAGATGTGGTGTTGCTGATGATGAAACTGCTGGAGAATGTCCTCTGCCAGCGACATCTCGCCAGGACATTCCCCACTTCCCTTGTCTGCCTATTCTCACCCCCTCCGGGCGGCTTATTGCTCCCTTGGCTGCTCTGCAGGAATGCTTTGAGGGGCTGCTCTGCAGGAATGGATTGAGGGGCTGCTCTGCAAACCAGGTCGCCAAAATGAGCCAGGCAGAAGGGCTGAGGGGTTTGGTGGTATCACTGGGCCCTTTTGCTAGTCTGGTTTCATGGGCCGTAATCTGCAGAAATAAAATGGGCAACACCTGAAGAGGGAGGACCCAGCAGCTGGGGGTTAGCAGCGGCAAGCTCGTCCCTGTCAGAAAAAAATGGCTTTGCTTCTGAAAGAAACATATCATCAGGTACAGACTGAATAAAAATAAAGTAGAAAGGTCAGGATCATTGTTATTATTAAATGATCATGATAATTGCTTTATCTGGGCCTTGAAGTCAGTTCAGGGCTGTGCCTCACTTTCCACCTCTTGTTTTGCACAGAATCAACTGGGATCTACTCTGCAGTTACCATTTCCTTCCCTCCCCTAGTTACAATACTTGTATATACACTAGTATTTACTCAGATGATTTAGTTTTCTTGTCCTTTCCATTGGAGGAGTGACAGTAGGAGAGGAGGAGGTAATAGTGGATTTGATCTTTAAATTGAACTCTGCAGTATAGGAGATGTTGCAATGCTTGGTTGATAGCAGAGCCTGAAGTGCAGGACAACAACTCACTCTTTGCCCCTGAAATGTTATTAGCCTTCTTTACTCCTCCTTCCAAAATAAAACACAAAATAAATAAAGCTTCCAGCATCAGTAAACTTCCTGCTGTTTGAACTGGCAGGCAGCCAACTCATTTGGACTGTTCTCCCCACTGGTATAAAACACCCATGCAAGCAGGAAAAAAAAGGCGAGGAGGCCCCTATGACTGCACGTAAAAGAATGCCTCGCCAATTTTCTGATTTTAACAATATAACAAGAAATCTTGGACTCAGTGTTTAAAAACAAACTTGCTCGCACTCTTTTATAACCCTTTAATTTTCTTTTTTGAGCATTTATCACTTAAAACCATGCAATTGTCCATCTGAATAAGCAAAGAAACAAAATCCCGTAGGTACCTCATTCCTCATTTGAAGTTTTAGCTGGGATTCAGGAAAATAGGGAGAAAAAAAAAATAATCTGTACACAGATGCAGTACTTTCCTGGGAATTTAGTCTCCCTCCTGGAGACCAGTGGCACGTGTGTTTGGATTGTCTGGTGAGTGTTCGGGTTCCATGGCCAAATTAGCCAATTATACTAGCAATTGTGGTCTGAGCTGCATTTTCAGCACGGTTTCTGCTCAGTCACCTACAGGTATTTGTGGTTCAGTTATGGAAACATCCAGGTTCTGCCCCACATTTTCTAGGAATTAAAAAAAAGACAGGCCCTGCAGAAGGACCGGTTTTACAAAGGGTATTTTCTGAATACTGAGTTTTTGGGGGGCGGGATTGTTGATAACTGCTAACAATTAAAAAGCATTTGATGTAAGTGATCAAAACATCCACCTAGGAGGTTTGCCCAGTGTCAGCTACCTTGAGGCTTGAACCCAGGTTACTGTCTGTACATTTCAGTCTGTGTTTCTGGATTTACACAGGTGAAATGTTGACCTAGAAGAATATGGAATAAACCACTACAGCTTTAAGCTGCAGAGGTTTATCAAAAAAAAAAAAAAAAAGGCAGAAACAAAGGCAAGCAGATGGCTAAAGATGAAGGTCACATCAGATTGAGAAGTTTGTCAAAATGTGATGACATAGGTAATCTGTAAACTGTTATTGCACCTAGCTGGAGGTGCTGAAAAACATTTTGAAATTACAAAAAACACTGGAGTTACCAGCACACAGGCAGGAATGATAGCCTGGAGTGGTTCTGCTCTATGGATGAATGCCAGATGTGGAAAGCGACATATCTGGAATTAATGATATTAAACATGCTTTTCTTTTATGCTCAATAATAACTCTATTATGATTGATACAAACCGCAGACACTTTATCTAGTACAAATGGAATCGTCTGTCATTGACTATATTAAATCATCAATTTCTGCATGATGAGGATCGTTTAGGGTAACTAATCATCTGTCTCGTTCTGAAGTCTTTAAGGCTGATCAGATAACGTTTTGAATACTGCCTGAGCAACCATGACAATCTAACCCTTCCATGTAAGGATTGAGAGGGGCCCATTATGCCGTCAAAGCCTGTGGAAATATCACAGCTCTTTCTCTACATAATACCCTGCTGTAAATAAATCACTCTCCACCGCAAACTTTATTGATCACAAGCACTTCCATGCTTGTGTCTAGTGAAGTCTCTACAGAATAAAATGCTGCTTTATATTTTGTCTTGTCAAAATATTAAACGGCTCTGTCAAGCGGAGTCAGGCTAGCAGTGATGGTGTAATTCTGCTGTAGCCCTTCTCATTCCCTCTTTCTATCTCAGCTGCCAAGCTTACAAAGCAGGATTTTTTTTTATAAACTTTCCAATTATAGTCTCGTAAGATTATGAAGCCTTAAGATAAAGTGTCCTAATTTAGAGTGGTAGAGTACTGAACCACTAGACAAGAGCCTGTTAGATAAAACATTTCTCACAAGGAAAAGATAACCTGGCTTATTTATATACACAACATTAATGGGCAATAGGAGATAGCCTGGAATATCTCTATTATTTTACCAAGCAAGATAGGAGAGAAATATTTGAATTAATTCAAGCTCAAAGTGTTTATTATTCACAGACAAAAACTATCCCTTAATTATGAGACAAATGTACCAAAGGAGGAAACTGAGAAACTCCAGGTTAGCACAATGCTTTGCATTTTCATACCCTATCCTTAGTTTGTAATTCTGTAAATAAGATAATGTAACTGTAGCGATACAGAAGCACCATCACGGTTTAAGGGGGGGGACTGCTACTGCCTCCGACTTCAGCTCACGTTGTGTTTGTCATCGGCTGGTCTCACTTTGACACTGCTTAGCCACACAGAGTGCTGCCCTTTTATAACACCCTGCGAATCTCCTGGGAGAAAACCTGGGGTCTTGCAGAGCTTTGCTGAGAACAGCCTGGGCAGATCGTGAGGAGGTTTGGGGCCGTCCTTAGGAAGAAGCTGGAGCACTTTCAGGGCTGCTTGACGTTGTAATAGTATTCACCACCTCAGGACTGCAGAATCTTAAGCTCTGTCATGCATTCCCATATGCTTCCCACTCCAGGAAAGGCAGAATAAGAGCCAAGAGTGGTGGCATAAAGCTCTAACCTGTGCTGAAAATAAGGCTGAAACACAGAAACAAGGAGCTGACAGTGACTTCCTGACTTCTGGGCTTCTCAGGGAATCAGGGAAAATCTGGTCTCAAAATCACCATGTTTTATTCCCTTCCCTATTTGATTTTCATGCAGGCGGAGTTTCTGTTCAGGAAGCATAAATGTAGAGTTCACAGTCAACCTACTTTCTTTGGGTCTTTTTTTTTTTTTTTTTTTTTTTTTCCCTGTGACAAATCAAAATCCATATTAGGTGAGAGAACAGCAGAGAGACTATCTGCAGAGGAAGATGGACAATTGTGAAAAGAGGACGAGAACAGAATAGGGAAGAAGGAGCAGCAGAGCCAGGGGTCAGCAGAAGGACAGAGGCTGTGAGTTGGAGGTGGACCCACTCATCCCACACGTAAGCTCCTTTCACTGAGGCAGCGGGGAGCGATCTCTGTGAAAAGCACCTACCGCAAGGAAGTCCTGACTCTTCCTGTGCCTTACAGACATGACTGAAACAGAGATACTCAGTCTCAAAACGAAAGCAGGCAAAGTGAAGTTACTGATGTGACAAGCACTTGACAGTGAGAGCTCATGAGCAGGAGGGTGCTGGTTGTCCCCATGAATGATAGGCACACCATCAGCTTCCCCAAACTGCATATGAAATCACCCCAAACAGTTCCTTCATGTGATTATGATCAAAGAAATTTACTTTTAAAATTATTATAGCCAATAAGTATTCCAATAACCTAATATAGCCTTGGGCAATATCTGAGCCAAGTTACTCTGCAGGAGTATTTAGATGTCCTAAAATGGTCTTGTCCTTCTCCTTTGTCCTAGCTCTTTCTTCTCTACAAATTGCTCCCTTCCAAAAGGGACGGAAGGGTTCTGCTACAAGACTTCAACAACTTCATCTTTTCCTCCTTTATTACAATTATTGTTGTCCAATGGGGGGAAAAGTCACAATCCTCTTGCAGCAGTAATGACAATAGTTAATGACAGGAAAACAGGCTGTGAAGAAGCAGTTGTTTAGTCAAAACATTTGTTAAATCTTTTTGAATAACAAAATATTTGTAAAATTATTTTTTTATGGAATGCTTACAAACACAGAAAGCTGTGAAGTTCGGTGATTTCTTCATTACTAATCACTATCACTCTGAACTAAAGAAAAAGAAAAGTGAGGGGCATCAGTAGTTGAACACTGTATCTGCTCCCAGTGCTTTGGTCATCTAAAGAAATAGTACTTTTCTGTCTTAATGACTTTTGCCCTTGGAAGCCAAGAGCTTCTGCCACTTAGCTCTCTACCTAAGGTGTTTGCATAGTTTACTTAGTTTTAAAGTCTGTTTCATTTTGCTTTTTTTGGTCAATATTGAGGGGTTTTGTTTTGTTTTGTTGTCTTCATGTACTGCCTCATTAATGAGCTTATGGAAGGAAGATCCCAGGCAGTGTAACGCCCGAAGCATGTTGAGATTGGTCTCATGCCATTGCCTGCCTTGCTGTAAGCAGCTCTCCCAAGCCTGTGATTGAAGATCAGCCAAAATGTCTTCCAAAAAACCCCCCTTCTTCACCATTGAGCCTGCAAGAATTCAGGAAACATTCAGCTTTTAACTAGGAAATGAAACACTAGATTGCTCTTTCCTAAACTTTGTATGTTCACATGTTTCATTTACATTCTTAAGAAATTATGATCCCGTGGAATACCACTGCTTGCTTCCTCTGGTCTCTTTACGCAGTTTTGACAAATTACAGTCTACCAACAAACCTTGCTTTTGAGCTTGATTTAAAAAGGGATGGACTTTAAAAATAAGAATGGCTTGTGGTTACGGAAAAAGAATGAACACATCCATAACAAACATACTGATTTATCTGTTTGCACATGTTCTAGTATAGTTCTAGGTCATAGTTACAAATGCATAGCAAAGGACCTAATAAGAAACTAAGACCAGTGTTCTTATTGTTTAAAATTACCATTTTTATAAGTATAAAAATCAGTAATAAGCTGTAGAGTTTGCATGAAATGACAATAGAACCTTTTCTTTATGCAAATGGAGCCAGTTTAATTAAGAAAATGCACTGTGACTGTTTTCAGTTTGAACTAAGCTGCAGTACTCAGAAAAATTGGATTAAAAAAAAAGAAAGGAAAAAAGTATCACTCAAACCAGGTAACTATTAGTGACAAGACAGTCCATAGTAACACCAGAGATTACTCTGGTCTCAAAGGACTGCTTTTCATGGCTGAACCACTTCAGGATCAAACTTCTTGAATAAGATAAACAGCTACTTTACTTAAAACATGCTTCCATGAAGTAGTTTGCTGTCCTTTAACTTTCATTGCTTCATGTGCATGCTTGGTAGGAGGAGGAAAGGAGGGAGGGGAAGGGAGAGAGAACAGATCCCCCCAGGAGTGGTGTGGTTTGCTCAAAGGCTCCAGCCCTTGAAAATCTTTGCATACTAACATCGGAAACAGGTGGTTCTGGGCTCATTTTGTGCGCGTAAGTTGCTGCATGTCGACCTTATGCTCCTGAGCCTTCTCAGATGTGTAGCCAGGAGGGATCTGTCTGACTGTGTGTGATTTTTATATATCTTTCAGCTAAATCACAGGTCCTAATGCAAAATGCACTCAGGGACAGCATGAGGAGTTGTGACACTCCCTATAGAACTTTTCCACCATAAACCAATAAATGGATTACACTGATCTGTGTAGTTTTTTCATCTGTGATCACTCAAATGTGGATGAAGTCTTCATTTTAATAATTAATAATACTCTTCATTTAATCAGTGATCTGAGCATAATTTATTGGAAACCTCATAGACTATTGTGAATGGAGATTTTTCTGTGTCAATTACTAAGGGCTGAGAATAGGTAGGTACCTGAGAAAAGAAAATGAAATTCACATCAATGGAGTGCAGAAAACTGGACATGTAAACAGAGTGGGGGGGGGCGGAATGCAAATAGCAATAATGGGTAAAAGCAAGGGTATTGCTTCACATTTAATGACTGACTGTGTTAAGGACCCCAGTCATCTCCTCTGGCCAATCATTAACTGCTCAGAAATGTCCCCTCATTAGCTCTTATTGCTTAACAACAAGTTTCTAATACATGTTTAACAATATTCATTTTAACAACTTACTTCTTCATAACAGCATCAGTGAGAGAACATGAGCAAATGAAAACTGCATCCACCAAGCTTTAAGACCCAGAGCAGAGTGACACAGCGGAGCTCCATTTTCTCCAGAGCAGCTGTGATGCTCACCTGCCTGCGCGTCAGCCCACAGCATTTTGCCATGCTCATACGTGGCCAAATGTGTGTTTTATCAGAGGTGCTGGCCTTAGTGTATGTGACCAGGCAGAAGCAGCAGAAGCCTAAGCAGTGCAGATTTAAAGGGATGCTGATCATGCAAACTCATATTTTTTGTTTGTAACAACAGTAGATAATAATCTTGCAAGTAAATACCCACAAAGTTGTTTGTTTCTTTTTTTTTTTTTTTTTTAATTATTATTACTTTTTTCCCAACTCTGTCCTTTCAGTTGGTCTGTATCATGTCTCTGGAAACAGTTTGAATTCAGAAAAACAACTAAAACTACTGGGTTTTTTATAAAAATGCATTATTTTAAACACAGGCTGTCATGAAGTTAAGATTCCTCAAAATTATATTAACTCATTTCCAGATGGATAAACAGAAATGCACAAAACAGGCTAACTTGTAGGGAGTACGTGGCCACGAGCCTGCAGGTCTGCCCTAATGGTACATTTATGTCTCGCATTGACTCAGAAGACCCGTAGGCAGAATTTGGCCTGTTATCTGAGAAAGTGAAAGTAGACAATTTATTGCAGTTAGATCCTCAAAAACAGATTCACAATTATCAAATAACAGAATCTGTTAGTTCTGCTGCCTTCAGTAAAATAACAGATCTCCATGGAAATAGGATTACAGGAGAAACCACATTAGATTAGGGTTCATCTGGCTCAATTTCCTGTCTGTGACAATAGCCAATACTTCAGAGGAGGGTGGCACAAATAGAGTATAAAATGTATGTATTTTTTTCTCTAGATGTATAGAATCTAGCTATAAAATCATCCTGTCTTTCTCCTACTCCTTGCTTCTTCCTTTCACTTTCCTCTTGCATATCTTCGGCCCTTTGTCTCTTGAAGTGTGATGCTTTCTGAATTTGGGGCTTAATTGGGGAAGTTGTTGAATGTTTGAACTCTGTCTGAATCATATGGGACTGGTAAATGGTGGCTGGAGTGTAAAAACTTGGCACAGTGAATTTCTTGAGGCTTGAGATTTGTCTACTTGCTTGGAGTGCTGTTGTGGCTACAATGACCAACACACACATGTAGTATTGTTATTTTGGATCTGTAGACTAGTAACTCATAAAAATTTCACAAAAACATCCTCTACAAATAAAGAGTCAATGATCTTACAATAAACTAAATCCAGGACCAATAAATAATATTATAATCTGTATACAAGATAAATGACATCCATCTTGTATATTGAAGATCAAGAACACATTTCCTGGACCTAGCAGCTAGTGCTACCTGAGAGCAATACCTCAAAAACCTCCCTCAAAGTCTCTTTTATATCTGGGCCCTGATCTTTGGTTGTGACTGATGGTCATGAACTCATCAGTATGAGGTGCCAGAGAGGAGGTCAGTAACCAGCTATATATGTTGTTTGCACTGCAAAGACTTGCTTGCCTCATCTTTGGACCACAAGTTATGCTGGGAACCAAAAACTCTCATTGCTTAGTGATCATAGGACACCAGAGCTCCAGGCATACCTCCTTCCCTGCAAGGAACAAAAGGTAGTCCTTATCTTTTTTACTATGAATTTTTTTTTTTTTTCCTTCAGTGGAAAACCAAGTGAAACAGACTGTGGCTGGATCTGTAGATATTTAAGATACACAAAAATGAGTCTTACTTTTGAGCACTGTTTGAGACCCTTTTCTCTTGGGTATTTGGTGGGGGGGGGGGGCAAAGCTTTTTTCTTGTGGGCTCCTATAGCATATATTTGACCCAAAGCGTATGGAAGAACTGTCCCCTGTGCTTGCATTGCAACTTCTTTGACCAGTGGTTTAATACAGAACAATAAGACCATGATGCACATACTGGGAGCTGTAGTACAAGTTACTTGCTGGAGAAGCATACTGGTTAATTGTACGCAGCAGGACACCTTATATGCTGCCAAAAGATGTTGTTGGAGTAGATATAAAATAGTAACTTGAAAAGTTAGTGACAAATCAGTATTACCTTCTGGGCTCAGACTGAGGAGAAAGGGCAGCTCCTTATGGATTTTCTTTTTGTTCTCCCTAAGTAAAACCTCTAGATCCAACATGGTAATGTTTTGTCTTACCAATGTATGTGTTTCTTTCTTGGTAAATAATATTTTAATGCCACGCGTAGCTAATGTTTTAAAGGTAAGTCATTAAAGAAACAAATTTTTAATTCTAGATTTCCACAGACTTATTAGGATTATAATGAATTAAATCATAACAAAAAATAACCTGATTAGGGTTATTAAGAGGTTATATCTTCTTTAAGCCATACCTCTCTTGAAAAAGACTCATGAAAGGAGGAGTGTCTGTCAGCTGAGAGGTCTGCTGTTTGATTAAAAGCATGAGAAAGAGTCACAAATACTTTCCCACCTGGAAGGATAAGACAAAGATTTACTGTCACTGCATGTGCCCAAAAGTCCTTGTCTTCTGTGCAGCTTAGGCTTGAGAATGTCCAATTCGTTTTTTCATGTCTAGCTATGAATGAAATAGGGAGAAATTACTATGATTTCTTCAGTTGCTTGAATATTAGCAAATGTTTGTTATGAAGACTATTAACACATCAGGAACGACAGGCTTTTAAATTGAGAAAGAGGAAGCTGGTTATTGTCTGCTAGATTTCTCCAGGATCATTGTATCATGCTGAAGCAATGGGAAATTAGTGAAAATCCACTAAACCAGCCATTCTGCTGTGCATGCAGAGAGCCAGCGTCCCTTAGCAAGCCTCATATCTCATCCATTTATTAGAGCTCACCAAATTAACAGTTACATCAGTCCTGCAGCAGTTTTCAGGAGGCCACAGCTCCATGAACCTGAAACTTTGACTGCTGACAAGAAGTTGCTTGAAGCAGAAGTGTTATTAAGAAGCCACCTTCCCTGTAGCATCCCTGCTCCTGCTGCCATCCCCAGCTCAGCGTCTCCATCTGCCCGGCTGTACCATGGGGTGGGCATGCCAGCAGGCTCTGTCCACAAAGTCCAGTACGCTGCTGAGTTTCTCATCAAACACCCTGTGCTGCAGGGACTCCGTCCTCCAAGTACTGCGCGTTGCAGACAGCCCTGACTGTGAGTTTGACAGGCGTGTACTTGCCTACGTTTATAATGAAGATGCTATTGGCAGAACCTCCATGGGTTGGGGTAAGGTGATTTCTTCAGCCAAAGATTTACAAGATTTTGTAGAAAAGCCTTCTTAACTTTTTCAGCATGCTTTTTAGATGACGCCACGATGCAGCCATTGCCAATATTCAGCTTCAGGAGAGGTTCCTGAAATACTTTCAGCCTCCGACTCTTCTCTCTCCATTTACAAATACCCTTGATAAAATACTAGAACTGGACACTTACAGGACACCGCCCCGCCCCCCTGCCAAAGCTCTCCTTTTCTGTTTGCGTGTCCTTATCTATCTTCATATTTCCTATTGCAGGCCACCAATTGCACGAGTTGCACACTGTGAAATACAGATACTACGCATTCCCTTGGGGGAAGGAGTACAAACGTTGAGTCATTTTTTTACTTCATTTTTAAACTATTTTCCTTTATGAATAATCACTGTTGTAGCAGCTTACCCTCTCCATCCCTTTATAGCTGTGACTGGCAATGTTTGCTGAAGCTGAAATGCAAGCGTAGTATTCATACCTCTTCCTAAAGGCTTGACGCATTCATCCCAGCATCCTAGCTATTAGTTTGACTAGAATATCAGAGCATGTTTTAAAATGTTTTTAATGCTGCTTTTTAAATATACTTCCAAAAGGGTAACTACCTTTTACCCACATTAACGTAAGATATGGAGGCAGGAGACAGAGAAGCTGCCATAGCAGAAGAGGTGACCAGTGCATGTGACTTAAAAGCAATATCTTATACCTTATGCATTGCAGGTAAATCATTCATAATTGTGCTTGGCCAGTTGTGCAACATCTTATCTGAAGGAGAAAAATTACTTTCTGACTTCCACGGAGTGTCATTTTATGCCCTAATGCATGAGAAAGCTCCACTGCTATTTGCTTAAAAAACTCTTTTTTTTTCTTCCAATCTTCTACTTTAATCAATTGGAATTAAGTATTTTCTGGTGTGCCCAGCAGCTGAAGGGTGCACATTTACCTGGCCTTGGATCTAGCACTGTCAGTGCATTCTGTGTAATTGCAGTGCTTTATCCTGTTTATGAAAATGTTTAATGTTTTTACCTACCGAGGGTGGCATCCAGGAATGCTACATTTATGCTTTAAACATAGACACCAAAAAGACTCAGAAATGCTAAAGATGAGAGTACGCTTTATTGTAAGCATGACAGTAGCAAGTTACAAAACTTCTTCATCTTTAGCCCTCAACAGTGGCATGCTGCTATAGCTATAGGAAAGGCTGTGCAGGGGTAGGGAGCTGTGACGTTCCAGCTGTGCTCCCGTAACTCAGATATTTACAGCTGAGATAACTAGTCCTCTCGGCTATTCTGCGTTTTAGGAAAACCAGTGAAGATAGCTGCTGTCTAGCCACCATGTCTGATTGCAGAGGACTGATCACATAACATGTTTTCTTTTAGTAGCATTATTCACATGAATTACTAACTTCAGACATGAAGCCGTGCAGTCGATTGCAGAACTCTGTTATCTCACATAATAAATTAGGTTTATTAAACCAAGCCTTAAAATAACTGTCTCATTTGAAACTCAGTCTTAGGCTTTCAGGTCATATTTTTTTACAGATTAACCTAAACCCACTGCTGGCATGAGGAACGTTGAGAATGATGCACGTTTCCCTTGCTATGGGCTAAATCTTCAGTCCAGCCAACTGTGCCTGTGAGGGATGCGTATACAGCGGTGAAGCAGAAATGCCTTACGCCCACAGCTCCTGGAGGTGCCCAGTGCCGGCGCACACGGGGAACGCTTGGCTGGCACCGAGAGAGGGGGGACATGCTCTCGCAGAGTGTCCCACGTTGTTAGTCCCTTCATCTCCCCTCTGCTGGGCGCAGGGTGTAGATAGAGAGGCCTCCTTGATCCTTACCATCTTTGAAGTGACGCAAATCTTGAATGTAACTAAGCTGTCTTTTTTCCTCCAGCTGACGGTTTTGCTCTGAACATGTCAGTACAGAGAAATCTGTAGAAGAGAGTGAAGGTGGGGACTTGTGCACATCTGAAGCTGCTGTCTCTCAGTGGCCTTCAGGTCCACAGAGCCAGAACTGCACATTCACGGTAGGCGCTGGATTAGAGAGTTTTGTTTTACAAAAGAAACAAACAGCGTTTTAGCTAGTCTTAGACACAGAGAGGCATTAAATAGCTCTTCACCTGCAGCCTAGTTAACATACTTAGTGTCATACCATTATGCTTCTTGTTAAGAATATTCGAAAGCCTGACAGACTCAGCATTTCTGGTTCCTCACACAGGAAAGAACTCTAAAGAAAATAGCTGAAAGGTTTTATTTAGTATGATGCCAAAACTCCTTAATTCTAATATCAAAGGACCAGAACCTTCCCCGTGGTGAAAGGGTTGTTCATTTTGTTCATACTGCAGGTATGTAACGTCTTTGCTAAGGCTACCACCAAGGTCATGTCTTTGGTTTTTGGCTTGCATTTTATGTTAAGACCTGAATCAAGACCATTAGTTTATTTCACTTAGGCCAGCAAGAACAACTGCCATCATAATTTTTTTTTTTTCTCAGGATACTTGAGTGGATAGGACAATGAGACTTGGAGAGGTATTTAAGAAAAAAGTCTTTGAGATACTTGCAAAAAAATGCAATGTCCCATTAAATGCAGCCATTGTCAATAAAATAGCAAATGCCGAGGCTGATTTTTATGGCTTTAGGCGTGTTCCTAGAAATGCCAACTCAGTATGTCTCTTTCTAAACTAAAATTAGGACTGGAATAGTAAGACTGTGATTTTAGTGTTATATAATAGTGACATAACAGTGTGACAGAAAGTGACATAGCCACATAAAGAAAGCCCTTTTTTTTCTAATCTACCAGACTGTGCTATGCCAACCAAACAATGTATTTTAACTGAATTTCTGAAAAGAAATCTCCTTGGAAAATGATGCCAGGAAATAGCCGCAGGAGAAGGACACAAGAAGGGACTAGATGCTGTTTAAGTAAAGGAGAAAAATGAAAAGAAAAAAACATTATGAATCTAGAGAGAGTTAATATATGTATATACATGTGGGTGGATTTCCAGGCTTCATAGCAGGTATAGAAATTGGTTTATTTTTCTTGTATTTTAGTTAAGCAAAATGCGTATGCTACTTGTAAGTAGAAAAGACAGTAAAGAAACCTCAAATGTTTCAGAAAATTCGAGATCAAAAAGTGGTAAGGAAACCAGTAAAAGTTAATAAATTTAGCTGAATGGTCAGGAAGATGGTTCAGTGTTGACAAATGTAACATAAGAAGGAATAATTTGAGCTACCCAAATACATCGCTGTTGTCACTCAAGAGAAGACCTGTGCCTTATATGGATGGTTCAATGAAACTCTCTGCTCTGTATGGAGCAAGGGTCAAACAAGCAAACAAACTGTTAGGTTGCAAAAGGATTGGGACAGAAATAATGCCAAAAATCTTATAATGTCATTAAATAAATCAGTGGTATGCCCTGACCTGGAGTACTATATTCAGTTGTGGTTATCCTGTCTCAAAGAGAATGTATCAGAAATAGATGAAGTATCGAGATGGGCAATGTAAATAATTAGAAGCACAGAAAGCCTTTCATTTCAAGACAGACTGAAAAGTTGAAAATTATTTTAATGAGAGAGAAGGTGGCTTAGATGGGCCACTAGTGATAATGGCTACACTGTCTATAGGAGAGTATTTATTTAGAAAGGCAACAAGTTAAGAATAAGAAGTGCAATGAAGTTAGTCTCATTTGCAACACATAATTCTCCTCTGGAACTCGTTGCAACTTGGTGGCCAAGACTTCAGCTGAAGGCAGACTTCAGTTAGATATGTGTTTAAACAAACATATCATCTGCATTGCAGTCCATAGGATTTAAAAGATTTTTGAAGAGTTACAGGCTACCCCAAGTCTGGACATTAGCCAAATTGTAAATAAGAGAGTTAAGAAGAAACCTTTCCTATGGACAGGTTGTTTCATAAATGCTTACTACAGGGTTTCTGACAGCTCTCCCTGAAACACATCTAGTACAGGCCACTGTCAGAGAGGATATCTGAGGAGATGGACCACTGCTCTGATCCAGTGTGTCAACTCCTATGTTGAATCAATGATATAGAGATGAAAGGTTCGATATCCCATTATCAGTCTCTTGAACCATCCAATTCTCCTCCTCTTCCCCATTCAGCTATTGATTAAATTAAATGCAGCAAGGTAAATGGGGACAGGAAAGAAATTCCTTATCTTAGCACAGCTCTTTGTCTACGTGCTTTAGTCTGCATTATAAGGAGACTGTAACCCCAAACTACTGAGCACTCTGTAAACTAGATTTGTTCACAACAGCCCATCCACACGAAGATGCCACTTTTTGGTTTTTATTTTTAATGCCATTTAACTTTTTATTATTTTTAGACATATGAGTATGCATTTGCTGCTCATTACATGCTGCAGTTCTGGGGCAAAACTAGTTACAAAGAGACTGTGAAGGACAAACCCCTACCATTCATCTGTACACATGTGCCATGCTGACTGCTGTATGTTGTGGAAAGATTCTCTGTAGATACACCAATCTGAAGAAATAATGAGCTTAAAGCAGTGGAACCTCTGAAAACAGTTGGCAGTTAGATAATGATGGATATGCTACAGAATCCAGAGATCTTGGTGGTGGAGGATGAATGATGCATATAATGAAAAGAAGGCTAAAGCTGATCACTTTCCCTGTTAGTATAAACACGTAAAATGCAATTCACTGTGATGATGGTGGTGGTGCATTGCATAATAAATTATGTGTCTGGATCATAAAGGCAATTTTTTATGATAGAAAAGTTTAATAGAAAATGTATGTAAATGAGCGTAACTTGCCAATTGATGCTTTTTGACTAGAGTGTTAGAGGAGAAAATAATTTCTTCTCCAGCACATTTGCAAGTTGAGCTGAAAAATGTGGGTGAGTTCCACTTTCCAATTTTGCTCACATTTTCAGACATAGAGGGATAATAGATTAGTTAAGAGATGTGTTTTACTGCTGTAAAACTGCTCAACATTGTGCTAAATTTTTGGAAGTGCTATGACTGGAAGTTGGTGGTGAGGAAAACGTGGTGGAAATTACTGATTAACAGAGGAGCAGGAGCCAGCTGGGTCCTGTTCTAAAATTTCCGGGTGGCTTGCATGGGCTTAAAATTGAGTTTGGGGGCTAGAAGTGAAGATTGTCCCAGCAGAGAAGCTCTAATAAGAAGAGAGTTCTAGTGGGGGAAAAAACAGCCAGAAAAATAAATAAAATGCTGGACAGTAATGTATCGGTGAGAGGCGGGAGTGCTCTTGTGTTTGCCACAATTTGCAAAGGTGCTATATGAAAGATGCAGCCAGGCTACGTGGGCCATCTGATTATATTGGAGGTCAAGGCAGTAGATGACAAAACAAAAAGCAAAATACCCATCATATAGGGATGCTTCTTACAGCAAACAGGGGCATCTTGGTCCTCAGGGTATGGGGATACTTTGAACCTGATTCCTCTGCTGCATAAGTTTAATTTTAGCTATTCCCAAATGTAATGTTCTCCTAGGACTGTCTGCAGGGAGCCAGGCTGTCAAGGACCTGCTCTTCTCAAGGTGAATATGGGGGTTTTGAGACATGTTGTTCAGACTGGAATGTCTTTCTTTACCTAGGTTTAACTACTAATAAAGAAGGGAGTGGGATATTCTGGTGATAGTGAAGTGGGTTTTTTCCATGATGTTGGCCATACATTGAGCAAATTCAGGGTGGTTTTCTTTTCTTTTTCAATAATTTGAGTGAAATATGCTTTACAATATTAAAAAAAGGGGGGGGGGGCAAAAAACTATCTGTGGGGAAGTTTTAATAAAGAAGTATTTTTCCATTCACCATTGTCCATAAAGCTGTGCAAAAGATTCCAACAAAAAATTGTGATTTTTCTAACCCTGGCTTTTACTATGGAAAAGTAAAATTCAATGAAATTTTCTAAAAGAATTTCTAAGTAAAATTTACACATCATATACAGCCAAAATACTGATTAAAAGTAACAAATTGACATTTTGAAACATAGCAGCTTGAATCAATGTTTTGTTTTGACATTTTGATGCAAAATGTAGATATTTTCGTGTGACATTTCCAAAGCAAGTTGGGATTTTTTTGGTAACTGTCCTGCAGAAATGTTTAATGATTCGACAAGCAAATGTCAAACTGTTAGAATTCCCATGCAGCATAAATTCCATTGGCTGATCAGCTCTTATTCATGCCCTTTGAAGAAGACTTGAGCCTATCAATATAATAGAAATCCATATTCCCACACAAGAAGTTCCAGTTCAAATTTGAGTTCTAGCAGTCTCACATAATTATCCTTTTTGGCAAATTCTGTTGAGAAACAGTGGGCGTAATATTTTGTCACCTAGAGGTTTTTTTGAGGTAACACCAAATTAGAGAGAAAAAGCCATAAAATTCATATTTCAAGAGGAATCTAGGAAATTATGTCATTAGCTAAAACTGGAAGCAATTTTTTTTTTATTTAGTCAATTGCCATACGGGACCCATCTAGACACAAGGAAAAAAAAATTAATACAAAATAATTTTATCTTTGTCTCAGTGCAATGTATCATTCACTTCTGGCTAGTGAATAGATGTCCCAGATGTGGAAGCTGTATAAGGCGCTTTTTGGCTGATGCCAGCCTTGTTGCTAAATACCAAAGCTGAAGCACTGGTTTTCTAGAACTGCATGTATGCCATATTTAAAAAGCTAGAAACCACAGCAAAACACTCCATTTTTTCAGAAAAGATGGGTTGTCCATCTCAAAATGTTATGAAAGCTTTCCCTAGGAAGATTTGGGTAGTAAAGCAACCTACTTCTCTAAGGAGGTGAACGGAGCAGAACATGCTGTTTAAGGCTGAGATCTCCGAGTGTTTGGTCTGGAGTTAGAATTTGGTACTGGCAGTGACAGGGGCCCACGATGGATTCTGAATCCTCAGCCATTAGTAAATGCTGCCTCTAGAAGGAATTTGATGGTGTAAACAGAATCACCCTGACACAGATTTCTAGGTTTCAATCCATTTCTTCTGTACAGTTACCTAAATTCACATAAATGAATGGGGAAAAAATTAGTCCTAAGTTGAATGTTCCTTTGGCAAAGAGAAGCAAAAATAAGCCACTTTTCCTCAGGTCTATTTTCCAATATTGTCAGCAGGTCTTTAATTCTTATTTCTATCCAGATCCACAATGTGTTTATTAAAAAAAAGGTAAGAGTCGACATGAGAGAACACCAAATCTGCTGGAAATCCACTAGTAACACAAAAAGCAGTACTAGCTGTGTTCTGCTGAAATGGTTAATAACAAAAGGAAAAAAAGAAAATTAGACCCTTTATTCTAGAGAGCATACATTAATGCAAAGAGGATGTTTAGCTGGGGGTGAAGAGATGAGGACTTGGCTAGTTATGAACTTGTAGAATAATCATGGGAAAAATGATGAAGTGTTCATAGTGGTATAGTAATGACATACGTAAAGCAAATGTGTTATGATTAGATCAAATTGCAAAGAGAAATGAGTAAATGTTGAGAACAATGCCGTGTTCGATGTGTAAACAACACATCTCTCGCCTTAGCTGGGGTTGTTATAAGCAAGCAAGAGTTAAAAATACAAGAGCAATTTTTAGAGGCAACCTCATGACTGGCAATCAGTGCTAATAAGATTCTTTTCCTCTTGCAAGATTCACAGAAAGCCCTCAATCCATGCCGAGCACATTCAAAGGCAAGGGACTAAGCGCTCCCCTCACAGGTTCATTATCATTCGCAGGTTATCCCAAGCCAAGTGAATCAGGAAAGCAAATGAATTAGTGAGAATTAAGGAGCCTCTGTGGTCTGAACCCTCTCCAAATCTCAGCTAAGATGAAAGGTAGACGCTGATGTCTTGTGTCCCAGGGTTTTCAGAATTGGAGCCCCAGTGCCGAGCCGCTTCCTCCAGAGCCTTGCAGAAATGTGCAGGCAGTTAATGTTGCCTAACGTCTCCTGACCGTGGGTTCAGCCATGTGGGAAAAGTTTTACGAGGCTGCAAAAACCAAACCCCCTTTCACTCACAATTAATTACAGGAGAGTTGCTATAGCACCTCGCTGTCAATGAGTCCGGTGTAAGCGCACTTTCTTCTCATCTCGCTCAGTAATAATCAAAGATACTGGGGTAATGTCTTAGTACATAATGATATCAAATAGGGTAGTTAAAAGACAGATCTATAGCGCATTGAACCACTAACAGTACTGTTTCTTTGGAAGCAGTATCTTAAATGATAGGATTTGTACCTGACATGAATCAGGATCTCTAGTGTTTACCTTCTCTATTTTTATTTGTCTGAAATGATGCAGTACCTGACAAGCTTTTAATCATATACTTATTTTTAGTTGTTATGACACAATGATCTTCTCAGAGAAGCTATGGACTTAAAGTACAGTGGGTTGGAAAGATTTCAAAGGAAAGCAGTTTGTTTTCATTAAATACTTATTACTGCTAATTATATTTGATCACTATAAAGAATACAGTTTAATTAAAGAAGCATGCCGTCTAGAAAAAATATTTGATTTCCAAAGGATAACAGTATATTTTTGCATTTGTAAGTAGGGGGAGAAATATCAATTGAAAATGTGCAGATATGTGTGTGTGTGTGTGTGTGTTTGCACATGTGTATAAATAAAACAATATTGGTTGGGGAGACTAGAGGTTTGATAGGAAAAAAAAAACCTATTCAAAAGAATTTTTCCAATTCTGATAATGGAATTAAATAGCAAGCTTGTATCTTATCAGATGCTATCTTTATGTGTGTTTCAAATTATTTAACATAAGTAATTATCTACAATAAAATAACATTTGGCAAATGACATTAACCAGTGTTTTCACAGCCTAGGTTTGTATCAACATTTTCATCAGGTATATTTCTCTATCATGATTTTTAATGTCATCTATTTCATGAATGTGAAGAGTTCAGTATGAAATTACATGTTTTTCATAATAAATGTATGGGTTTAATTTTATTTTTTTGCAAATGGTATTTTTTCAGGGCTAGTTTGAAGGAAATTAATAGAAAATGAAGGCTGATAACTCTGCACATGTAGCTGAAGTCTTGAATTCGTGTGCCAGTGTACATAATTGTTCCTTTAAACAATCATGTTGGAAAATTTTCTAGTTTTTACTTCCCCTCTTCATATAATTCCTGACTCATGACCTCCTATCTACCAGTCAGGCTTGATGTGCACGACTGTATCTCATTTATAATAATCATGGTCTTTACAGAGAGATCGATTAAAATATTATGGTTCTTTTAAAATCAGAATGCATATCAAACGAAGCCTCACTTATAAAATAAAGAAAAAGCTCGGCCTTTTGCAGAGTCTCCTCGGTGTGAATAAGATGTTGTAAAAATCTCTTAATATTCAAAGACAGTTAATCATTAAAGAGGCAAATATGTTAATAAGTTTTTATCACAATTGAAAATGCTGTTAGTGGTTCTCTGGATTACACTGTTCTATATACACTACATTTAACATGGTTACCGAAATGAGACACTGTCCTGAAATTTTGGGGGTTTCTTGAAAATCACCACCTCCAAAATAATATGTAGTTTAAATAAAAAGGTAATAGCACTTAAAGAATCGTTATCCTTTTAATATGCACTCTAGTTTTTATAGAAAATATTTCAGAAACTACAGCACGTTTTAACCCCTTCTGTCACATAAAACTGCTGAATGGAAGAAAACCCAACATTATTTAAACTAAGGTTGAAAAATATCTATTCGAGGCATCAACTCTAGACAATTTCTTTTCCTTGTACTTATAATTAAATTTTTTTGGGGGGGTTTAGAAATCCCAGCCACTACATTGCCTGCAAAGAAAATGCCCTGAGACTTAAAGGAAAGATAAAGGTGAACTGCAGGATAGTGTTTAAATTCAACAAATCTCATTCTTAATTCTTTAACATTGCAATGTTTTTCATTTCCTAGTATCTTTTTTTATTTGCACTAAGCCTTGTGCATTTCTACATGGAACACATTTTTCTGTTTTTCTAAATTAGATTAAAGAAATACTTCAATTGATATAATTCTCCCCACTCTCTTCCTAAACCTCTGTATTGTGAAATGATTTTATGAATTGCATTTTTTAATACTGCTCTTGTTTTTAATCAGTTTCCCCAAGGTTAGCTTACGTCTTGCTCTTAGTCAATTTTATTTGTGTTATCCAAAGAATTAAAGATAGCAGATGCAGGTAAAATCCTTTTGAGAAAGACTTGAGCATACAAGAGAATAAAAAACCCCCCAAAAAACAGTTAGAACAATTTCCCAGACAGTATCAGCCTAGAAAGCAGCGAAGCACACAATACCATCAAGTGTGTGCATGTTTGTGTGGCAGGGGGAAGAGCTTCATAATACAAATATTATTTAAAATGGTGTGAATCTGCGGCAGCCTGCAGCAACAGCAACATCAGCCAGTCCTGCATTAGCGAAGCAGCGGGCCCTGCCCTTGTGCTGGCCACAAATGACCAGTGAAATCCCAGAGGCACTCTTGAATTTCTGCATTCTCATTTCATCAGCTGCAAAATATCTGTCACTCACATCCCACACTGGGCAAAGTGACACCTGCCAGTCTCAAGAACAAGGACAAATTAATGTTCCTCCACCAACTGTGTCTCAGAAATGAGTAGCGAGCGACCGTGCGAGCAATCAACAGCTAGAGTACATTGTTAAAGTTTGCAATGCATTTCTGGGGTTTCCTTTCAGCCAAGGTAATTTGCAGCAGCTGTTGTCGTTTTACGCTGTTATTGAACATGTGTTCTGCTGATTTCCCTCCTAATGAATCTTTTAAAAATATTTGCAAAAGGTGTGCAAAATTGCATTGCCGAGGTTTCTTGAAACTGCAAAACAAGGCGGCTCGATTTAAAACAATGCATGGGAGAGGCAGTGCAGCAGCTGCCAGAGGAACGGGTAATCCAGGCACTTGCCTTATCTGCTCGATCTTCCTAGAAATCACTCAGAAACATTTTGGATACTAGATATAAAATCTTAAAAAAAACCCAGAACAACAAAAAACATTTCTGATGTCTGTCATCATGTCACATCATGTTATGCGATATTGTATCTGCTTGTGATGAGATGCAACGTGACAGGATGTAATGCAATGTAACGTATCAAAAAATGTAAATAATCCACTTTTGGGGATTAGATATCTGCTGTCAATTCCTATAGCAGGAGTCTGAACTGAATTTATTGAGGCGGGTGGGAGCTGAGAGAACGCCAAACTGTCCATGGTGTTTGCAAACCAGCACGCATCTCAGTTCACTGCCTCTCCCAATTACTTTTGGGTAGTTTCGCTCATATATGACTGTATTACAATGTTAAATAAAAGTTCGTGTGGGGCACAGTCTTGTGACTTGATCATTTTGTTAATTATCACTGTCTACAGCAATCACTTCGATGGTGCCTCGCCTCGCCGTGAGTAGAGGTTTGTACATTTTTAAAGCTACTCTTTGGAAACAGCTGTAGTGTTTCTCATGGTGCAATGTAACTCACGCAGTGTGAGCACAAAATCGAGTAGTATGTATGACGTAACTGGAAAAAAATGGGTGCTTTGGGCCAAATAAGAGACCGCTCAAGACGGCGCAGCCTCCTGAGGTATCCCTGAGGCTGGAGACTTTCCCTTTGGTGGCACGGCTACCGCCAGGGAACCGGGAGGAAAGGATGAGCATTCATTTCTGTTGTATCTGTCTGTAAGGTATTGACCAACAGCACCTACGCTGCAGAATTGCACAGGCTCGGAAAACCTCATCTCACCGTGGAAGTTCACCAGCGCTTTCTCCCAGCTCTGGAGGAGCGGGCTCGGGTGCCGGCACT
Organism: Aquila chrysaetos chrysaetos; assembly: GCF_900496995.4. Taxonomy (NCBI): domain Eukaryota; kingdom Metazoa; phylum Chordata; class Aves; order Accipitriformes; family Accipitridae; genus Aquila; species Aquila chrysaetos. The sequence goes on from NC_044009.1 coordinate 33,932,135, forward strand.
GGGACGTGCGGCCGGAGGCACCGCCAGCGGCGGGCTGTGCCGTGGAAAGCTGGCATTTGAGGTGATGGCAGATGTCGCCTGACGGCTCTGGGGGTAATCTGGGAGGGCAAGAAGAGGGCTTTCGAGGTGTCGCACCAGGCACCGATGATCCCGGGAAATTAAAAGACCTCGGTTTGCCTTCGCGTAGCCAGGGCTAGGGGAAGGGGCTTACCACCAGCAAAAGGAGGGACGCAGAGGGCAGTACGCCGGTCCCCTGGCCCCTCTCCCACCACAGCCCGCATCTCCCTTCCCCTCTGCCCCTACCTTCCTGCTGACTCACTTGCGGCAGCTGCATCCAGCCCAGAATTAACCCATTTGTGTGTCCAGTGCCCGGGAGAAAAAAAGCCAATGTATTTCACCAGTAATTAAGTGTTAATGGATGTTTTAGAACTTGCTTTTTATTTTGTTTCAACAGAAGACAAAAAGCCACATTGTCTGAAGCCTCATCTGCAGCACAGGCGCTCTGCAAAAATCTCCTCACTGCTACAACGGCTTCACCCCCACTACCTTTGGCTGCGTTGGGAGCTCGAGCATAGATGAGTGAACAGCATTTTAAGTACTATGTTTATTCAATGTGCTCTAAGCAGGGTTAGATAGTATGATATTTATAAAGCCCCCTTCTCTGTATACTCGAGGGTTGCCCACCTTGCTAGCACTGATGCCGCTGAACCGATATTAGCAGCGGTGAGGGGTGGCTGTAAATTTTGCCTCATGTAGACAAGGCTTACAAGGTAAGCAGGCAAACCCCTGGCTGCAACCGCGTGCCTAGGAATGGAACCTTTTATTTGCTGTCATAGTGATGACTTTTAATTGTCCCAATAAACAAGCTTTTAAAAAGCTTCTAAAATGTTCTCTAATAACACACTTTGGTCTTTAGCCATAGAAATGCAGAAATAATTAGAAGTGCCATTGTGTACAGTGCCTTCTGGACTGGGCTGAAGGTGAAGGAGAAAGTATCATGCTATCCTTGTCAGCTGCAAGGGTAATTACTGCTGGCTGAAATTACTCAACATTTGTTTATAAGCTCCCCAGAGCATGCTGTAAATAGATTGTCTGTTATAGTCCAATCACATTAAAACGCTGCTCCTTGCAAACTGCTACCTCCTGTTTTCTGTAAGCTAGACAGAGAAAGCCTGCTGCTCACTTATTGAGCACCAAGCACTGAAGAGCTATGTTTAATGTGATTGTTTTCATTAGCTCTTCTCTGTCTGATATTACATTTATAGTTTGCTGGACTTGAAGACTGGCATGTTGCATCGCTTTCATTTGCTGTGGTGAGAGTGAATAGCTTTATTTCTGGAGGCTCTGTGCAACAGTTGATGGGAATTTTGGAATAGCAAAAGCATGGGAATATCTACGGACACTCGTTCTCCTCCTGGGCAATGGTGTTTTTCTATTTGCCTTTTAAATGCTCCTGCACTGGTTCCAGCAGTGGTCACGTTGCCTAAATTGTCCTTTGAAGGATGAGAAGTATTTTCATAAAAGGTTAGAAAGAATGTATTTTCCTTAGCACTGAATTTCACAGTACAGCATTGTCCTGTCCATTATGACCTGAGTTGTATGAAATAGTGATGCAGCCACAGCCTGTCTGTTTGATTTGCTCTCAGCATGATTTACCACATCATATCACAACAGCCCAGGTATTTCCAATAAATATGGGGCCAAATTCATCGCTGACATATGCAGACACAATTCCATTGCTATCGATAGAGTTGCATTTGCTCCCACCAAGGTGAATCTGGCCACTAAACTGAAGATTTAGGGGAAAGAAATAGAATTTTGCAAAAAAAAAAAAAACAACAACAACCCACAAAACCAAAACCCAAACACACCCACACACTATATATATTAAAAAAAATAAAGGCAGTACGGATCCATTACTGGGTATCAGGGGCAGAAATTTGTAACCCCTGTTTCATGAGTAATTCATGAGAACACACACAAAGGGTATTTCAACAGCACTCATTTTTATTTACCACTGATTATTCCCCCAAATCAGTACTGATTATGTATAGAGCAAAGCGTGGACCCATCATGTCACATTTATTTGAAAAGGCTAGCAACAACAAGCTGCCTCGCATACCCCCATAGATGGGAAAAAGTCTAGACATTAGTGAATTTAACCTGATTTTCTTAAAACACAGACACTGCCCTGATGTAAATCCTCATAGAAGACATTGCAGCTACGACAACTTACACCAGCGACTGAGCTTCCCGGGAAATAACACAACAAAGCAGCAATGTTAGTGACCAGTAGAGAATTATTAAAGGAACACAGATAATTGGAAGAAAATAAACGACCTGGGTAGAATAGCTACTATAAAACGAAGTGCAGGCAAAATCACTGTACTGGATATCTTGCAGCCTCACAGGTCCTAGGTGCCTTTCTCCCTAATTTTAAGATCTGCATAAAGCTTCTGTTCTCTGCAAACCAATCAGGAAAGGAATAAGAATTGGGGTTTGGATATCCACATTTTCTTCTAACTGGAATCATTGCCCGTGGAAAACTGTCCTTCTGGGAAAGATGCTGGAGTGCTAGAAATGATGATTCAATTGCCCATTAAGATAATTCCTGGAAGTACTACTTTCTTGAGGCTCTGTTTCCAGGAATGGCAATGAAGGCATCACTGCTCTCTACAATGCCATAGGTATCTCCAGAAGTGGATGCAGCAGGTGAATATTTCCAGTTACTGCAAGTAATACACCACAGGTTAGATCTCATGGTTATCTTTATTTGCAAAAGCTAACTAATGCAGCATATTGCAATCCTTTGATGATGAATTATACCAATTGTTTGGCAATAAACGGAAGGTTTTTACAATCCAGGTAACATTTTTTATGTTCCTATTACTGCTTTTTGTGCTATTAGAGAAGCAGTGAATCTTTAAAGAGAAACTTCCTACAGCTAAAAAAGACATTAAGGGGGAAAAAAGCTGGGAGCCATAGTGACAGGTACAACTAAGGCTGTATCCTTCGGTTCCCTGGAAACCAGTCAAACACTATCTCATCTTGCAATGGTTGTGTCTGATCCTCTGCTTCAGACATCTTCCTAATAATGGCAACTACAGAGGTGACTCTCTGCAAATAAGGGCTTACAGCAACTGGACATCCATCATATATCTCCAGAGCAACATTAGACCACCCTAATGGGTACTCCCGTCTTCATTATGATATTAATTCTCTAAATTTCCAAAGTGATTTCATTTGTAAAATGACAAAGGCTGGCTGCTCAGGAGACAAACTGTTTTCATCCCCCTCCTGCATGCTTACAAAGGCTTGCTCTCTTTAGTCTTTGGGGGAAAAGAAATTTGATAGCATCAGATCTCTTGTGATACACAAGGCTGCCTAACAGCTACACCACCTGCCAGCACTGCATGCCTGCCCATCCAGCCTGAAGATTTCTAAAGCAATGGTTGATGAGTAGAACATAGATGTTGGTTTGGGCAGGGGGGGGGGGGGGGGGGGGGAAGCTATGCAGGGAGAAAATAGAGGCTGTATAAAATACTCAGTGTGAAAGTGAGGCAGGATTGAGGGTAAGGGTGAGGTCAGAGCCAAGGCTGGAGACTGAATCAATCTGAACAAGGTTGGTTTGGTTAGATTAGGTAAAAGCATGATTTTCTCCCTGGTGTATCAAAGACTTTGCTGTGGCTACAAATTCACTGACAGCCAACCAAGCAAAGTTTTCACAAAGAGTTTTCAATTCTTTGCATAGCTCCTGGTCTCCAAACTCTTCAGGTTTAAATAAAATAGAGATTAAATTAAAAAGGAAAACAGTAAACCTGTGACATTGCTAACGCTTGCCGCAAATAGTGACTAACTAAAGTACCTGACTGAACAATAGTGAGGAATTAGGAGGTTCTTTTAAGGGCAGCGATAATTGTAACCTGACCGGTGAATGAATTTGGAAGCAATCGAAACAAAACAGCATTTAATGCACTGAAAAGTGTACAAGACACCAATCTCATTAGGCTTTATCCTGCTTTAAGAGACCACCCAAATGGCATCCTCTAAGTTGCCTGGTTCTGAATTTCCTTTCAATTGTGCTTGTTCAATCCTGTTGCTGTCCGCAGCCGAGTACGCGCAGGCGGCAGTGTGAGAGGAGACTCGCCCCGAGAAGTCCGGTTCCTCTTCTCAGTGAAGACCACCTTCAGCAAGCAGCTGACTTCAGTTGCTCCTGTGAGTACCCTCTTACAATTTCATTCCCTTTGTCCTTGCTGCACTGCTAGTTTTCTTTTGTACCAGCTACTTCTACACCCTCTTTAGTGACAAACCTCGGTATTCGGGGCCAGCACTCGGTACCGGTGCAGCTGCAGGGCCCCCGGTCTCAGGGCATCCTGCATCCCAGGTGTCCTTCAGCTGGCAAGAAGATCGCAAAGTGCCTGGGGGGGATCGCAGCCCAAAAGCGCATCCCCACTTGGCTCACGCGCTCCCTCCCAGGGCACAGGGACAATGCGGCTGCTCCGTGCAGGCGGCGAGGCGGGCGGCTCGTGGGGTGACTGTGCTGGGCAGTGTGTCGCCCAGAGCGGGGCATGGCTCTGCATCCCACTGCTGCCTTTCATCAGGCTTTTACTGCAAACGGGGCTCTTCGTTACATTTTATAAATGTAGCAAAGAGTGTTTCCATCTCACACACCGTAAAATCTTGTTTAAAACTAAATTAATTAGCAACATTAAAAACATTGAAGAGGATGGCTCTTTTTTCTCCCAGAGGAAGCTCTCATATTTAGGCTAGAGTCAAGCTCCTTTTTTTCCAATTCTCTCTTTCTTTCTGGCCCTATAAATCTTGCATCCTTTGCTGAACAGCCATGCGGCTTCACCAGGAAGCAGACTGCCCCTTTCTTTTCGATTCTCTGCCCTCCTTCCCCAAACCTCCAGCAATTGTGGCTTAACTTGGTAGTCAGAGACTAGGCTGGAGCTGTAGATTTGAACCCCCTCACACTGAGGAGGTCGCTGAACCGTAGTCAGCTCACCAGTTTCTGGGTGAGTGCTTTAACCACTGCTATAAAAGATGAGCAGCAGCATCACCACCATCCATCTTTAAAAAATAAAGAGTAATCCAGTTGTCCGGCCCTCAAGGAACAAAGCGCCTATGAGTCAGAGGGTTTTGCTGAATGTGAATGTGAGTTACATCTTAATGCTTAACTGAAGGCTCTGTGTGCATGACTTAGTCCTATAGGAAATACAATTTTGGATTATTAGCCTCTCCCCATTTCCTAGCAGATTTGAACATCACCTCAACTCAACATACTTTCTGCTAAAAAATCCTTGTTTTCAGTGGTAAGTGTGTGCAACAAAAGGAACCTGGATCTTCAACTTGGATGGCTACATTTTCCTCGGAAATCACGTCTCTTGAATGTATTTTTGGTCTTAGCCATCAGGGCTGAATTTTAATGCTATAATGATCCTGCCAGATGACGACTGACTGCTGTTTCTGTGTCTTCTTTTAATACAGATGGGAGATGGAGATGCTCAGCACCTCCTGGTAATACTCCACTTGCCAGTTCTGCAGCTTCATTTTTCTGCACTTTAAGTATTTAGCATAAAGACATGATGGTCTGAGGTGGGTTGGCAACCATCCCTACCAGTTATTTATGGTTTTTGAAACTGTGCATTCCACAGACTCAAATTCAAACATGTTACAAGAAACTCTACTGTGATTGCTTATCTCAGGGATAAACTTGGCTCCATGTTATATGCTTATGATGTTATTGATGGCCCTCTGGCCCCCAAATTAAATTATTAATGGAAAATTCTTTGTCATTTGTTTCTCAATGTCACATGAATGCAAAAGTATTTTTCAGTGCAGGTTCATGAAGAAGACATTCTCTGTTTGCATTGAACTTCACCTTTTCTGAAAGAGGTGCTGAACTATTATGCCTTTCCTTCTTTAACTAAATACTGTAGTTCCCTGTCTAAGATTAATCCATTGCAATTGCTATCAATGAAAGCTCTACTAACACCCCAAAGTCCTGCTTTTTTGCAAAAATCATAGGCTAATATTTAGGGGTTTGTGACAGTTTCATACAAGTTAGCCACTATAAAACCACTCCAGCATCATAAACTTTGTTTCTGTCTTCCATGGTTGCCTTCCAAAAGCTTGATACTCCAGCCTAATGTGTCACTTCAGCATGGACAACATACTGCATGATTCATTAGAGAAAAAAAAAATCCCATTTCCTAAGCAATCTGAATACTCTATATTAATGTAGCACAGAGCTGGAGCGATCATTACCCTGTGTTTAGGCTTCCTGAACTTTACTGTGGAAAGAAATTAGCTTCCCAGGGGTGACTGTAAAAGCCATAGTGGGTTTTTTGTGGGTTCTATGCTGAGGAACGTTGCTTTGCTGGCATTCAGTGCGGTGAAAGCCTCTGTGAAGGGACAGCTGCTGGTTCATTTGCGGTGAGGAAAGCCCAGACTCATAAGGAGTGGTGTGTCATAGAGATTTTGTTGTTAACGGCATATGACCTTTCATATTAGGGGACAGCAGAGCCATGACTGCCCGACATGGTCCACACTGCCAGTTATGCATGGAAGGGTTGAACTGATCTTACCTCTTTTGAGGCTTGGGGAGAAGTGAAAACTTGGTGCAAATGCTGTTTAGTCTGTTGGCAGGCTTAGTTTCATAAAGGCGAAAATGTGGCTGAAAGCTACTTTTATTTGCTCTCTCCACCCAACCAGTACTTTTATTTCCGAGCCTCCAGAAGGCACAATACAGCATCTGACTGGTGCTCTGCTCTCAGATACCTCTCAAGTAGAAAACAAGTTGTTTGCCATTTTCTTTCCTTGTCAGATCAAACCAATACACATACTCAATATACCTATCTTGAGAAGTTTTCTTTATTGATGACTCTCACTTTCTCTGCAAACAATATATTTTCTACAGTAACCGTCCAGGTAAATAGGGTTCACTCTGGAAATAGAAGGAGCAGAACCATATGGGAGAGTATAAAAATGAACTGACCTGAACCACGGTTCTGAAAACATTGTAAATTGTTTCCGTACCTTGACAAATGTTCACACTGGTTAGGAATGCCTTTGTTGTTGTGACTTGTCCTCTAATTGTCTGGCACCTTTGAGGGAATAGTTCTGCTCGTATGCTAAATTATGACACAGGGAGATAGTTTGCCAGCTTGATCTGGTCTTTCCTGCATTACCGACAGGCTTCCGTTGTGTTCCCACAGAATCCAATACATGAATAAGCTCAAAGTTTGTTCAACCTTTTGTTTAATGTTTGTGCGACATCTGCTTTCAACGGTATTTGAACCAGAGTGGTAGTGGAGAGATATCACAACTTCAGTGGACTCTGGAGCGTGACTATACATTGCTGGTTTGATAGCAAACTCTTTGGGGGCTTCGTGGTGTGAAGGAGAGCCCTGCACCCTCTTATGCATGCTCTGAAGTAATTTTATACCCCCTCCATGCACGTATATTTTAAGAAGTCACAAACCTACTATTGCTTATACAATAGCTGTGTAGCATAAGTATCACAGATCCATATGATATGTCTCTCCAGCACTGCTCTTTCAGAAAATTGCCATTCAGGTACACTTGTAGACTCAGAAAAATTCTGTTAGCATACATAATTTACCATGACAAATAGTGGTCCCACATCAAAAAAATGTGAGTAGTGTACAAATATACTCCAGACTTCTTGCTCTTATCCTGTATTTTTATTAGCTCCGTATACAATATTTGTTTTCTGCTATTTGGGATGGTAATAACAGGAATTATGTCTCCTTCGCTAAGCAAGCTTTTTTAATATAAATAGGATTTGTATATGCTAATTAATAATGTATTGTATCTACACTGACTACTGGATACTGTAACCCTTAGATGGAAAGGACTGCACATAGGCTGGTCCCTCCAAATCCAAACTTGACAGGTATTCTCTGTGCACCGGAGCAATGTTGCCTTTTTAAGAAGGTGTTTTTATGCTGCAGTTCAAGATGGTGAACACCTGGGCATGATATTCTGCTTTTGACCTTGTAAAAACCATTTGCAGTTCTGAAAGCAGGAACACCTCTTGATAAAACCATATTAAGTGATAATGACATTTTGCCAGATTGTGCTGAGAATTGCTCTGAGGAGGAGGAAGACATTTCCATTGATTGTTCATCAATCTTCAGATTGTCTTCAAATGATGAAGAGCTCCGGTTCCCAGCCCAGCAGCTGCATGACATGAACGTACCCCACAGCCACGGGGAAGTGAGGGGACGTGGTGAGGCAGGAAAGGCACCGCCGGAGCACAGGGTGAGCTCCAGCCACGCGGACCCACACACAGCACGGCACACAGAGGACAAAGCTCGGCCTTCAGCTCTGTGTCCTGAGAAACAATATTATCAATGTTTGGCTTTGCTGAGCCATTCGTGCTGCTTTCCAGTGCAGGAAGAGCAGGTTGATAGTGATACTATTTACAATTCATTATGAGAAGATTGCAGAAGATTGTTGAAGACAGGAACCACTGACCTCCTATTTCCCTTTCATCTGCAGGAGTACATTCATAAACGATAGTCCACTTTAAGGACACTGGAGTGGAGAATTATACTGGGCTGCTTCTTCTACAATCTTCTTTATCTTTTGGGTCAGCAACATCACTAATTGGCACTTGACAGCACTTCCAGATACTCCTTGTGAATCTCATAGTGTGACTGATGGTTGATAACATAAAGAGAAGAATTCTCAGATCCGTTTTAGTCCATCAAAAACTAGACGCTGCATAGCATGTACCGCATCTGGCAATTGATAGCACCATGTTTGTTAAGGTTATCTGATTGGAAGAGCTGCAAGCAATGAATAACGCAGCAAAGCTGCATGTGATAACCTCCCCACAGTGAAACTGCATGGGCTGACAGTTAGCTTCCTGCTTGCCATTTTAATATTCTGGATTTTTAAAGTGGAAGGTGCTAAAGAAATGCTCTCAATTTTCTGAATGCACTTGCCAGACAAAGATATCCCACAAGGTGGTTAACAGATTTTTTTTTTTTATGCTGCTGAATTTTTCAAATCAATTTTTCACATCCTAAAACAGTAGGAATTATTTTTGATACTTGAATGCATTTGAGGGATGAATTAATTTTGCTGTAGAACTACTGCAACTTTTCTTTTGATGCCCAAAGAAGAATAATTCAAAATTCATACCCTTTGTTATTATATGTCTAAATCATAGCTTTTTCTATATACTTTATAAGCTAATCTTTTCAAACTCTTGTTCAATACCGGAAAGATAGTAACCTTGTTTTTCTAATTTTCTCAAAATATGTAGGCTGGCATATACAAAGAAAGAGTTACTATCAGCCCTAATGAGTGAAAAAGATTTTATTGTGTGTGATTAGTAATGTGCACTTTCTTTGGCTCATTTTACAGATTTCAAATAGTTTTCTCTGCTGTGGACATCATGCTTGTTAACAGGATCTTCAACAGAAAGTTAAAACCTATGTCAATGCATGCAGTGGACTAGATAGCTCTGACCTGCCATTGAGTGATGAATGTTCTCGTAGCAGCTGGGGAAAATAGCATAACAGAGAGAAATATTAGTGTTGCATTGCGTATTTTTGTGCAATATAGGCTTTGAATCTCAAATGCCCTAACACTTGCATGCATTTCAGCACCACGTTCCTATGAGTGCATTACATAAATCTGAATTCCAGGTAGCACTATGCAGACTTGCAAACCCTTATTCTCTGAACTCTATTATTTATAAGATTAAAACCCCTGAGGTTTCAAATGGCAGGTTTATTGTCAAGTACAATGTACTTTTCATTCTGAATGGACAAAAGCCTTTGAGCTTACCTGAGTCTGCATGGAAACCTGCCTGCCTGCCCTCAGTGCTATCACATGTATTAGTGGAGGCCAATCTTTTCTCCAGGGGTGTGAGACAAGCATCCTGTAGGGCCCTCCACTCGTACCACTGATACGCGCCCTGTTGGAGAAGAGCTCTTTCTTTACAAGCATTGGGTGGACGGCCTCCACCCAGCGCTGTGTCAGAGCTTGTTATTTGTAGTAATATGTTATTTGTAGAAAATAGTTACCCACTCGGTTCAGCTTCTGGATTTCTTTGCACTACGCTCACAAACAGATGTTGAATCTTACAGATGTGCTCATTGTTAACAGCCATTCAATGAAAATGGCATGGGATGGCCACAAAACATTTGCTCTGTGGTTATCTGTCATTTGATATTTGTAGGGTGTGGTGAGTCTTTAGTCATAAATAGAAAAACTATAAACAGGGTGGAGGAATTAAAAAAAGATTTCAGAAAGGCTTTTCAAATGTTTCTGCTGCAGATCTCACATCTGCTCATTCAAGTATACTTCCAAATATCCTAGAAAAATAAACATTTAGACTGTGGTCAGGTATATTCAGAAGCTAAGGTTTTATAAATTTTTAAATGGAGAAGGCACTAGAGGCTCCTAAAATGGCCAGTAAAGACCATATTATGAGGCATTTCATCTGAGGCATTTTTAAAGAACCATAGTTGGTCTTCCAAAGTGTCAAATGTCTTTCAGATGTGCTGGTGTTAATGAAACATATATTCATCAATCTTTAGGGTGGGAGGTTTTTACAGCTGCTTACCATTGCTACATATGCACATAAAAATCTCCTCTCTTGTTCTCAAATCACAGGCAAGGGGAAAAAAAAGAAATATTTTTTTAACTAAAGAAGAGATATGTTAGCCTCTTTTACTTGAACTGCTCCAGCAAGTGATCTCAAAAAACTGCTGACCACCCTGTTTGCCACATGGGTTTTTTTAATGCCAAAACTTTTAGTACTAATGAAGGCACACAAATAGAAACCAGTTGAAGTTTTGTGAGATCTAGCTAACTAACATTTTGTTAGTTTTTGTAACAAAGATAAGAGCTTTTGGACTTTGGACATAAGAATGAAATAAGTAAATAATGGTTAATACAAGAAAGGGCATACGGTTCTTGTTTAATGGATTAATAAGAGCAATTAACCTTGTAGTGCATTAACATTTTAGGACTGAAATGTTTGTAAGTGAGTTAGTTTTACATGAAGTGTCCTTGTAAAGGTCAAAGTCAAACTGTATTTTTAAAGAAATTTTAAGCTCAAAAGTTTGTATTTGCTGACGTTGTCTGTCCAACGACACTAGGAATGGCCTTAATTTAATACCAGAAAAAATAAATATAGTATGAGATACACAGCTGATCAATACAATTTGCAAATGCATATCTAAATTATACTGTGTGGGACCAACAGGAATTTATTCAAGAATTAGAGGAGCTATTTAATTTAGTTTTATTTTATGTTATCTAATTCTTTATCTTGTGCTTCTAAGTCAAAGGTATCTTAAGTTAGGCATATTATGATTATGCCAACAGACCATTAGAACCTTTATGTTACATTAATGGCAGTGATAAGCTTGCTGATTTTAACATTCAAGCATACAACATGTCCTGAGTTAATTTTGGTCACTTCCGTGTGCCCATTCAGAAGGATGAACCAATTAAAGAACTGGGCTGTGTTTACTGAACAGCCAAGATCTTGATATAACCATGACTTACAGATGCTTTGTATAGACAGAGGGGAAACGACGCACGACCCAGATGGTGAACCAGAGACTGTTATGAGGATTCATCCTAAGAAGTTCGGTTTGGAAAAAAGGATTTTAGAGGTAATATAACAGTGAGCATTGCAGGGAGCAAAGCATGGAAGTTCTTTGTCTTTATAAGCAATATTTTTTTCTTTTTTTTTTCTGAACCCAAACTCGTGGATGAAACTGTTTTGAGGTGTGGCTTTCCTCCTCAAGAATGTGCCAGGGGACTATTTAGGACTATGAATGAATTTTCACAATGGCTTTGCTGTCTTTTCCATCTTTTGGCACATATTTTAATCTATCTGTTGGGCTTTTCCTTTCAAGTGTTCAGTTCATGGACGTGGCTCCTGCTGGCTGGGGCAGTTTCTGTGGACTCTGCACAGCTGAGGAGTCTGTCAGAGGTGGCAATTACATGACTTGATGGCTCATTCATCTCCTTTCTCTCCTATGGCTCTATGGGGTCAAGCTCTTGGTTTTAACTGATACTTTCTAGCTGAGGCCCAGTAACAAAAGGGTTTGGTCCTTACATTGCTCGCAAGTTTCCTGGCTCTCCTCTTCTTCCCCATCTGACTAAAGGAAAGAGAAGATCCCAGCAGTGATTCTGGGATGAACAGAACATGCACAAGATTCTGCTTTTTTTCCCCAACTATTTTCAGCTTTCTCTTTTCTTACTTGAATTCTATATTCTATATTTTTCTATAGAAATTATCTCTTGGGGGCAGAAGCTATGTTTTATGTGGCCACAGTGACAGCATAGAAATCCAAGAAGGAATTAGGATGCTATTTGTTAAATGAATAGCTTGCTGACATTTAGTTTCAAGTTCTTTAATCACTGTGTCCCTCTCTTTTCTGTAAGCCTAGTCCACAATGGTCATAAGGCATTTTGTACTACGATGTGAATTATTAATTATTTTTCCACACGCTTATGAGACTTCCATCTGCTCAGCTGCATGATTTAGGAGAAGACTCTCCCTGTTATGTAGCTCAAATAATCTATGATATCTTTGCCTAGCCCTTGAGTGCCAGCACTGAAAAACAGAATTAAGGAACAATCAAGAGAAAACTAAATTGCAGGATTCATGTAAGGTAAGGAAAGCATCTGGTCATATTATTTACCATTTATTTATATATGACTGATGTGACAACAAGAGCCAGCAATCAGGCCAAGGGCTGATGATACTAGAATCTGTAAAAGCATATGTTTTAAGGAAATTACAACCTTAATTAGTGGACAAAGCAGTTGAGGAGCTAGCCGAAAGGAAAAAAAAGCACAAGAGAGCTCAGCATTTGTAACAGCATAGGCCAGTTCATGGGCACATAGGGTTGTATGTATGTTGCTTAGTTTTGGCTGCTAGCGGCAATCCAAAGTTTCTGTATGGCGTGCTAAAGACAGAATTCAAGTGTGTTCTTTAATGAATACTACAAAAGGCAAAAGTGGTTTAAAAGTGGCTCCATTAAAGACTCAATCCACTTACTGAAAATAAGACTTTTTGATAGCTTCAGATGGCTTCTCTTTGCAGATAAGCTTGAAGAACCTGGCTTTACATGCACCATAATTAGCACATTGTCATTATATATATATGTTATTCATTTATTGATAGTTCTTTAGTGTTGAAAATCAAGCTGTTAAAAATCAAGCCATTGAAAAGCAAGATTGTCACAAATTTAAAGTTGATAAAGATAACCGTAATGTCCTAAAAATGTTGGACCTAGGCAGATTCCCAAAACTATCACAGAAATTTCAAGATAGTAGTAGAACTGTTTCTCTTTGTTAGTTGGGAATTCTTTATATCCCTTTCTCTCCCTACCTGTCTGTTTGTATATTTTACTCCTTTTGGTTGTGTGAAGAAACACTGATTTATGGAAAGGAAATGTCTCAGAAAAAAAGAAAAAAAAAAAATCTGGGAAATTTTCTCAAGCCAGCAGTGCAATTTGAGAGGACTATCCCAAAACGTAGGAAACCAGAGTTTAAATTCCAACTCAAACAGCCCAGTAGGATCTGAAAATCACATAACACCAAAACCACTTCAGAAGACTTCAGTGGAATAATGTCTGCTGCAAATTTCATAGGACATGGCTGGAAGGAGGTGCAGGGGAGAGAAAGCAGGTCTCATGTAGTAAGCTCAGTAACAAACTTTCCCAGATAGTGCTGGCAGTAAGGAGATAGATGACGTCCATACAGTTTTCAGAAAGGAGCACAATGTCTCTCTTTTGTTTGTGAGCCTCCTTGAGTATTTTGTCACCAAAGCAGGCAGATACCCTTATCTAAATAGCTAAAGCCACATCTCAAAAGCTAATCAAATTTCAAATAGTTCTGTACCCACAGCTAAGGCAAAGAGCAACGTTGTCTCCTGGCACGGTTTTGTTATGTGAACGATGACACACCTGAAAGAAAATAGTGAGTTCATGACCATTCATTGTTGTATAGTCTTGTCTAATAGCAAGCAAAATATTCAGCAGAATTCCTCTGATGGCAGTGTATTTATTGGCAGTGAAACTTACAGGCAGGGGATCAGCAGTAAGTGGTAGATCAGCATTTGGCACCTGAGAATTTTTTGTTAATGAAGTATAGGAATCTACTCATTTTCCTAAAGAAGGGGGCTCACCATTGAACCTGTCTCTGTGATAAAAGGAAATTTCTCACCATTACTGCACCCCCTGAAAACCTCTGCTTTCAAAGGGCAGTTCTGAAGATGGAAATGGACCTTACTGAGAGACAGTTCTTGCTGAGTCTTGCTGAGACTGTTCTTGCCCACTGAATTCCCAGTGACCTGCCTTGGCAGGTTCAGAAGACCATGTTCCAGTGAGGTCCTCTGAGAACCACTTAACATTGAAAACAATTTCAGACCTATCTAAGTAGGGTTTTATCATTCCACTCTCATCTCTCGAAAATAAGCGCAGCACCCCTGACTTTTATTCTATTTTATAACGAAACCTGCTGTTAGACCACACCGTTTTCCTGTTGAAAGCTTTGAAGATGGTTGGCATAGGCAAACAACCCAACCTATCTTTAAGTCTCCAGCTCACTCCTGTTCAGATGCCTCTCTGTCTTGCCTTCCTAACCTCTCCTACTCTCCACAGACACTGCTACTCAATGTGGAGATCAAAGATTTTGCAGTTTCATTTTTACATGCTTTGTGTTTCTGGCTAATTAAACTGGCTTTTAAATTTAAATGTAACACCACCACTGAGGCAGTTATAGAAATAAAAGTGTGCTGCACTGGTAGTTTAAAAAATAGTCCTGGCCTTTGCACAGCAAATACTCAGATTGGTAATATTAATGAGAGCAATTGTCAGAGGCAATCTACAAACTAAGAAGAACCCTAACTAAACTGGGGAAATACCATTTTTAAAGCCAAATGCAATACTGAGAGGGCGTTTCAGGTCCCTAGTGGGGTGAGGGACATGGGGCTGGTGGTGTTCACACAGGGTTGTGGGCAAAAGGGACAACTCAGTCCTGTAACTACAGCCAAGGTTAATTCTCTGGTATTATTGTTAGAGGGCTAGTCTAATTTTCAGCAGTGGTATCTGTCTCTAAGGGGCAGCAGAAAGGGCTGCAGGATAGGTACGGCTTTACCACATACTTGACTATGTCCGAAGTATGATAAGTGGAAAAAAAATAGATGCCTTTGAAGAGTCTCAGTGGCAGCCCCATAATATCAGGGAAGCTGCTTTGGTCCCACTGCCATCAGAATCTACCGACCATGGGGCCTGAAGCAGCTGTGGTCCACCTGGGACCACAAAGGAGGGCATCTTTGGCGCTGAGCTCAGTATTAGCCATGCATTTTGAACAGAAAATTCAGATATTAGGAGAAGATTTCAGAAATATCAAATGAAGTTAAGCTTATTACCATGTTATATCAGATCAAATTTCTAGTTATTTCTTCAATCAGCATTTATTGTATGACTACATCGTAATAAAGATTTCAGAAATATGATGAAGCTGTACATTTGCAGTAAACGAAGCACCTGTGTTTAGTACAAATCTGTGTGCAGAGCTCTATCTGCATAGATACTTGTCAGTCAAACAGATGTCCTATATGAATTCTCTTTTTCTAATTGGGAAATGGAGGTGAGATGGCATTTATACCATGACTATTATGTGATTGACATATGTCTAGGCTGAAGCAGAAGCACAATACACACCCTTTGTAAATAGAAACAAACCAGTGAAGAAGTTAAGTCACGTGAGGCTCTGCTTGTTCATTTAAAGTTTAAAGAACAGGAAGTGAAAAATTTGTGGGAATACCGGTCACGTTGAAGACATAATTATGGGACAATTCTATTCCTTATTTTGGACAAAATTTGTGCACTTACGTATTTGTCTGGTGGTGTATGTAAATACATACACAGATCTGTAATGTATAAGGTATATGCTTTTGGTCATTAATCACTGCTTTTAGCTTTAGCATTTTATTTAAGTTTTCATTAAAAATAAAAAAGTATATCTCCCACAGTAGAATAGCATCCACCTATAGATTCATAGAAAATAGCAAGGAAACACATATTTAATGCAAAAAATAAATCAAATATTAAAATTACAAAAAAAAGTACATTAATAAAATGTATCCAGCTTTTTTCTCAGCACTAAAGGTCCAGCTGGAGTCTGAGCCTTTATGAAAATGTCCTGGTTTGTACAAATAACCAGCACAAGCCCAATAATGCTCGTCTTCAAAGTGGACTTCTATGAATAATGCTCTAATTATCAAATGAAAGTTATAATTTTATCCAGTCAGCTTCTTAATTTCATTGCATTTTCTACATTTTTTTTAATGTTGCTGTGTCTTTTAAACAATGAAGCAAACAAATGCATATATGCAAGTATTCCACAAATTTAACAAATGTTATAGGTTATACAATTGCCACATTATCAGGTCCATAACTTTCAAGCCTTTGCTTTGGTAAAAATGAACCGGTAGCAGGAGAAACTGTAGCAGGTTGTCATTGCCTGCTAAGGATAAGAATAGCTTTATAATTACACATTTTCTTCTATCCAGATAAAGATGGCTTTGAATTATCCATTTTTTCTAGGGTGCTGTATATTTAAAAAGTGTAGGAAGGAAAACATGAAAACATACTGCCTTTTGAAGCAAATTAGCAGTAAAAATGAAGTAGAAAAACATGTCCCTTTTCCTGACTGGCTTGCAACTAATGTGGGTTTCTTGAAGTTGTACATGCCCGCAAAAAAATGATAAATATATTGGAAAAAGGACGGGAGAAATGAAAGAGTAAGCTGGCCATATAAAGCAGCTGATGTAAAGATGGAGAGACATAGCCATAGAAACTAGTCACATAAATAGTCATGAAATGAAAAGTTTCAGATTTGTATTGAAGTAAAAAAAAACTACTTAGAGAAAGGCCAACAGGCCAGACTAAATAATCCTCGACTTAACGTCCAATTCTGAATCACATATTAGCTGCAGAGATTTTAATGTAAATATGCCATTACACTGTCATTACAGTGATCAGGCTGCATGGCTCACAGGTCACATCTCAGCCACTGTTAATTTTGCAGGCAAAAGCTTTTTTTCTCTTGAAATGTTAATAACTTTCTATTAGTTAATGTAGCGTGACTAAAATTCAGATTAGATATAATTCATTTTAATATCTGTGACTGGCTATCCCGATCATTTAGCAATGGTTTCCAGCTGAATACAAGATGCTAAATTGGACTCATTTGCATAGCCCTGTTAAAGCAATGCCATTCTCTAAATGTAGGCATCTTCAAATTAATTTAAAAGATTTTTTTTTCTGGTTTTGCTACCAGGATAAAATCTTTTGCTGACAACTAATTGAAGTTGCTACGAGCCTAACGTGCATCCTTTTCCTTCTTTTCTCAGGAACAAATGACTAGTTAATATCATTAACCAGTAAGGGGAAAAAAAATCCACAGTGCTTTTGAGTGCTAAAATGGCCTAATTTGGGAGCTGCAGACAGACCAACCACGACTATTTGCTAGCACTGAAATAAATACCCTTTCTTACTCTTAAGCACACTTAGCTACATCGCTGTATGTCAAAAGTTAACACTGGACTGACCTTGAAATGATCACCAAATCCACTGGGTTTATTTAAAGATCTGCTATAAAACATATGTTCATTTAAGGTACAGTTTAGCTAAACTAGGCAGCTCTCAGGACCTTCACTGGTTCCTGAAAGAGTTCAGCACACTGGAAAATGTGGGTTGTTATTAATCACTAATATTCTTCCCTTAATATGCACATATAACACCATTTAATAGTAATGGGAGATACATTAGCTGCACAAGGAGAGAATGGCTCCAACTTACCAATACCTATCTTTAAATTCATTTCAATAAACATGTATGGGGGGTTTTCTGGGACAACAGCTTGATGCAATCTTGAAGAGGGATGGTCAGAAACCTTTTTCTTTAAAATTAAATGCAAATAAATAAACAAGTCTATTACTTATATTGTATTAGTCAGTGTGAATCACATATTTGGCATACAACATATATTCCTGCATCCAATTGAAAGTAATGCTTTTTGAATACTAATTAGACACCCACACATACAAGGACATAAATCAACTCTGATTTTTTTATTATTTGCATTATCTCAGCACCTAAAAGCTCTCGCGGCCAAGCCGGGAACCCCATCATGCCGGTGTGTGTACAAACATGCGCACTCACACCCCAAGGAGGATCAAAAGAACTCAGAAACTATCAGAGACGAGATGGTTCTTTCTCCTCATTTACATACATGAAATCGAGAACAAGGTCAGAAAAAAACAGAATAATGAAAGTGTCATGGACTGACACTGCATCAGATTATGTAACTGTAAAATTCTACATGCTTCACAGTGAAGGAATTTACCAATCTTTAATTTAAAATAATTGAGGGATGTGAGAGAAATAGTCGAGGGTGAAAATAGTGGTTAATATGCTTTCATGTTTCTTTACAGCTCCGAAGTGTTTGATGCCTCTGCAATACAAAGCAAAAGGCTCCTTGGCTGCCAGTAAGATCCTAAGATTGCTTAGCACTGTGGAGTCGTCATCTACCAATTTGTCAAAAATCTTTTGCAACAGTTCAAAAAATAAATGTGTAAAAATCATAAAGAAAATATTTTAGATAACACATAGATTCACCTAGAGGGCAGAACATTATTGCTATTGTTGTCCTGTTGTTGTTAAAATGACAGTAGCTATTTATTTAAGAACGTAAATACAAATTATGAAAAATCATGATCTCTCCATCGGTCTTGGAGCCTGATGGCTCTGGGAGAAAACAGTGCAGTCTCAGTGTGAGGCACCACCTGAGTACCAGATGTAAGACAATTGTGTATGCAGTGGGGAACTGAGGCATGATAGTGTCAAATCTGTTGATCTGCTAATATATATATTTATATATATGTAATATCCCTCCACCTTTCTCTCAGCAGGGGGCTTGTTCAGACAATTTAAATGTGATTTTCTCTATCTATCTCCTCTACTTTCACTTCAAAACTGCAGTGTGTTCTTGAATGCTTTGTCTGCTCAAGTTTTAAATGACTACCAGCACTTTCACTGAGAGTTTTTTCTGATCCCCAGCTCAGTTTCCTTCTCTCAGCTGGTCATAAAACTACCCATCAAGCTCATGAAAACGCTTATGTGCAGGAATGTTGGACAGATGTGCTTTTGCATTTGAAATGAATTTGCACCCTTTTTTTTACGTGGGAATGAAACTTTCATGTGCGGGATTAATAGATGAAAATGTATATCTTTCATAATTAACTGACCACTTAACCAACCTTGAGTCTGGAGTTTCTTTTTCATAGTTCTCATAAAAATCAGAGGTTTGGGTTGGTTTGTTTCTTTGTGGTTTTTTTTTTTTCTCTTTTTTTCGGGAGGAACATGTAAAATCATAGATAGAATACTAACAAACATAAATTGGCTTCTGCTGGGGTGAACATTAAGTTTTCTATAAATGCTGACTAGTATTGTAATATTAGAAATAAGAAAGCTTGAATCAACAAATTTTAATATCCATTACAGAGTTAAGGTAAGGTAAAACTGAGACCTGAATATCCCAGACTTTGAGAAAGTTTACAACTTTGTTGATGGCCTAGAGGAATCCAAGAGATTGTTGGCACCAGTCAACCCCAACCCTTTGAGAACAGTTAGTTTTGAATTGGTAATTTTGTTTTCAGATGTCTTCCTAAATTAATTGTTCCATATAATTTGGTTCTATTGTTAGAACTTTGGGGGAAAGAAAGTACTGTAACAAGCAGAAATGAGCAGAAAAACTGTCAAATCTATGCAAGCAGATAAACCAAAGGCAACAATACGCTTTTCTGAACCTGTTGGGCAGCCAGTCATAGCACACAGGATAGCATACCTATTAACTTTACTTTTCCCAACTTGTACAAACTCCTGTCACTGAGGTTTTCCAGGGTTGTGCCGGTTCTGGTCTGCCTCTCTCTCCAGAAGTGTGGCAGATAGGAACATTGCTAAGGAAGCCCAGGTGAGCTTCTTGCTTGGCTGGGGAGAAGAAGGCTACTCCTAAATATTTTAATTGCTTCCACTTTGGCTGGGAGTAAAAAGGCTTACAAATGTCATTTCTTATCAGCAACCACAGCCTCAAAGCACGTCAATCTGTTTTACCATGTTAGTGAGCGAAAGGGCTTAAGCACAACCCAATTTTACATTGACTACGTTCATTGTTCTGTTCCAATGTTGCCGTTGCTATTTTTCTCTGAGATTATGATTTCAAAATTATTTTGTATGTATTTGATCTCTTCTATTTTTCAGAGACCAGCTGGATGACTTGTCAGCAATTCACTAGGAAGAAGGAAGGTAAACAGTAACTGCTGTCTGGGGTGGACTGTGATAAGAAGTAAGGGTTGGATTAAAACCTGTAGTGATTGACCCCAGGAAGTTCAGCCTCTTGCTTCAAGACCGTTTCTTTTACACAGTCAAAAAGGCTCCACCCTTTCAAAACTGCAGAATATGCAGAGCAGCTAATTGTGTTTGTGTCTTCATGGAAAAGAAAATGCAACATTCACACCAGGTATTCCCATATAGGAAATGGTGCGGGGCAGGGGTGGCTTGGTTGACTGGTTGATTTTCATAATCAGGAAAGTGAAACAAAACCATGTAATTTAACCAGTCAGTTGGAACTATCTCTATATAGCTCAAATAACTCCAAATAATCTGAGAGAATTTTTATCAATCAGTCCTTCCGTTTAAAAAAATAACGAGTGAGGCAATCATGACCAGTTTATAGATATTTTGTTAGTAGAAGAAGAAACTAAATTCAGTGGATAAATTATGCATTACAAATTATTCCTCCAGGATGCAATTCAGAACACTGTTATAGTGTAAAATTCTGGACTGTATTTATATCTTTGTTTGGCCAATCATCAGGCAGACACACAACAACACAATGTGTGTAAGCACTTTTCCTAGGGCTTTTCCAGTATAAAAGTTCAATGGTTACCAGCTGCTCTTTCATGTTGTGCTTCCAGCCAACCTGCTACAACCTACTTTTCCTCAAGAAAGGTGGCTTCTTTCATAATGCATAAGGCATAAAGACTTTTGTGGCTCACTTCTGGACTCAAGAGGGAGATTATTCCAGTTGCCCATATCTAAAGTCTGTGCTCAAGTGCATAGGTCAGAGAATTCTCCAGCCAAGAGCTAATACAGCTTGTTGTGCCTTCTGAGATTTCTGGTTTAGGAACACAGTTCTTGCAATGTGACTCTGTGGCCATAGAAAGAAATAGGCCCTTTATACCACATTTGAAAAATAGCATCCTTTGTCTACCTCCTAAATTGTAACGGGAATATATAGTGAAGTGCTCAGCTTGTCCTTTTTTCTAGATCTATATGCTCTAGGGCATTGAACTGAAGTTACTTGTGTCTCAGATCAAAGTCATTTCACTTAGAAACTCAGGTTGAGCTTGAAGGCACAGTCTCTTAAGTGAAGGTCAATGGTTTATCCATTACAGCACCCAACCCCAAATTATTTTTGCAATTAGTAATATTTATATCTGTTTTTATAGTGTAAAAGAATAAAGAAAGGATAGTCAGCATTTTCAAGAAATACAAGTTAAAGGTGTTCTATCATTTAAAATGATATATCATGTTAGAAAGGAAACTTAAAAGCTGGCATATGCAATCTAAAATTAAATACAGATTTTGAATTTCAGGCTGTGAAGCTAAAAAGATCAAAGGAAACTCTTTAGAGTTCTTTGGAATTTGGTATTATACTTCCCGGGAGGTCATTTACTCCCATAATTTAGTCTGACTTATTTTGGCTTCAGTTCCATTAAAAGTATGTAGCAAAAAGAGGGCCTCTTTTTACTTTAATTTTTAACTGCAACCTGTCAGTTAAAGGGAAAAAAAAAAAGAAAAAAGAGTGTCTGGAAGAGGATGATCTACAGAAGTACTAATAGCTTTCAAATCTTTTGACTTTTTGAGCCTGATATGGCTAGAAACTTATCTGGAAAGATTGTATTTTAACCCTTTTGACTGTTCTTGGACATAATGTGTGCTTTTATTGAAAGGGAACTTATTCACTGCCCTTGAACATATTCTGTCATTTCCACAATAACATCTCCCTTGACTGCAATGCCTTGCCTTGTTGGACAAAATAATAGAAGGACCCCAAGTTTAAGGTTCCTATAGGCAAACATCAAAAGCATGCCTGTTATAAGTCAGAGAAGTATCCAGAAGTTTACCTACTGTCTGGAGAAACCCAAAATTGAGCAGGATACCTGCTGGGATGTGAAGGCAGTGCTCATGGGGCTGAGCAGACTAAAACGTAGTCTTACTTCACTGCATTTTGGGAGCAAGAAAAGCAAGAATAGTTTCAAAAGGATGAGAAAAATTTAAAAGAGCTTTTGCCTTTCAGAAAATATGTGGTATATTCCTGAGGTCATTATTTATTTTATCTATAGCAGTTTCCACAAACAGGACCTAAAAAAATAAAAAATAAGAGCCACAGGTACTTCATCTTGTAAGACCACATTAAGAACACCTGGTGGGAGCAGCAAAGGTGGTAACGGAATGCTCTTTGTTGAAATAGGAAGTCACCTTCCCCCAACAGCACCTCTCCTTTTTCCACTGAGGAATGAAAAGAGGCAGCACAGCAGCTGAACTTTCCATCTGCAAGAGTTTGGCCTTGGCCAGGCTCAAGGCTGGGGAATGGGGCAGAGAGATCCAGTCTGTGAAAGGGTTTTCCCCCTGCTTGACACTCAGGCTTTCAACTGATCCTGAAGAGAGTCCCAGCAAAACCACCCAAGAGCTGTATGATTTCATTCCTTTGTTATATTCTAGGATGTATTTGCCGAAGCACTCATGAGGGCAATTCAGCCTTAAGAGTTGTGTCCAATGCTGCAATATGTTTATATATATATATTGTTTTGCTTCTGGTTTTGACCACATCATTTAATTATTTTGTCATCTTACACTGCAGCAGCTATTTTGTATCTAGTTCAGTGGGATGCACACATCTGATGGTGACTCTTACTTGTTCACCCCTTCTCTCCTTGTTGGCTTTCATTTACTCTCTAAATTGTTATGAGAAGTTTTTGAGTGGGTTTTTTTTCCCTTCTCTGTAATGCAATAGGGTAAATAAAACTACAAAAGCAAAAGTAGTCTTGGACCATAAAGGACGCGATAGACTGGCCTTGTCTCTGGCACTTGGGAAAACTGGGGCTCTTGCTGTTCCATTAGTGTAGACTAATGATGGTCTAGTGTATACTAATAATTTCCCAGCAAGATACGTGCTTGAAAATATCTTCCCATATGATTAATGCTTCTGAAAATATAGCTGTTTCCATCTGACAGAACCAAATGGATTAGAAATGTTACAAATGCTTTTTTGCAGTAAAAGGAGTAGTGGCAGCAGAGAGGTTAATTCTCCTCTTTTCATGCAGGTATCTTCTTAGAAGAGAAGTGATTAAAGGAGTTTCTTTTTTGGCATTAAAGTGTTTTTCTAATCTTGTTGAAGTGCCTAAAATGTGTTTGAAGAGCCAGATAAAAGCCAGACTTCTTATTTAATGAGTTACCAGCTATATGTTCCACTGTTTATTTTGCTCTGTCATTGAAACATATTTTCTTAAAATGTCTTTTCCTTCACCACAGTCAATAGGTAATAATGATGCAAGACATTTAGGATGAATTTCAACATTAGGTGCAAAAGAATAGCTCTCTCCCAAACTTGTACAACTGCACAGACAAAGCCAGAAACAGACTGTCCTTTTTAATAAATGTTGAGCATATCTTAATTTCTCAGGGACACTTGAGACAACATCAGAATTTGTGTTGCAATTTCTCAGCAAGTTACCTACTAGACTGAGGGCATCCAGAAAAAATTAGCCTATTCTTGCCAACTGTGGCACCCAAAATGATTAAGCTGATTTACTAATGCCAGGAATCTGATCCCCAAAGTCTTCTTTTGGCTATTCTCTCTTTCTTTTTATATCTTTTCTTTTTTTTTTTTTTTTAATGTGGGTTAAGTTATTTTCTTTATTTAGGTATCAAATATTCGAGCCTAGTAGAAAAACTATTTACCTTATAAGAAAAGTATCACTTAGTTTAAATCACAGGTGATAGAATCCTCCCTTTCCATGCTAGAAGGAAGAAAAAGCCTCACTATAGTCAAGGAAATGTCTAGCTAAAAAGGCTAGCATTGTACCATGCTCCAAATGTTCTCTGCTGGTATTAGATCCTTCAGTGGAAAATTAGGTGCAGACCTAGGTTGTTTATTGAACTAAAGGCATATATGTGCTAAAGACAGCTCTCTGTTCTTACAAAGATATCGACTGCTTCTATCATCATAGGATTCCCCACTATGCTTTACCACTGGGGAAGGAATAGATCCAAAGCAAAGAAAGAAAAGATGTCTGAGCACATGCAGAACTTCCCTGAGCAGCAGTGGCTTTTTGTGCTTCTACCATGTATTTGAAAAACTATTATGACTAAAAAAAAAATCCAAAGGCAGAGCTGATATATGCAAAATGAGGCTTACGTGTGATCTCTGAGGACCCGATTCGGTTCTCCACTGAGCAGCATGCATTCCCTGGAACCGTGTGTCTGCAATGTCCCTCTTACATCTGGACGTCTAAATGGGTTGACCTTCATGGAGCATGCAATAAATTTATTGGTTAAAATGGCCGTGAGGAAATTTCACTACAGCATGGAATTTGGTTGACTTGAAAATAAATTACACAGTGTAGGATGTTAGACAAAAGTTCTAATTGTACCTACTCCTCATAGAAATAGTTAGGCCTTATATTAACGCTGCTCTTCTCAGCAAATGAGATTCTCCATGTTAAATATTTCTTTTTTTACTATTCCTCTGTCCTCTTCATCTAAACCTGGCTGCCCTCTCTTTCCCCAGAAATTGCAAGAGTTGGAAGGCGCAGCAGTCCAGCTTCAGTATCCATTGAGATCAAACCTAAAGGAATGGACCCATCTCTATTCAAAATGAATTTCCTTTATACAAAAAACACAAAGGAAACTGAAGCTATATTTCTAAATACTGAAAAGCAAAGAATAAAAGGTGACTTTTCCCTTAAAGTGTTCTATGTCAACGTCATTTAGTGCTTTGGCAAATCCCAGGATATTCTAGGAGGACTAGTTTAGGGTAGCAAGCCATGCACATACCTTTTCATTAGCCCCTTATTTTCAAATAGAGGCCTGCAGAAATTCCAGTGCTCTGAACCTTCACAGGGGGATGGAGCAAACAGAAAAGATCTTGTTAAAACTGTCCTTCTCCAAAAACTACTTTTCTTTTTCTTCTTTTTAAGTACTCTTCTCTGGGAAAAGAGAAACCGGGTTTAGCTGAATATGTCCTCACCATGCCAACTTCCAGTATTTCCTGTGTTTGTCAATGGCACCAGTCAGTTGTGGCATTGCTTCCTAGTTGTCTCGGGGTAGGGTGCATGAAAGGAAGCTGAAATGCTAGATGAAATGTCTTATGTATATGGAGAGATTTCATGAGATCAGACTCTGTATGTGCTAAGGCTTCTGCTCTTCCTGTGTAAAGCCATGATTAACTATCATCACTACTATTTAGTTACACAGAAGCAGTGCTTACACAAGGCTAGTGCCTTTGTTTTTGGGTGCTGTTTTCTGTCACTCATCCTTCAACTTGGAGTCTTTTATTTAGCATTAGGAGTACCTTGAATATACTTCTGTCAACCCTAGCAACGTTCCTCTGCTTTGTACTATAGTCTTTCCAAGCATCTTTGATAACTGATTTTTTTCCTCTCTTCTCCGTTTTCCCTTCTTCATTAAAACAGCCTTTTTAATCCTTTCTCTTCTGCCTTAGAAAGAGCTTTTTTTCCCTCTGGGTTTTTTTTCTTTTCAACCTTTGCTTACCGCTGAGAAGATAAACTTATCAAGGTGGATCTTCAGCCCATGGGCTCTCTTTTCACAAGTGGATCCCCTTCCTCCTTGTTCTCCAAATTTCTACCACAAACTGTTTCAATAATAATAATAATAATAATAATAATAATAATAATAATAATAATAACAACAATAATAATAATATGGAACTCTATGTGGATGATTTTATATAGAAATTACAAGCAAATAATAGAGTGATATTGAGATTGCAACATTATGCGAGGAGACTGACATAATTTAAGCCAATCAATAAGGGTTAATGAAACCTAGATCTCATCAGAATAACTTGATATCTTTTGATGAAAACTTTAGGATGTTATACATATATAGGGAGAAATGATAGTTTTTATGTGAAGTGCTTTGATTTGATATCACCCAACATTTTATTGCAAAACCTGAATATTACAAAATCAATATGGTACATATTAAATGGGTTAAACATGACGTTGCTCTCAAAATGTAGTTGGAAACATGGGATCATCCACCAAGCATGGACATTTCTAGTGTGTTGTTAATCTTACTATATTTGGTATCTTAATTCATGATGTGGAAGAAAAGAGTCACAATAAGTTGTTGAAAATCCTAAGACTGTGAATAGAGCATAAATAAGAGATGAAGGTATAATGAAAACTGTTACAGGGTACTTTTGGCACAATCAAACTATGCATTTCGGTGAAGGTAAGATCATATACTGAGGAACAACAAAGAATGTGTGTAGGCACTTAAAGGAGATTGCACTTGTCCTAGAAAACAATTACACTGAAAAGATTGGCAGGTGAAGAATGGTTCTCTGTACAATTTCAGTGTGACTATGGACTCAAAATGTCCTGTCTTACCCCTGGTGAGGAAAAAAGGGACTATAAGTAGGAATCTCTATTGCCTCTATGGCGAGCAATGACCTCTCCTGAAATACCTGGTTTCTTATTCCAGAAACCAGACTTGTGGAGACATAGAACAATACAAGAGGAGTCTGAGAAGAGACAGGAGTATGATTAAAGGCCAAATAATCTCTGTGTATTGAGAAACTCCGAGAGGACTGCCTGTCAATTTGTCAAAGTAAAAATTAAGGGCTGATTTAATTGCAGTCCATAAGCAAGTATATGAAAAAGAAATGTGATAGTACATGCCTCTTCAGTCTAATTAATAAAAACACAGCAATATTCAGTGAATCCAAAGGACCTTGTAAAGTCTTGATTGAAAAATGTATAATTTTTTCCTGGTGAGGATTGTTAATCATTGATCCAATTTCTGTAGAACTGTGGTAGTTTCTCCATCACTGAAAATTTAAACATTAGAGTTGGAGGGTTTTTTCCTGAAAGAAAGGAAAGACTGAGCAAGACTGAATTCAAAGAAAACCTGTGGTATACAGGAGGTCAGACAACATGTTTAGATGTTCCCTTCTGTTTTCACAGTCTATGAATCTAAGCAGGTACTGGTTCAAAGAATTTATCGTCTTGTCTTCTATGGGATTACTCATATACTTTAAGTTGAACAGGTGTTTAAGTGCTTTGCTGGATCAGGGCCAAACACAGCTGGTATCATGCCATTTCAGTGCCCCTTTTGCAGCTGTGGCAGAACAGGACTTGAGGCTGGTATACTACCAGTGGTCATACTGCTCCAAGTAATTGGCTTAGAAAACAGTGTACATTAAATGGTACAACCAGGACTAATTTTGAAAGGAAGGGAGTACTGGACTGAAATGTGGAATTACAAATACATGAAAATTACAGCTGTGTGGCTCAAGTGATGCACGGAAGAGGTTTTTGGAGTCCTATCACAATATTAGTCCAGGGTGTACTGCTATAAAAACACCAGTTTTGCGGGGAGATGCTACAGTAAGGTAGGAATTATCATCAAATAAACTGTTTACACAGTACCGTTCTAATCACTTTCTTAACTGATGCAGCTACAGTAGTATTACATGGTTGTGTAGGCAAGCTCTTAGTAACATACGAGTGATTGTGGCTTGCTTTTTCTTGTTAGCTTTCTCAATCCCTACCCTATGTAATAACTAATTTAATGATCTGATTTATGTGCAGAGATGTAGGATTAAGTTTGGGCAAAGGATGCCTGAGCATTTTACAGAATTCCTCTGGCTTTGATGTGTAGCATATCTAAATGAAGTTCTAAAGGGAAAGCTGGATGGAAAGGGTCTACTAAAAGACTTACAATCTTACCGCACCAAGCTATTGTCCTTTTATCTAACAACTTTGCTGCTTATCTTTCTCTGCTTACATTCACCATTGCTACTGTCTGGTAAATGCTTTCTTTTTCTCATATGTCTTCAGATTTCTCCATTGATCTACTACTGTTCTGCCAATATGCTAATGGAGAAGATCTGGTCCCCAAGTCCTGCAGCTTTCGTACTATAGCTTACTGTCCACTATGTGTTTTATTTGGTTAGACGTTCCCAAAGTATAGTATACACACAATAGTACACAAGATATCTCAAAGTGGTATGTTAATGCCTCCTCCTTCTCCTGCCATCACTGTTTCTATTGACAGTAGCAGCTAAGTGAAATATGTTTGGAAATTACATTTGGAATTGTTACAGTTCCATCTTTTCCCAGCTTTCTCAAAGTCCATTTGGGAAGTGCTGGTTCCATGAAAATGAAAATGCAAAATACTGTAAGGTATGGCTTGGCCAAAATTCTGATCTCATATGAAATGATGCCAGACCACATAAGCTCTGTGGTACTGCTCGGTACCTCAGGAAAACGCCAGCCAACAGGATCAGGTTTACTGAACTTCCTATTGACTCCCTGGGTCACGTTCTGTGTCTGCTGCTGCTCCAGGTGAAGTAGAGGATCTGGAAATGTTAGGACCAGAAAGCCTCTTAAGTGAGTGAGCGAATATTTGGTGAATATTTAGGCTATGTTCTTCAAAAAGTGCCTTATGCGCAGACAATCTTAGCACACTCAGGGTGGTGTTCTGGGGTGGAGGAAGGTTTGCTAGCACATTCTGTGCTCTAACAGCACTGCCTTTATAGAACTGCTCAGTGGGCCATAGCAAGCCAGACTGTCATACAGGGCAGTCCTGTTCAGCATCACCTCAGGCAGGGGACTCAGGGCTGAAAGACCATAAACAGCACTCTCTTTAAAGTGCCCGTCTCTTTCAAATTCTATATCAAGCAGAGATTTACAGGACAAAGAGATTCACGCTTTTAACGTGGGCACACGTTCTTGTGCATCTCCCACTCCTAATAGAACTATAAAATCTTTGGGGTTTGTTGTTTGTATTTAAAAGCCCTCAAGCGTCTTCCTTGGTAGGGCTGTATGTACGCTGCAATTATGCATGCATTAAGCACTACATGAAAACAAAAGGCATTTAATGTTAATTACACTGGAAAGTTACCGTATTGTGATCATACACAGCACCACTATCACTGCCCAGCTAGATATCCCACTTTCATGCAAACAACAGAACCAAATTGAATTACATAAAAAGAAGTTACATACTGACTCCCAGCAGTATGTTTTGACAAAACACTTTATCTACTTAAATGATTTCAGATGCTGCAGTCAAAAGCCTTGACTGCAAATAATGGGTTCATAAAACCTATCTTTAAAATTTTACCTGACAGTAATGCTGTGCAAATATCTGCACTTCTAGTTCACCTTCTCCACTTGTTTACATCAGGATTTTAATAGAGTGGCTGTCACAGAACAACAGCTAAAGGCCACTGTTTGATAAGTTGCTGTAAAAATAGACTGTTTAAAATAAGAATTTCCATCCTAAATTCAGCCATCACAAAAAAGTGGTGGTTAGGAAAATATTGAAGAGAGACAATTTCTAGGAGGACAGCAATAAAGTCCTTTTGAGTTCAGTGACATTCTAACCAGCAATGACTTTGTAAGAAACTACATTTCCCATCTGTCTTCAGTTTTACTGAGAAATGACAAAAGTACAAGGAAAACAGATGGATAAAGGAAAAGGGTGGGGAAGAGATATTTCTTTTTTTGGATTGGCTCACTTAGTCTCCATATACAATATTTGAAGAACAAATTGACTACATCTTCTTAACCACCTGAAGAAAGAAGTTAGGCACTCAGGAAACTTCCAAAGCTTACCTGTAGAGCAAAAAACTAACCAAAGATCTTCTGTCAGTCAGTGCCCTACCATTGAGCTGCTGGCTTTCCCCACGCAGAACGGCTGTGCAGAAGGTAGCTGCATGCTGATGGCCCTACATGACCTCCAGGCATGTACATCCAAGGCCCAACTCACAAGAAGCCACCCTACACAGCAGCAAGTCTATGCTGAGTTGCTCTCGTCATGCAAGGTATAAGGTATGGGGAGGGAGCGTATTTTAGCCTCTCACTTCCTTCCTGAGGAGAAGGCATGATTTGGAGGGAGGTTTACTTTGCTCTGGCAAGAGGAGTGTGTAGCCACTGCTGTGCTCTTCTGTCATGAGGCAGAATTGTACATTTCTGAGTTTTCTCAAAAAGAGAGCGACTCCCCATCATCTCTAATAGCTGGTTAAGTGGCATAGCTGAATCCTATCTGAATTCAATATCATGCAGAGTAAGATTTCTATGGAGCTACTTGTAAAAGAGAATTTCAGAGCCAGAAAGGAAGAGAAAGAGATGCAGAATGGTTTAATCTATTTGGTTTCGTTTAATCTAATCTTATTTTGTGCCAAATGTGTCATTGCTCTCTGTCGGGGATCCTCAGTCTCAGTAGATTTTTCCACAGCCCAAAGTCTTGGAAATGTAGTAAATAAGACTGGTATGTTAAATATATACACCATGCTCTCTTGTATTTTCCCAGAGCTAGAGATATTTATAACCACTTAGAATCTATGAAGTATAAAGGAGTTATATATTGGGGCAACTTGCCTTTTTTGGGTTTAGTTTGGTTTTGTTGGTTTGGGTTTTTTTTAGTATGCCCTGATTTACTGCTGTGTAACTTCTTAGACAAAACTTCCAGTATGGATGAGCTTGTGCCTGATGCAACTCAAGGAAGAAATACAAGACAAGAGCTGTAGTCTGTGAGAGCAGATATGGCACTGCTAAAGCCCATTCTGCCAACCTCTACTTGTGTTCACCCATATTTCTCTGACTCTTATGCCAGTATTATGGAAGAATTCCTTTTCTACTTATTCAGTGCTCATTTTATAAACCATTCATATTCATCCATTGATCAGAATACCTCTTCCAGATGAGAGAGTTGGGCTTACCCTCAGGCCTAATACAGGAAATGCTCTGTACGGCTCTCCAGAGCTACAACACTAATAGCCATAACAGCAGGACTTCACTACAAGTCTCTGGAGTTCCCACTGAAATCAGAGCCTTAATGAGCACATACAACTCTAAGCCAGAGTATAGCACCCCCGCAACAAAAAAAATGTTAACCTAGAGCCTGCACAGGTGGGACTACAGGGGAAGAAAACTGAATACTTTCTATTCTGCTAAATCATTTGGAAAAATAATTATGATTATTTAATGAAGAGTGAATTTTATAAAACATTAAGGGACTTTGTCACACAGAGGGGGCAATGAAGCAGGTTTAGCAGGATTGAGGTCAGTAAAAGTAGGCAAATATCCATTGTTAGCTCTAACAAGTCTATATATAAGACTGCTGCGAGCTCCTGTGAAGCCCACCTGTGCACTGGACTTCCTAAAGCTGCAAGCCCCTTCTCCTCTCCTCCTCCTGCCTCTGTGGGCTGCAGAATGCCCCCGTCAAGGAGGCAGGCACCTACATTAGACCTTTCCCCCTTTACCTTATCAATACAGAGTACTAACAGAACAAAATAGCTCCACTTCTTTCTTGCATTCCAAGAGTGGCTGAAGACACGCATTAGATGCTGTGTTTAGACCATGCCCTCAAAATTCTTTTTTTACAGACAATACTAGGATGCCTATAAATTTTCAGCATGGTTATTATTAAATAATTTGTACCTGTGCAATGACTTCCAGCAAAGACTGTAAAATGCTTTGCCATTAAGAGAAGCCTTTCAATGTTTTCTGAGGAAAGAACTACTTCTGGTCAGGACCCTATGGGGAGATATTGCTGCCATTTGGGTTTCTCTTGCCTTGTCTGGTTCAATTCCCAGTCTCACTTTTTCAAGTCTTTTATTATGAATATTACTATTATTACTCTTATTACAGTAAAAATACAAAAGTCTGGATTGTTATGGAGACGCATTCATTTCTACCTGTGACTTTTAATGTCCCAGAGAAGAGCATAAGAGTATAACTTTTTTGCTCATTTGCTGTATGTAAGCCATCTTCATGGAAAAGGGGATCTTAGGTATAGATCGGAAATATAGATCTGATTTTTCTTTCTTCTTTTCCTTTTTTCCTACTAAAAGTGCTTGTCTAAAAAGAAAGATGACAAAGTACAATGATACTCAAAGATACTGAGAAAGCGACTTGCCTGGTACACTATGGGAAGGGATTTAAGACAATGGCCCCAAAACCTGTGCTCTGACCATCAGTCAACAGCTCTGCCTCTTATGGTAAGTTGTTTTTAAACCAAGAGTACCTGGGAGATGTGTAAGGAAAATTAAGATTGCATATTGATGGAAAAAATGTAAAATACTCTGAAATATAGGAGATAGGGTGATGGAGACTGACCCCAGTCACCTATTATTTGTGTAATTTTAATTACTCTCCCTTTAATTTAAGCAGCTGACACACACTTTCAGTGGTGTTCAGAAAGTTAATAGGCCAGCTGAGTAAGGATTTTAAGGTCATATTCTTGTCCTTTGGTGCTTATTTTATTTATTAGCTGCTGCATTAATATTCTTATGATTACAGAAATGATCATTTATGTATATAATGCATCTTACAATAGTATACAGTGATGAATATTGTAATATTTATCTCTTAATATGTCTTCTCATCCTTGATTCTTTAGCACTAAACTCACAAAAATGCAACAGCATTTCTATCAAGCTTTTTAATTCTTTACATTATTTCTTAATTATGGAATGTAGTCATCAGTTTGCTGACAACAATTTTCCTGGGTGTCACTCTTTCTTTGATTCCACCCTTCCCGACTGAAATTAAAATATTGACAGAAATAATTTTGCATAGCAGTGGAAAATTCAAAGAGGCATTTAAAGTAGAGGAGGTTCTACATTTATCAATTCCTGTATGTGCATTTGTTCCTGGTTTCCAGGTGTATAAACAGTAATGTGAGCAGAACTAGTGTACTGTCTCATCCATGTCATGCACGTAGACAAATGATGACACTTAAGTGAAGTTAATTTTTTTAACCCAAACAAACCATGATTTGTGCTATAAAAAGAGAGAGAATCTGATGTTTCTGGGCCATTATATCTTCAGGGGTGGGGGGGAATGGGGATAGGTAGACTACCAATGTGCATAGAGTTTGGCCTGCTCATTTTTATAAATTTTTCCCCCATTTATCTACCCCTTTCTGTATCGGCAGAGGGCAGGAAGGAGAGGCAAACATGGATCATGGAACTGGCTGGGGACCTACATGCAAGTCACAACAGTGGCTCTCAAAAATAAAGGTGGGCAAGAAAAGCACCCTCCAAGCACATGGTTGTCAAGCTGGAGATCCCAGAGGGGTTCTCCACGCAGGCAGAGATGCCGGTGGTGTGGAGGCAGTGCAGTTCTGGGACAGCCCTGCCGAGCCCATCACAGCAGGGACAGAGGGAGCTGCCAAGCTGCTGCCCATGACATTTGTCTTCCGGAGACATCTCTGCACATTTCTGCCCCTCCAGGTCGGTCCCGCTCACCCTCCCCTAGGCTGGGCGTGTGACCAGTGCTCCCACCCCTCAGGCAGAGATGTGCCATCATACAACGCCGTGCCTCTCATACCTGAGGTTGGCAATGAGAGTTTAAGGCAATGGGCACACTAATGAGGCGTGTCAGAAAAATTAAAGCTGGACTGATGACTGTTAACATCTTTCTCATAATTCCTTGTGTGGTTTTGTGAATACTTTTTTTTCTGCATAGGCACAATTCATTGCTTTTCTGTTTAGAGGTTATCTTATGATGGACCTTGTAAAACCTCGTAGGTTTTATAAACAACAGTGTGTGTGTGATGTAGTGACACACGTCAGTATGTATTCTCTGTTTTAAATTCATTGTAGTGAATTGATCTCATAATGTTAACAAATCTTTTTACATATCATCCTGAAATGTCTATTCGACTTAAACAGCGAGGTTTAGACATTGAGCAATGGGTAATGAGATCATGGTCAGCATTAGGATCTGAAGAGTTATAGAGATATGAGGGGGACTGTGTTTTCCTGCTGTCAATAAATGTTGTAAATCCTAAGCCGGACAACATTGCAGTAATATCAAGACCCAGCAATCTAAAGGTGGCATAAAAAATTCAAGGAAGGGACAGGCTACAAAGAGTCAGAACTGCTTCGCACCTCACAGGGTGTGCGTGTGCGGTCAAGGCAAATTTCCAATACGATGTATTGTCATTCTTCTATATTTACTTGCACAACTGCGAGAAAATTCAATCTTCAGTGCATCATACAAATAGATAGACCTGTGGAAACGCTCGTCATTTTAATCCCAGCATGCTAATGCCCCCTGTGTGAATATAGATTTCTCAATTAAACTAAAGTAATTTGATGAAAGAACAAGTCTCACAGGCGCAAGTAAAGGTTTCAGTAACAACAGCCTCAGCTATTTATTGCTGGAGAAGTGTTTTCCACTGCATGGTGCATGGCTGAGGCTTAAAGCTGTACATGGATTCTTTGCCCAGATGCAGCCCAAAATGTACACATTTCAGTGGGAAAGCCATGAAACAGTCCACAACTTGGCTGTGCTATTAAGAGTGCTTCTCTACATCCCATAGAGTTAAATTTCTGAGGCCCCTTTGGAGCTAGTGCAGCGATATGGAGCTCTGGTGCTTTTTCCGGGATCTCCTTTGATGTAGGTCTGTGCCAACTTCTTTCTAAGAAATCTCCAGACCCACAGGCTATTTTAAGGGATAGGACAAAATGTGTGTCTCCAGCCAAAGAAGAGGAATCATAAATGGGTGAAATGACCTCACGTTAATACAAGCCATGTAGCCTTATCTACTTACAGTGTTTTATATTTTTAACTACTGGATATTTATAAAAAGTCACCATCTCTATTGGCATTTGACAAAGGACACAGTTAAATGGACCTGGCATTTTCTTATTCATGTTGTTGAGCTACTTGAATTAAGGTTCAGGCACCATATGATACTGTGTATTTTATGGATTAAAAAAATACCTAATTCTTGTGTAGACAACAAGATCTTACATTTCTTCCTGAGAAGTTTGACTTAGTTCTTTTTTAAAAATAGAAAACTATTTTTTCCAACTCCTCAGTGATGACCTTAATTTTAGTGCTTCATCTCACACAGGTATGTGGCTTGCTTACACATGTCTTTACGGATGCACTTTCCAGAATACATGTGAATTTTATTTTAATTACATTTTTCTCTGAATTGTACCACATTATTTTCTCCCTTTCTTTAGTTTGTTCATTTTTAGGCCATAAATATTATTAACCCACAGAGATTTGTTTCTGCTTTCTTTAGTTAATTAAAGACACCGTTGGATTTATCTTGTGCTACCACCAGGAGGGCACAACAAGTGAAATATTGTATTACTACATGGTTCATTCATTAGCATAAAATAATCGGTGCTTTTGAATACCAGCACTTCAATGTCTCAGGTTTGGTATTTTTGTGATTGCATCTAGGAAGCAGCAGCAGCAGCAGAGGGATAAAGAAGAAGAGAGACAGACAGAGAAAATAAAAGAAAGAAAGAGGGAGAGCGACACAGCTGTTAAAATTAGCAGGTTTCCTTAAGAAAAGACACAGGGAATTTGACAAAAAGGAGAGTGCACAAGTTAAGCTTGCCTGGAGGCATATCTAACTGGCACCTAGAACATAACACGGGAGTAAGCTAAAGTAATTCCCTACTCTGCTACTAACAGAGACTGAATAATTACAAAACCATTCTTCATAGCACATGACTTGTCCCTTTGGGGGAAAAAAAACCCAAACAAGCTACCATATGGTCCTGACAAATATTTCTACTGATTCCACCTAATGTTTATCAATGCAAAGTAATGTTATTTTTCCAAAAGGAACGCTGCCCCATGATAACATACATAAATACATAAAGACACATGCAGACATTTAATGCATGTTGCACCTACTTGGAGAGAGCTTATCACCAAATGTCAGAGAATACAGATTCCTCCAGAAGGAGTGCACTGTCTCTCTTACTCTCCTGGGGTCACAGTCTGATTTGCCTTCATCCTGGGACACAGGTCTGCTGTTGGCCCAGACTCGGTGGAAGACTTTGGGTCACCTGTAGAGAGACCGCATGCCTAGACATTATCTTGGGCGTCCTTCAAAACCCTTTTCCCTAGGTATTTCTCCACCCATTCTCTGAGCTTTTCGTGTCTGTATGAAAAATTAATAGGTCTCTGAGCCGTATTGCCTTTTCTCCCTAATTGCATCAGAGTGTAGGAAGGTGAACAATGATATAATAGGGGAGGCTGAGGCTCCATGCCCAAACCAGGGAAATCCACTTACAGAGGGGCCCCCTCTGTGTACAGATGTAGGTGGTGTGACCTATTTCTGGGAGACTTTTTTCCATTTTTGGGAGAGACACCAGTAATTCATTCTTCCATTCTGAGGAATAAAATAAGAACCCAGACACATTGATTATTAATCATTCATTTGGGGACTCTCCTCCCTCTTGACCAATGACATAATCTTCAGTGAACAATATGTATACTGCAATTGACATTTGCACACAAAAAAAATCAGGTTATATTGTATGCATCTGCACTAATAAAAACAGTCATCTTTCAAATCCTCCTTTTCAAAGTCTCACTGAACAGACTTCGATATCTATATAGCATTTATTTTGACCTTCGCCTCTCTGATCTCCCTGCACTGGGGAACTGTACAGCAATACAATATAATAGAAGCATACTTTATTAAAATACACATTTAGGCTGTGATCTTCAGAAGCTCCAAAGTTAGGTGCACAGGAAGCATTGCATCCATTTGGAGATTCAGCCTCTGTAGGCTTCACATAAAATGCCAACTACACATGTCACTCTGAAAGTCAGTTGCATAATTATCTTCTAAACAACACTCTTGATGTGTTGTGTAATTGCAGTAACTCAACAGGTCATCCCAAACTGAGTCTACGCTTCTGCTTGTTTAAGATCCCTGGTTTTGATATCACAGATAATTTAATGCTATCTGTTATGGTAACCAAGAGTTCCAGACAAAGATCAGTCACTCCTACTTGCAGATGAGTCACTATTTTAGCACGTCCTACTTCCAGATTTTTTTTTTTTTTTGCTTTGGTTTGCTTTGCTTTGAGAGAGAATGAGGACGTGTACCAGTTGCTACTTCAATTGTATAAACTCTGTTTTCTTTCATAAAAGACTTGTAGATGCATATGCACATTTGAGTAATTAGGAGATAGATATGTTCATTATTGTTAGATCGTTTTATGTAGAGATTCTCTTTCGGTTTTAGCAATTATAATGAAAAACATCTGGGCTTACAGCAAGCAATTAGCTCATGAGAATTTAGGCTTTTGTAAAAATATTAGCCACTAGATACAAATCTTAACATTCATGTTAACAGAATAACATTTTGTTTGTGTTCAGATGTGCTACAAAGAGCAACCATCTTTGAGGGTGATGGAACGATCGTGGAGGAAGCAGAATGGGCCACTGAAAGATGAAGAGCACTAGGAAATAGAACACCTTTGAGCACAGGGAGGGCTCTGTCCCATTAGTATGTATTTTCAGAAGTGTGGTAACTGCAGGAATCACAATAGAAAGTGCAGCATTTTATTTTTAAAATAACATCCTTAAAATAATGCACTTTCAGAAACTAACTGTATTTTAAAAGCATTCTCTTGGATTATGAATCATCAAGCACTGTTACTTTAATCAGTGACTCCCTGCAGAAACAAATGCTGAAATGTACGAGAAAATATTAGTCCTAATGATTTTCCTTTGGAAAATATTACTAGTATAGTAATTTTAATTAAGGGAGAATTTAGCACTTTTGTATTTGTATTCCCAATGTCAAACTCTTTTGTTATCACACTTACACCTCTGTTATTAATGTTAGCCATGGTTTGCAAAAGAGGAAAAGCTAGTTATCAATGAATAATTCAGGCTCCATAACTGTCAGACCTCATTATTTTAAATAAGGCCTGGTAGTTCCAGTTGTAACTGGCTAATTGCATCATTTAAACTTAAACTGTTAGAATATTTCATATAATTAACAATTTTTAAAACTTTTAATACGTTCAAAACTACTGTAGTACATAGGGCAATTTGCTTTAAATCAGGCTGAGAGAACAAAGAGACATTCGAGTTGTGATACGAGTCCTCAAGTTGTTAAAATAAAAAGAAGAAAAACTGTGGTGAAATTGATATATCCAGTAGTTAAAATGAAACCCTATCATTAGAGTGAAATGATGTAAAATACTTGTAAAAGTAGAAGTTGAAAAAATTAAAACACCTGAAACTAATGAACTAAGATGTAACCTGAGACACGATGCTCTGTTGCAAGATAGTTCAAATGCTGACAATGAAAATGTTTCCTTTGTGTGTCTGTATTCTCTGCTCTGGTTTGTTTTCTGGCAGTAAACATGTAATTCCCAACGTAGCTACAAATAGATGCCATGGTGAACTTTAAAAAAAATGAACCACTGTTTTTCCAAAACGATCCAGTGAGCTATTTTTATTTGTTAATAATTTGTGATTAGATAATTTTAACATATTTTTATTTGGTTTGTTTTATCTGATAATAATTTATCCTTAATAATTCAGACTTGATAAAATGAGAAGGAAATACATTTTACATACACTTTTCTTCACAGTGTATGCCAAGCAGGAAGAGTCAAGGGTCATTTATAAACTACACTAATCTTAAAAATGCTGTTTTAATCTTTCTTTTCAGCTTCATTCTCAGATTACATCCAGCAGTTTACTATATGAATCCAGCAACAGTAAAGTGAGAGAGGTTAATATATACTTTTAAATGTACCTATTAAAAAAGACAATACAACTCAGGCTTGTCCTGAGAGCTATTTATATGTAGCACATTAAGACTTGTACAGTAAAGGAACATTATCCTCATTTTCCGGATGGGACACTGAAGTTCAAGGTAAGCTATATACAATTTCTGTAGTGTCTCCCCACCCCATACTTCTGAAACAAAGCTAGTTTATCTGGGACTCAGAGTCTGGCTTACAGCTTTAATGGGGTGCTGTAAGAGAAAACATGGTAGACAACCTGAGTGTTGTAAAAATGAAAAAATCTGTATCTGCTGTCTCTGGAATGACTCTGGCATATTATTTCTTTCTTTATTTAATTAAAAAAAAAAATTAAAAAAAACACCACAACCCTCAGCTCTGATGTTGAAACTATAAATTTCAGCCCACATATCCATTAAGAATATCATTAAGGCTGTGGAGGTTACACAGCAAGGGCTTGGATCTTATCCGATATGTAGCAGCCTTGCATTGCTGGATATCTTGTAAAAGCCACCCCTACATTTCTGCATCATACTGGAGGTCATTACAGAATACATACAGAAACTGTGTGTGTTCTTGTGTTTGAGAGCAGAATGGGTACACCACACAGATTAGCTTCCCAGGTTTTCCACATGCTGAAACTGAGCCATTTCTACTTGTGCAAAAACCACATCTAGCAATAATTGGTCCCCACAGAGATACAGACTATCATATTCTCACATTCTTCTGAGATCTGTAAACTAAAAGCCCAGGTTTCTTGGGACATGTATCTCTTAAGAAGACAGACAGCATCAGGTTGAGTTTTGCAAATCTTTGCTTAAGGCACATTTAAGGACC
The DNA here is from genome assembly GCF_900496995.4 of Aquila chrysaetos chrysaetos. NCBI lineage: Eukaryota > Metazoa > Chordata > Aves > Accipitriformes > Accipitridae > Aquila > Aquila chrysaetos. Next base: position 33,971,906 of record NC_044009.1, read on the forward strand.
ATAAACATTCTCTCCCCACCCCGCAATTCTAACTTCTCTCTTCATGGGAACTTTGCACCCCCTGGGCAGGAGTCAGCATGAGGTTTCCACAGGTAAGTCAATTAGATTTGAAATTTTCCATGTTATCTGTATTTGGACTGGAAATATTATAAGCAAGCTGCTGTAATTATAGGCATGGAATGTGTGACTTTGCCAGTTGCTGTATTTTTTTTTTTTTATGGTAATCACAAAGACAATGGTTCTCCCTTCTCAGAATGTAACAAAGCGATGTGCTATAAAATGCAGTTAATACTTTGAGTACCAAAAGAAGTCATGCAATACCTGCTATGGTCAGGTAATATGTCATAAAAAGGAAAGTAGAAGAGACTGAAGATGACACATTACACGTGATCTGGGTGCTTACAGTTGGTTGTAAACCTTTATCATATCCTTATGGATAGTTCAAGATCATCAGCTCCAAAGTTCTAAGTTGTGCATGGTTAGACAGCACTTTCTGGTGCTGAAGACTAGTGCTTTAGTTGTCAGATTTGAGATTGGCATTCAGAGGCGGAGATGTCCCAACAGGGTCACAGCTCTGGCACTCAGTGCCTGCAAGTTCCTTTCATTTCAGGGCTTCTTATCATCGTAGCTCTGGTTTGGTTCATCAAAGGGTTTTTATTAGGTAAGTTCCTCACATTTAACTGTTTGGGAAACCACAGAGTCAACACTTGGAGACAGTGGATTTGTAGCAGAGATGAACTGGGAGATAACGGTGCTCAGATGATATATATATTGTATCATAGTATGTCCAATGACATAGAGTAATATTCACAACTGTATACAGGCAAGACAAAATAACCTAACACTCAAATGAACTGTAAATCTGTAAGGCTCAATGAAAAGACCATTAAAATCATAATAATTTTGAAAGTCATGATGTTATAATGTTATTTCTAATTTAAATCTATACTGACACCACTCCATATTCTTACAGTGTTTTTTTCCCTCTGTTATCTGAAAGCAATGGGATACAGTCAAATAAAAATTAGTAAAACAAGTTGCATTTCAGAGGAAGAAAATATTTGCTCATCTTGTCTTGCAGTGTCTGGAGACTTCTGCAATTGTTTACTGTGTTCACTTTCTGTAAGCTGTTGTCAGCTCAGCTGTCTGAACTATAACTTCATTTTTAAATATTTTTTCTCTGAAAAAATACCAACTAAGTCTCTGAATGTTTTATGTCTGCAGCCACATCAGATATCAAAACAAAAGGAGGCTTATTCTTGTCTGTCTTGAAATTACCCAGTGTTGGCTTCACTCTTGTCAAGGGCTGGCTCCCTATATGGAAGCTGACAGTCAGATTTAGGGTAAGCTAGATGTGTTTCATCAGTGAAAGGAATCAAGTTCCGTTTGTGTACAGAGCATGGTCTTAAAGTCAGTGATTTCACTGACAAAAAAAAAAAAAAAAAAGACATCTTTTTTCCTCGGAGCTGTAGACACCTGGTTGAAAAACACAGGGTAACCGGAGGCATACTGTAAGTGGTAGGTGCAGATACAGCGGGTAGAGTGTTCCTATTGCGCATATTCATTCTGAAGGGTCATTCAAAATGCCTCTCTACAAAAAAGCCTGAATGTAAATAATGTCAACTATCTATGAAAGCAGGTGATTTAGGTCACTGAGCATTGTACATTGGTTAAATTATATTATTCCTTCAAACACTTAACGTACATCTGAGCTATTCACTCGTTAAAGTGAAGAGAGGCAAGGAGAAAAGAGGCTTGTTTTACTTTGCTTGTCTATGAAATCTTCACTATGGAGAACCATCCACTGCTTTAGAAAAGAAAGCAAACAAATGGAGGCATGCAGTGCCATTGAATATTACAAAAAAATTTTGTAAAAAAAGACTGCGCATGATCTAGCCAAAGAGGGAGATCTGAAACTAACTGCAAATGATAAGAAGATACTGAAAAGTGAGCATCACTTGAGAAATGTAAGAGAGTGAGGCAAGGTTTTATTATTAGGATAAAAATATCACCAAATATCTCATCATTCTTAGATCCATTCTTATTGCAAGAAAGAAACAGACCTGAGGAAAAAAAAAAGGCAAGAAAACTCATTCTTTAAAAGGTGTATAAAAGCTGGAAATTGAGTTAAATTTCAGGCTTTAAAAGATCCCATTTCACATTTTGATTGAAATCAGGCCAAAGTTTTGCTCAAGTATCTTGAAAATCCCTTGTATCGTTTCTCCACAGTGACCAGCAATTACATCTGCACAACTGGGCCAAGGAGGCTTCTGAAATTTTGACTATTGCCAGCCTTTGCAGGAGAGAGGAATGCAGTACAAGAGACCTCCTCCTCCTGGGTTTTGCATTTGACAGTCAGATCCAGTTGCAGCCTGTCTTGGGAGGGTGGAGGGGTGGCGGGGCAGGGAGTGTGGTCTTAGCTCTGTTAGGGGGTATGCAGGGGAAACAGGTCCCCGGAGCCCCACTGACCCACCAATCGACAGGACCTTGCAGACCAGTCCAGGTCTGGTGTGGAAGATGACTTCCCTCATTACGGCCAGGTGCTTGGGATGTCAAGGTAGGGCAGCGGCTACAAGTCAGTGTGGTATCTGTTGTGCAATGTGCCTGCTTACCAGCTTAGAAATCCTGTAATCAAATGTATTTCAGCATGGGAAGATGCTGCTACTCTTCTCTGTTTTGGAGCAAATTAGAGAGAGCTCAGCTGTGGCTAAATACTTACTGCTGCTTACTGTGTTTTCAACACAATCCTTTTATGCGTATGTGCATCTCACCTACGAGTATTCCTACACACGTATTTTAAGTAGGGAAGCACTCAACAACAGATGCATTGAGGATAATTCTTCTGCCAATTACAAAGCTACCAGGAGTGCTGTAGTTGAACTCTGAGCATACAGCAGTGAGCTGAGGTAGAGAACAACAATTTTTGACACAGCCGGTCACAGCTGACATTTCTGTTCTTGATCCACTGAATCATCTGAATCCTGTAAGAACATTCATCATGGAAATAGTCTGAGACAGAGAAATAGTCTGAGCTCTCCTACAGAATCTATTCTTGACCCAATCTGCGATGTTAAGAAAGGGCTCTGATAGCTACATATATTCTCTTCACTCATAAATAATAGGGGTGCACCGTTTACTGGTCCTAGTCCTTGTGGTTACAGTGGGATTGTCACTGTTTTATTAGTTACTTTTGCACTTTCTGATGTTCCTGTAAAACAACATTCTGTTTCAGGAGATGCGCCTGTCAAGGAAGCAGGGAGAAGGTGGATGACATGATGAGTGGCTTCCAACACTTTGTTTATGTCTCCACGGGGTGGAAGTATTTTGTTAACTCTGCGCTCTCAGTGTGGATCAGTCACTGCTGGCAACATAAATATTTTCAAATATTTCACTGAGAATTGCTGCAAAGCTACAGGAGATTTTCTGCCTATATGACTGAGATTGTGTCTCCTTTAATTTCAACTTGATTTAATTTTGTAGAAGAGGCAACTACAGGATGAGTGATAGTGCAGCCCTCCAACTTGCATTATTGATACTGCCAAAGTGTCCGGTTCAAATGGGGGCAGAATGTTAACAGAACTGAGAGTATCAGTCTAGTGGCTGAAGGACAAAAATAAGATGCCTTTTTGATCTTTGCTGGTCAACAAAAGCATGCTTTGCTTGCTCCAGAAGTCTTTCATGTGAGAGAAAATGGACAGAGATGAAAACCCACGTCTGATCTGACGCTTCGGCAAGCTGTATTCTCTTACACCCACAGAAGATGAAGATTTCTGGCTTTTCAGAATAATGGACAGAAGTAAAACAGAAGGCCCTTTCTACGATGTAGAAAGTCACTCATTAAGTTTATTCTGTTTATAAAACATGCTCTGTATGCAGAGTTATCATCCTTAAATACCTGGCCTCCATTGAAATGAGACTGGTCAGAAAAATTGGAGGCTCTGGGCATAAGCCAGGCTCTCAGTTTTCTAAATGGATCACAGTGTGAGCTTTAGAAAAAATATTTACTACACATGTCATTACTTTTCCGACAGATTTTGTTTGGAGAAGCTGGATCAGGCAGAGCTGGAAGCCTGGTAGATTGCTTTAACCACTGACTTGGAGAACATATAGCTGAAACTGAGCAAGTAATTCAAAATGATTTTTCAGATAAATTTAGTTTCTTATTTATTTCCTGCATATAAAATACCTGTGAGCAAATAATTAGTTCCATTAATTCACTAATTGTTTGAGCTTACTCCACATATTCTTAGTGATTTTTTTTATTAACTTAGAATCGAGTGATCGGAAATAATTTGCTGAAGTATTTGCATTCAATATTTGTCCCTGCTTGCATGAGCATTGCTGTCATAGCGAAGATAAGAAGATAGGGAAATCTGTGAGGTTTTGGCATTTTCAGGCAATGGGAACAGATTAGGGACAAGGAAGAGAAAATGAGGATTAGGGGATTTTAGAAAAATAAACCTGCAAACTGCTCTTGTTTTTCGTGGCAGAAAAAGAGGGAGTTTTTTTGATTGCAGTACGTTTATTTCTCTCATGTTTAGAACCCATGTAACAGTCTGTTATTCTCCGCGGGTCACTCAGGTAAGGGGCAAAGCTAAACCCTGCTGCCCCTGGGCTTGACTGCAGCACGGTGCAAAGTGAAGAGCAGGTGACAGAGAGTTTCATGGGAGAGGCGATGGTCAACTGAAGTTTCTCTTCTGTGAGTTTTACCTTTTTCATCCTGCTTGACATTTCTCAGAGTGAGCTGTATTACAGATTAGTAGCCCATGGCAGTAGACTGGACAGATGAGATTTTAGTGTGATACGGTACACAGGCAAGGGGAGGGGAAAAGCAAAGAATATGTGTGAAAAATTGAAATGACAAGGTCACGTTGATAGCTTGATTGTGGGAGCTGCTGCAGTAGTTTGTTGCATTACGATTAGGGATGGGCCAACTAGCATGAATGAGGCAAGAGCTGGTTTGAACCTTCATCCACTCCTCTGACCAGACCAAAGAGCAGCCCAAGGTAAGGCTATAACGCATCTAGCACTGGTTGCTTTGGCTTCTCAGCTTTAGTGTAATTTGCTTCAGCTTCTGATAATTTTGCTCAGAACAGAAAGCAGGAATCTGGAAAAATGTTCAGCACATGCATCCAGTCTAAAATCATTCAATCTGGAAAACTTGATAAAGACAGTTTTATACCATTCCCAGCCTTCCATTCATCACAAAGAGCTTCATATCCCTGTTAATAACCATCCTGTTAACAAAATGAAACCAAGTCTGCAAAGCTTTCAAATTTCAGCACAGGGGTTTTTTAATTATGAAGCTTTCAGTTGAGATGCCAAGCTTCTGTCAAAGGGTCCATGTGAGAGAGTAGTCTGCATATGAGGACTTGCAGTGGGAACTGCACTGAAGTAAGCGTACGATCCCTCTGTCAGCTGTTTCTCTTTGGCTTTATCCTGTGGGAAGTAGCTTTACATTCAGATTCAGACTACAAGGGATTCTACGAAAGCTGAATTTCTGCACTGGTCGTGCTTATTCTGCAGTGTGTCACACTCCCTGTGGTGAGGGCTAAGTTCTCCCTATTTTGTGCAGCTTCTGTCTAATGCAGACAAAATTCCTCCTTCTCACAAGGATTCCCGGAGAAAGCAAAGGCAGAGAGCAAGGGCAAGTGGAGACAAGCGATGCAGTTTACCTTGGACTCCCTGTTTTGAAACACTTGCCAAGCTCACTGATGTAATAGGTGTGATTTGGTTGAATAACAAAATCCATAGCCTGTTTCTGAATAGTGCAGTCAGCAGTGTAGGATTCCTCTCCTCCTTTTGCGTTAATAATGTCACTGTTCAGTTCTTAGTTATGGGTATTCACGATGATAGAGTAGGACAGAAACATACAGGCGTCCAGCGTGTTTTGAAGTGGCTCTAGGAGTCACTAAAATAATGACCTATATCGGTATGGGAAACTTTTTTCCTGACCATTTTCATCCTCAGTGTGCTTTACAGACCTGAAAGCTGCATGTCTTTGAACTGTAGGAATGCAGAGCAGAAAGCAGCTTCTCCAGCTGAGGCTGCAGGGAACAACCATCTGCTTCATGGGGACTGGAAGCATGAGGCTGAGCAGAGCTTCTCGCCCATAGCTCTTCCTCTGGACAAAGAGTGGCCTGTTAGCTTGCTTTTACTTACATTTTTTTTTTCCCTCTAGAAAAGCATATAGCAGTGGAAGAAGGTAAAAAGTTTGCCAAGGAAGACTTTTCTCTCATCTGTTTACTTGCAGGTAAATGAACCTGACCTACCACTTGATGAAATCTCCTTTATACAGGATGAAGACAGCAGCTGGGATAAACAGAAAAAGAAAAGGAAAAGAAAGAGGTTTTCTTCTTCATATGTAAATTTTCTGTAATGAAAACAAAACTTGAAATTAAACTTGCCTGTGATTTCAAAACGAATAGTTTATTATTTACCCCCTATTATTTTCTTAATGCTCTGGACTTCCACAGTCCATGTGAGTCATCACAATTAAAAGGACACTCTAAACCAGGGTTTTCTTGACCAGTTCTCAGCCATTTCTGCAGATTAAATGATGCTTCTGAAAACCTGAAAAGGTGATGCAAAGCTTCAGACCTCTGTCCATGTGAGTTGATACCTGCAAACAGTGTCCAATGAACTCCTTACTCGATGCTTTTTTGACTTTGTAGTTATCACAGTCCGATTTGTTATTGAAATGGATTTACCCGTATGGAAAAATAACAGGCATTATATGGATGCATATATAATACATAGTGCTTTCTTTTTCAGGGAGTTTAAAGAAGACTCATGACTTTGATGTTACTGAAGTTTGTGTCATACTCATCAAATGGAGCTGGTGCCAAATAAAGCAGATGGAGCTTTCAATCAACAAACTGTATTTATTTTTGATATCTGTGACTTATTTGTCATCAATGCAACTTTTAATAGGACAAGGTAAGAAGAAAGATCTGCTCCCAGAGAAAAAAGAGAGCCATTAGGAGGTGATACCTTATTATTTGACCTAACAGCACAAATAGATGATGTACAAATGGCAAAGTACAATACCCAACTCCAGCTGGAAGGGATTTGCCTGATGCTTTTTACTGGAGCAGAAGGTGTCATGAATGGTTACTTCATCCTCCTGTACTATGAAACATTTCAGAGCATTTCTATTTATCTGTGCACATATTACTTATTAATTATACTTGATTACATTGCTATACTAGCATGTTTCTTTTCTCTCTTTCTTTGCAAGAATATGTAGTCTAGCTTTGCCTGTGTCTATCTCAAATCATTTTTATATACATGTTTGTATATACTGTGTTGTATCCTGCCTGTAGTAAGAAAGAGGCAAAAAGTAAGGAGGAGTTTGATAAATAACCAATATGTGTCACTTTTTTGTATGAAGAATGACTTATGAAAAAGCCCTACAGCTATGACTTGCTTTGGCCTTCTAGAGAGACGGGAAGAGATAGAGAATATATGTAAGGGAAAAATAAACTCTTATTTAAACTGTTTGGGTTTGGGTTTTTTTTCTAAGTGTCTCTTCTCTCCCTCTTTTTTTAATTTTTTTTTTTCCCATAGTGGTAGTCCTTGTCTTTTGTGCTAAGTGAAGATGGATAATCCAAAATAATACCCCACTTAGTTTCTTTTAGCATATGAATGTATCAGGACTACTGTATGAAACAAGATTTTGCTTCTCTGAAAGCTGTTCAACCTTATGTGTAATTTCCTCTTCTCTTTTCTTTGTTCACATGTGTCCTCCTAAAAGGAGAAAAAATCTGTTTGTGGCCTAAGATGTATTTTTTGTTATTGAGACAGATGAAAAATCTGTATGCCAAATGCTCTCATGTTTGCAGGGAACAAGCAATGCTACACATTCCTTCCCTGCATCTGTACAGTCCCCTCTCCATCACATCCCTGTGCTCCCCTAGCATTGGAAACTTTCTGCCTCGCTTGCATGAGACTGAAGGCATGGGTTGGAGCCTGTTTCCTTTGCCCTTCAGAATATGAAGAAGTCAGAACAAAGAAGCAAAGATTTTTCTGTTTGATTTTAACTTTTATATTTTGATTTCCTAAAGGCAACTTTTGAACAAGATCTGATTTTTGTCTTACAATGTGGGATGTTACTAGAATCTCACGGTAATGAGCTGAATGAATTGTAATGGAAGGTTTTCGTAGTTGATGTTGTAAATGCATTTAATATATGACCGCAATTGATTCTAATATATCGCTGCAATTGATTCTATCTGTAATTTTCCAATAAAGCTTTCTAACAGATGAAAGACTGGGTTTAAGACTGAGATATGAGGACCCTTCCATACAGTTCAGATTCTGTGTGAGAAAAAGTTAATATCTGAGCACGGGGGACTCACCTCTGTGGATTAATCTGGTGGGCTCAGTCCAGTCCCACTCACCTCTCCAAACCCAGCACTATAATCAGCAAGTCTCTATACAGAGTTGAAGAGTTAAGCAATCACAATGACTTAACCATCAACTTGACCTTTAAGATCCCTTCAGAATGGGTTTGATCCGCACTGATTTACTTTATCTCTCAGACTATCAGATCTGTACTAAAACCCTGATTGACCAGAAGTCATTTTTTGATGCCTTATGTTAGCAAAGTCCCATGGTCCAACGTGAAAACAAGGGCTGAAAGTCACACCTTACTGAAGTCAAAGGGATGATTGCTTTCAATGGAACTGGGATTTCACCCAGCAAAGCCAACCGACACTGTTTGGGTTCTACCTTTGTCTGAAGATATGTGAATCCTTCTGTGGTGCCCATCATATCATTATGTAAAATGTATCTTGCAAGCTGCTATGATGTCTTCATGACACTAATGTGCATTTAAAAATAGTAGTTTTTGTTAAAAAATGTACAATGATGACAAAAATTTTTTACTGGGTTACTACAAAATGCTGTGTCGCCTGACATGCTAATTATATTGTTCTGTCATTCCTTTGGTAATGAAAGCCTTTACTTACTTGTAAGTTATTTTTTAGTGAACATGAGGAATACAACATATCAGAAAAAAAAAAGTAAAAACAACATTTGGCAGTTATGCTACAGGCATAGTGGCAAATAACATAGACATTTATGGTACTGAAGCTTATCATTGGTTTTCCCTATCTACTTCTGAGTAACTGTAGTCATTTAGTTTCCTCCCTTACAGTTCCTTCAAATGGCATTTCCATAACCAGCCATTTTCTGGGGCAGATGAATCAGCTGCCTTTGTAACTCCTCCATTTTGTCTCTGGGTCTCGTTTTCTACCTATGTTTGTTGGATATAGGTTGGATTCTTTCCCCATGCATGAAATTTTGTGTACTTAGGAGACAACTTGAAAACAAATTTTAAATACCTACACCTATGTACCTACTCCAGATATTGAGGATGGGATAGGACAGAGTACTAGAAGTGTATGGGAAATAAATTCCTAAAAATCACAGAACAGTATGTAACCCAATTGAAATTATGGAAGACAAAGTTCTGAGCACACCTTTCCCAAAGCAGTGTCATATGCTACTTAAGACCTCATCACTGAGTTTTATACTGCCATGATGCTCCAATTATGGCATACGTGGGTATATTCACAGGCATGACGCTTTGTCCAAAGCCATTTCTTTTTTTGTGACATGCAAAACCACACAGGCTTCTTCACATAGGACTTATCCAGCCAGAAACAGAAAGAAATAACGTGTGACTACTTCTGCTAGGAGAAAGAGAGCAACTTAAAATTTAAATGATCAAGTTGAAATACTTCTGGAAAACTTACAATTGGTCTTGGAAACAAAAAATTCAAATATTTTATAATGTATTCATTTTTAGATATTAATATTAGATTTATAAACATATACATTACTATATATTCTAATTATGCATTATATTATATTTAATATGATATGCAATATATTAATTCATTTATATGTGTTTCTCTATACTGTAGTATACCAATAATATATAGAATATATATTCATTTATATATATTTTACAGAATATGTTATATACGCTATATAACTGATTATTTATATTTATATTTATGAATATAGTATATTCATTTATGTAATATACTCACACACTCCCTAATGAATGATTCACTGTATCTCCTGGGCAGGATTTCTAGGATATTATATCATGCTAGCATGGGTACATTCTGCAGGCACCAGTTTGGCACCAAAGACACTAATCACAGAACAAAGTGGTATAGAAACTCATATTGATGTTTTGCCTTTTAAAGGGAAGTAATTGACAGCAAAGCATATTTCAAGGTCTGGTTGCCAACATACTCAATTAAACAGAGTTTGGAGGAGGAGGAGGAGGAGCGGAATGTCTGGAAACTCCTAGTCATACTACGAATGTCAGCTATCTGTTGTCAGAGACCTGGTGACGTTGAACCAAACTGTGAAATATGTGTAATTCTTCTAACATTGCTGATGATGTAGCACCAGATTTTTTTTTTTGTGTGTGTGTGTCTGTGTGTGTGTGTGTGTGCGCATGTGACTGCTTTTGACCATGACAGGTTTTCATAAATCTGGTGTCATTATAGAACACATGACTTGTGTCACCACTGCTACAACAAGAGAAATCCATCACGGATCAAAGTGCCAGGAAAAGTCCTATTCACTATATAAGCCCCACTTAAGCTTTCCAAATACAGCTTGAGTGGAATTTAAGTGGGCCATAGGCCATGTTTTACTCCTATACACAGGCATGAATTTTACACTGTGAAAACAAACTAAAATATAAAGCATTTTCTAATGTAGCACGGAGCTATCTGAAGTCACAAGGCCATCCAGAGCTAGATATCTTCACCAGTATTTTACCTTGAATACCACGTTATTTTTTCTAGAATACAAAGCAAAACAATAAAACAGTCCAATATTATTTTAATACTTTTAACATTGGACCTTCAACCTACATACTATATTATATCTATCTGAACAGAGTTGTCTATATTCTTCTCAGATCACAAGCTCCTTGAGCAAGGATCATGCCCATCTCCTTGTTTATACATTGCCTAGAGTGCTGCAAGCTACATAAAAACTTTTCTTCTGTAAGAGATTCATTGTACTCTGAAAAAAACCACATTTATTTATTTTTATATGTAAACAATATGTAAATATATAAACAGATATATATATATATTTGTTTATAGGAAAGCGATTGTGTTTCTTCACCATAATGCTCCCTGCCTTAAGAAGCCTTTTCAGATAATATTGCAACATTCTTTTTTCCCTCACCATATTTAAATGCAATGCTAACTGCTCTTTGTAATGTGCATATTATAATAAATAAAAGTGTAGGACCCTTTAAAATACAGTGAAAAAACATGAAACTTGACTAATAATTCAAAGTCTATAGAGACATTTATGTCACCCCATTCTTTGCAATGAGCAAAATCCTTTTTGTGATTGATGTCAGGAAAGATTCCAGCATCTGCCTTCTTTCCCAAATCTTAAACGCGTTTACTTTACTCAGCATTGCAGCCTATTATAACCACTGTTTTAATGCACTAGAGTACGGAACTAAGTACCTCTAGAGACCAAAAATCCCCACTGAGCTGCTTTGAATCAGCTATGTGATCCTAAAGATCTTTTTTATTCTACTGATACTAATTTTTCCCTATTTCAGTAAAACAATGGAAAATAAAATACTCTGGTCATCAAGGCACATGTACCTAATTTCATGTAATATTTCATATGAAATTGTCTCATTTTATTCTCTCTGATTCTGTTAAAAAAATCACTATACTGGGAGAAAGTCAAACTAGAGATTATATTAGGCCAAGGCAAATGGTATTCACCTTTTATAGTCCCTATGTTTTATAATGAAGATACTTCATTGAAACAATGATGCATACTTCAACAGTTCCCTGGAGAGCAGTGAATCCTGTTTGGAGAGATTCATGAATATGTGCATTAGCACAATCCAACTGGAACTTGCCCTTAAAAACGAACCACAAGAGAAGCTGATCAGTTCCCGCTTATGTATATAATCAGAAGGTTATCATATTATCTCCCCCTCCACAGGGAAAAGCAGATGCATATTCTTCCACCACTTTAAGATGAGAAATGCCAAAGGAAACAACAATCTCCCCTTCCCTACACTTCCAGCAACATTTACTGTATGAATCCAGAAAGACCTTTTAGAACAAGAGAAGGAGAATATACGATGAGTTTCTCTAAATGAGGATATATTTTGCATACGATTACTCATAATGTAAACCTTTTTAAAAAAATTACATCTGCATTAATTTAGTCAAGGCCATCAATAAACCTGAAGTGAGTTCAAAGACTGCTATAGATGGCAGAGAGATGAGACAAACATTTCACAGAGTCAAGGCTTGCTAAGATATACATGAAACTCTGTGTCCTGAAGATGAATGAGGAACACTTGGCAGTTCCTGAAGCAGTAGTTTATTTAAAGTACAAAGAATTCAGTGAAAAATACTTCTGGCCAGCAGTTGGTGCCCGGCTTTCAAGAAAAATGGCAGACCACCACTAAGCTAGTGACAATGATAAAGAATAGTCACATAGATTTGCAGATTTATCTTTAGGTTTGTAGCAACCTCAGCTCTATGAAAAAGAGTATAGCGATGAGACTCCTTACCACCTTTGAAAACAAACTAAAAAGAGCTACTGCCTTATGATGGTGCATATTATTAAGCGGCCATGACACATACTGGACAGTAGCAATAAGCTTTATCATCCAAAATGAGCAATCATTTGATTTGAGCTTGGAAAGATTAAACAGTGCAACAAAAAAGGAAAGAAAAAATGAAATTATCGATCACCTGCTTGGCAAAACTTGCCACTGCCATATTACCACCTTTTCTATACCCCCTGAGTCTGTAACACCTGTACCCATTTATACTGGTAGCTAATAGTGCTAAATGCAAAGTAGAGTTTGCGTAAAAAGATGTCTTCAATTTTATTATGGCTAAGAAAAATCCTGATGCTACTGACTGGCATGTTTAATTTAAGCTGTCAAACAGTCATTACTGAGACATCTGTGAAAATGAATTTGGAGAAACTCTTACAAGACGCAGCTTCTTCTCACCAAAAGCCACAAAGATTGTAGCTTTTTTATTTTGGTTTTTTTTTTTTTTTTCCAAGTGTGTATCAGGAGTCCAGCCTTGTTCTTCGCAGCCCAGAGATCCTGCATACAAAAGCTTTCTGGATGTCTACGGTCTTTTGTGCACTGGAAGCATAAAATCACTGTATCTCTACCTATTAGTTTTTTCACTTTCAGGGGAGAGGCATTATGCCTTCTAAATAAGATATATAGAGGAGGCATAATTATACCCTCTAAAGAGGATATAATCTCATAATTGTGCAGTAGAGCTATCCTCAGATTGCACCACAGACCATACTTGCATGCCTGATAGATTAACACCGGGCTCAGTTTCTAGTCTGAGGGTATTATTTTTACTTAAAAGCTGGTTGAATGTTGTTGAACACATGTGTGTACGCGTATGTTTTTGTGTGTATAAAGTGCCCTATTTACCAATACAGATCCGCCCGTCTGGTTAGTTTCTATGCACATACACACAGATATACAGAAACCAAGCTCTTGAAACATTCAATTGTATCTTTTTTTCCACAGCTAATAATCTTCACTGTAGAAAAGAAAAATACTTTTTTTTTTTTACATAGGGGTGGGGAGGAAGGCTAGCAGGTTTATTTTGCTTAACTTGCTGTGGTGTGCCACATTCAGCTCTAACACTGCAGCTATTACCATAAGTCATCAAATAACCAGCATAAGCAGATGTGCTGTTCCTCCACAGTGACCCCATGTAGAAGTTTAGAGACCAGGAGGAGCAGGGCGATACCTATTCCTAGCCCCAGATGGGCATGCACATGCCTATGCACAGTGCAAGAAAGTATTTAAATGAAAAGAAATATTTCAGCATACTGACCAATTCACTGCTCCTCGGTCTGTTTTTGCTGGGTGCGTCATTGCACAAAAATATTTGCATGTAAAATGGCAAAACCCAGAAAATTTGATGTTTCTCAGGGTGCAGTAAGGAGACAACACAACAATTACATATATATTTTTAGATCTATATATGCTTTCGTCCCTGCTGTCTGCTGGTTCTGAACTTGTGCAAAAAGCAGTTTTCACAAGTGTAGCAGTGATGTTTGGTGAAGACAAAGCTTGTGCATCACAGCAGGGGGACGAAGAGGGGGGCGAAGGTCAAAGGGTAAATTCCAATTGCTAAGACATGTTTTTATGAGTTGAATCTTAACCATGTGATAAGCAGCATTCAGACTCTGAGCAAAAGGAAGTAAGAATAAGCATCTCGGGGAACCTTTGCGAACCACTGTACCGGTTTGAGAGCTGGTTGACAAAAGCCAGGTTGCTCCTCTCCAGTGGTTGCTTTCTCCTGTTCTAGTTTTCAAATGGAAAGTTCTTAGGTAATTAACACGTTCCTTCAGCCTTTGGAAATGGAGATGAAAATAAGTGCTTGGTTTCTACTGTATGCACGGCAAGTACTTCTGCTTCATATAATGCCTTTGAGTCACAGGATGTACAGAAGAGAGAAGAAAGCCGGTGCTGCCTTTTTGGTAGAAACAACGTGTGAGAAGGAAGGGGCCTCCATTACACGAGGTACAAGGCACTGCGAGCAGGAACTGCACACACCATGTGCAAACGGATAACAGCAGCGGCTTTTGCGACAACAGGTGTAGCAGACTTTCCACCACCTCCTACCCATCTCACCCAAATAGGATAGGGAGCAACCAAGACTTTCGTCTTCTTGACAGATCTTTCTCCTGCTGGTGGTCGACCATAGTTCTCCTCTCAGTCTGTTTTCTCCATAGCTACATCAGTAGGAGTGCACGAATCCTGCCTCCAGGTAAATGATATTGGTAAGATCCTCTTATAGGATGGATATGTTAATCGTAGCTGTGCTGTGGCTGAACCGATGAAGATCTGCTAACCACTGTCTCTGCAGAAGCCTATTGGTAGCTCAGCCAGAGGACAAGGAAGATGGGATTTTGGTATGTGCAGACACCATCCCTGCTGAAACTCACTAAAGATGCCTCATTAGAAGAATTTAATAAGCTGAGTGAGAAAAGTTAGCTGATGGCTGTATGGCTGGCCTTGCTACATCAAGCTCTCTGTAACTGTTCGATGTAAATGAGTGCATCTACACCAGTTTATGCTTGCAAAAATGTGAATCTGTTGGTTTTGTACAAGTTGTAAAGTACTGCAAGTGATACCACAAATTAGGCCAAACAAAAATAATGAGCCACTTAAATGTTGTGTTACTATATATGAAAGAAGGTTTAGAAAAGAAGGTCCTCTCCTTATCCTGTTCTCAAAGCTCTGTGAACACTGACAGTAATTTAATATAACCAGAACCCACCCACACTGTTTGACTCCTGTGTTTTGACAGACAATTTACCAGCTCCTCAGTTGCTCTAAATCTGCAAAGTTTCATTTCAGTCGCTGGAGCTACATCAGTTTATTCCACTTATGGACCTGATCCAACACCTTCAAATAGCTACAGGAGGAGAAGATTTCTGCCTATTTTGTCCTGTTTTATCTGCTCCCTATGTTTTCTCATATAAGAGTATGAGACATGACATAATTTTCTCATCAATTACATCCACCATAAGTGGCAGAAAATATGCCATGCAAGCCTGATCCTGAAATAAGCACCTCAAATGATTAAACGCCACTGACTTTTAAGTACAATTCACTTGAGGTTAAGTTTATAGGATTATTGCTGAAGTTTGTACAGGTGTGAAGTACAGTCTATTTCACTTCAACAGTAAAATTTATTAATGGAAGTAATTGAAATGTGTCATTCGACTGTGAGCAGAGCTGTAACAATCACATCCAAACACTGACGACATCCCCATGTCCCCTGAAGGTCCAAATCTTTCTGGGCGCTTCAGGAGAGATAAGTGAGCTTAGCAGCCTGAAGAGCTAGTCCTTCTATGAACTCTCATGAAAGCTTCGTATTTGTCCTAGAAGAATCAAAATGTAGTAATGGGGCACATTTTTCCACTTCTTAGGTTTTCACTGCAGTGTCTTTCTTCTGTACCACTTGTATAATTGAGTTTCCCTATTTTGGAATGGGTTCACTTGACCCCAGAATAACCTAAAATATTACTAAAATTATTCTCACCATTTTCTAAGGAAAAATGATTTCCTTTACTCCTAGTGTCAGCAAAATAATAAAATATTGTTGCTTTGCTGATAGCACACCAGACAAAAACCGTAAACCTAAATAGACTATTTGCAATGCTAAAAACCAACTTGAACAGAAAGAAAAATTAACTTTTTAATTTTGTTTAAAGCGGAGATATTAAATAATCTACAAAGTCAAACACTGTTAAAAATCTCCTTATTTTAAACTAGAGAACATTTGACAGCATTGAAGCTTTCACAAAGCTAAACAAAAGCTTTCTGAGGGAAGTTTCAGAAGGCATTTCTTTATGTTTTGTCCATATTCTAAGTGCCCTCTACTGCCAAAGGAGCTGTACTACAGAGAGAGCAAGCACTTGACTGCAAGCCAGCAAGTAGAAACCCACCCAGAGACTGATAGAAAGGAAGAATTGGATACTTCCTGGTATTGCTTTTCAGGCTATATGTAGCTGGACTTGAAAGCTACCAGCAAAAGGATGGCTTTTTTTATAAGAAGAAAAAGAAAAGTAAATCCAGTGGGGAATGAAAGTAGTTAATCATTTATTTCTGCTGGCAATGTGGGTTCTTCCTTTCTGCAGCTTGCTGTCCTCCATTGGTTCCGCTACCTATATGTGATGTCTATTTCGGCATTTGAGAGACATATTTCTCAAGACCGGCTGCGATCCTGCCTAACATGTAGGCAAGTTTTACACTTGTGCCCAAGTATAAAGCCCCATCAGGTGGAAGACAGAGAGAAGCTGTCCCTCCCCATGGAGCACGGGATGCAACGGCTGGGGAAGATGGAGAGATGTAATTAACACTGCATGCACGGCTACCCCAGAGTAAATTCCTTCTGGGGCACAGGAAGGTTTCTGAGCCAGGAGTTGCTGCCGTGGGAAGGAGCACTCCTCCTTCCCTGGTAGAGTCGCTCACCCCCCACAGCCCAGCCTCAGCCCAGCCCTCAGTGAGCTGCTGTGCATTCCTTAGGTGCCTCTTGCTCTGCATTTCTCGGCAGGATGATTTTCATTTTTAACAAGCTTGTATTGTTCAACAAAGACCAAAAGTGACTTGGGAGTTTCTGGGGTTTATTATCCATACGAAGCAGTCAGATTGAGAAAATGCAGGTCTGCAGGATGTGGAGCTGCAGATTTGATTGTGAAAGTTCTGAAACCAGTGGCAAAAAATGACAACGACTTATCTTTAGCCTTTTATATGCTAAAAAATGCATTTTTATGTATTCTAGATAGTCTTAGCGCGTTTAACAATTTGTATTGTACATACTGTAAGAACAAGTTGCACACATATTAATTAGTGCATGTATATGTATATACATGTATGTATTTATTGTGTATTTGTGGTGGTGGATATTCCAGTCACCCTGGCCAAGCTGTGAACAAACATAAATCGTAACAGCTGAAGTCCCTGATCAGATTAACCCTTCATCCTCCAGCACACCTGGCGGTGCAGTGGTATTGCCCAACAGGTTCCCGGCTCCTGCTGAGGTCAGTTTGAGGCCGGGTACAGTGGCAGCATTTGAATGATGCAGGAGTCCTGGAAAAGTGGGAATTGCAGCTGGGTTTTGCTGGTGCAGAGGCCCTGCTGGTTACCGAGGCGACCAGTGCTGAGGGTCCAGAGCCTTCTTGGGGACTGTGGAAGCTGTCGGGAGTTTCCAGCGCTGTGTATTTATGGGTGACGGCCAGCGCTTCATTACAAAGAAGTATCTGAGAAATTACTTTTTTGTTGCTTTTTTCCTCTTTTTCTCATTTACAATATGAAAGACATTCCATAGACCTGTGTGACCTCAGGGTGATATTGAAAAACTATAAAAGCAAGAGCTCAGCTATATTCCCTGCTCATCCTCATGAACATACAGGATTATTTTCTACAGTATATCCAAAGTACTATGTCCAACCTGGTTTAAACAAGACAAACTACAGGGATGAGTTTGTTACCTTTGGGAAAGGTTTTGAAACTCGTTTCCCTTGCAAAAGTATGGGATGGTACTTTTGAATGATTTTTGCTAGGACTTGGCAGAATTCTGGGAAAAAAAAAAATTAAAGTGAATTAACTCTATAGGTTCATCAGATTGTAAAGTCAGTTCTTGGACTTGTTAGCTAAGATTCCTCAATAAGCAGTTCATACCAAAAATGAACAAATATATACACTGAACATAAGGACGCAGGTGTTCCCAACTATCTTTTGCTTCTAGAAATACTCTCATGTTTTACCATGCTATTAAAATTATACCAGCCATATGAGATAGAGCGGAATTATTTTTATATATATATATATATATATATATATATGGTGCTTCTGTGCATGTAAGGGTTACGAGGCCGCCTGCTCTTGAAAGTGAAGCACTTTGCTTCAGTACTAGTAATTTTCAGCATGATAATGTTGCTTCAAGCTTTCCAAGAGCAGGACATCGGCCCTTATCTCAGTGCGGAACTCCACATGCTCAACAGATTTTATTATTTGAATCTCCATGTTCATTTTATCTTTTGTTCTCTGATGAGAGTGGTGACAAAGGTGTTGATCATTTCCTACCTCTATTGATGGATTTTGTCCTGGATGCAATAGTTTGAGGCAACAAATTTGATTACAGGGAGAAAACGAGACACTAAAGAGCTCTTCAATGTCGTGTAGACAGACTGAACAAGAAGCTGTTACTGAAAGTGGAAGTCAGACAAATTCTACTGAGCAAGAAACTATATAGAAACCAAAACCCATAGCTATCCTCCAAGTAATACCAGCTCTTAGTATCTTCACATCAAAACTGGATACTTCCAAGGAAGTTACACTCTAGTCAAGCAGAAGTTAATGGTTTTACTATGAAGGCAACTGTGTGGAATGTAGTGGCTTTTGGTGTACCTGTAGTATGTTGGATTATACTCACCTGTGGCAAAACATCAGAGCTAACGATATGCAGTAGAACCCTCTAGCCACAGCTCCATGAACCTATCAGTTGCACATGGAGATGCATCAGATATTAATGACATTGGCTTCTCACAACCTGTGTCAGATTTGACTCAGGGACTAGATATGAAGGGTACATGTAACAAGAAAAATAATTAACTGCAAGCATCCTTATTATTTGCTCTGTCTTGAATTCTGGTAATTTAACTGGGCCAAACTGTGATAGTGGAGTTTGATTTGCCAAGTGTGGTTCAGCTTCTGTCCTACAGCATCACTGGCCAAACCACCACAGGTGGCTGAAGAAATCCAGGACTGGGCAAACCAGTCAGCAGTAGACCGAGGCCACTGCTAAAAAGCAGAATGAAAACACAGCAAGAGCGAGCAATAGGAGTGGAGTGGAAAATAGTCAAACATTGGCACTGCCGAGCCATTATCTCAATGTTTCTCAGCTGCTCAGGTCAAGCATTCACAGACAGCAAAAGATTCAGAAGATGAGGATGGATGGTCAGAGATGTTTTCTCATCACTTGCCTTTCCTCTGCCTTGCCTGAGACCCTCATGTTGGAGCTACCACCTTTCCAGCTCCCTACCTAAAAAGGACACAGTGCACATGCTGGTTGTGGTAGCTCTCTCCTGGAAGACCATGCAGTTTTGTAAACTCCAGCCATTTGAGTCCAAGATACCAGGTACCCTCCTCCCCTGTGCCAGAGACCGGCACTTCCCAGAGACATGGTCTTACCAGTAAAGAGTGGCACAGCTCCCCCATCCTGGCTGAGGACCTCACTTTGCTTTGCCTTCTGCTTTGGCTTACACCCACTGCTCTTCTGCGTGGTCTTGCTCATACATATGCACACATTCTCTCCATATATATATATGCATGCTTATGTTACAGATTCATATGGTAAGTCATATACATTCCAGTAATATGCATTACTTCAAGTATTTTTGCACTACATAAATATTCTGTACATGCAAATAGATAGCTATCATTAATATTCCCTCACACCCTTCTCCATCCTGCTTTTCATTAACTTATTATCATGCTATTACTCAAAGGAAACAAAGGCCATAGTTTGATTTGCTTAGCCCAGAGATGCACAATTAAATGCATAGGAACTCTGAATAATACCCTTGGTTTCTAAACAAATATCGCAGGACTTCAAGCTTAAGAGCTCAACCTTCAAGCCACTAAGAATATCTCAGCAAAGGATAAGGAATGAATAATTGTATTTAAAAGATATACTACTTTTGCTGTATTGGAGGGAGCCATACAAACCTCAAAGTCCTCTCGATGTCAGTTATTAAAAAGTATTTAACAAGAAATCAGACCTATAGAACTTTCTTCTCAGCCTGATTGCAGATCTCAATAATTCCTAACTTAGACTTCAAAAAGTGCTAATAAAGCTTGACATTACTATGATGAAAAGTCATACGCAAAAATACTACAAGCACGATCAAGTAGTACTGGGGTGAACCTCCTTTTGTTTTGTAGAATTAAACAAGAGAATTTAATGAATGTTGATCAACTACAGTTAATGGCAGAAAGATCTTATCAAACTGATGAAAATAAAAATTTGCTTGGTAAAGACAGTATTGTTGATGTAATAAGATCTATGAAGCATTTGATGTTCTCTACTTTGAAGAGTTGAATTGGCGATCTAGAACTATATGAAATAACTGTTTTACATATTATCTAAGTTAACCATCAGCTGATGGCTCTTGAAGTCTACTTGTAAGTGGGAAATTTGATGGGGTGGATCTGATGTTCTTGAGCTTCTCCACTACTGACTGTAGTGTACTCTCGATATTCCTGTGACAAAGTTAGCAAAAGAGTAAGCCCAAGACATAGGTGCAGATAAAAAGTTGCAAAATATCACCTTGGCTAATAAATTCATCTCCGTAATTAGAGCCTGGAAGTTGCTGCACATGTTCAGTAATGAACAACATAGATATTTCCCCCTTGCCTTCAGAAGCACATCTGTACACAAGATCTGTCTCTGTGCAAACATCCCTGGTGTGAGAAAGGCCAGTTGGATAGCTTGGAAGCCTGTGTTTGCCACAATTAAGTATGTAGTTAAGTGATGAGAGTCAGAGGCATGGAAGGGCCTATAGTACAAAACCACCAGCATGGCTTGAGCTACTTGCTCAAATGTGAATCTGGGCATTGCTGCCAAGGCAGCAGAGGTAAGACTTTGAACTTATCAGAGAGAGGGTCAAAAGAGCACATTTTCTCAAATCTGTAGTTATCTACATGGGGAAGAGTACTTTGAAAAATGCACAGTTCTTCAGTCTAGCAGGAAGATGTGATAAGATCCAACACCTGGAAACAGAAGTGAGATCAATTCAGACTAGACCTAAGGCTTGTATTTTTAACAATGTGGGTAATTAGGCATTGTGAACTAGCAAGTCAGAACTGCAATGGACTTTTCATCACCAGAAAATGTTAAGATCGGGTATTTCTCTAAAAGATATATTCAGTTCAACCATAGCTGTAAGACTAGAAGCAGAAATTAATTCAGGGAATTTCTTTGGGTTATGTCATGTGGAAGAGGGGAAGATCAGAATAGATAATCGTAGTATTCCATTTTGCCTTAAAAACTGCATAATTGTGAGTTTGAAAAGAAAAGAGAAAATGCAAAAGATTTGTGGAAAAGATAGTTCAATTAAGTAGACATAGTAAAAACTCCATTCCGTGTATGCACTTCTCTCTCTTTTGTGCAGCTGGGACTCCGCCCATTATATTTGAGCAGACTTGCACCAGTACTGACCAGATTTGTTCAGGAGGAACAAAGATTGCACCTCCAGCTCAGCTTCCACCGCAGATCCACTGCACTTCCCTAAGCAACTGCACAAAGTTTAAAACAGAGCAAAGTTGTCTGTTGTCTCCAGGGTCAGCAATACGACGCAAAACAACCAACAGTGAAAACTGCAGGCTTAGGTAGACGGGAGAGAACTAAGCATCTACTTAGTTCTTAGTAAGTTATATGATGGTGTCACACTTCAAAGCGATAACTTAACCCATGACTCTGACAAGTGTGTCTGCTTGATTCTCTGCTTGCCCAAGCACTGAAATGCCAGTTCAGCAGATGACCTGAAC
The DNA here is from genome assembly GCF_900496995.4 of Aquila chrysaetos chrysaetos. Taxonomy (NCBI): domain Eukaryota; kingdom Metazoa; phylum Chordata; class Aves; order Accipitriformes; family Accipitridae; genus Aquila; species Aquila chrysaetos. Next base: position 33,994,041 of record NC_044009.1, read on the forward strand.
CACCCATTCCTCTTCCCTGATGACCAAAATCTAAATGATATTTCCAGAAATGTCGTATTCTTTGCACCGTTTTCCCCTTTTTCACAGCTCTTGCAAATCTCTCAGACACCTGGAATTCTAGACCAAGGACCGAATCCTTCATCTCCCCCAATAGCAATAAACTATCAAAATTTAGGATTAGAAATAGGTTGCAGCTGCCACGTATAATGCCACATATAACACAGAATGGAAAAAGTCAGCCTTTACTGCTTCCCTATGAAAAGAAAAATTAACCCTTGACTTGCAGTTTAATAGTTACCTCTTACGTGAAGTACTTTTTCTTCCAGTTATTTCCAGGAAGAAAAGCTCAGAACTAGAGCCTGCTCACACTTTCTGCCAGTTAAACTTTTAGGGGTAGTTTTAGAACTTTTGAAAAAGAGGAGTTCATCTTCCCTGAATCTCTGCATTGCCTAACAATGCCCATAATCATTTGCTCCTCATTTCAACATTTATTATAGTTTTATCACATATTAGAGATAGCTAACATTTTTTGCATGGTTACCAGACCCTCTCTAATGTCAGAATGAAGCTGGGTGTATAAAGATTTCAAAGATTAGGATCACTGCATGGCTAGCACAAGTCCTATTTATTTCTAAGATATCATAGCAGCTGAGATCAGATGAGGTATTTGGGCCAGTAGGTCACAGTTTCACTGGGAGAGAGGATGATGTTTTCTGTGAGGGATCCTAAGCCCAAGTAAACTGGGCAGTATATCATGCTGCAAAGTCTCCCAAGCTTCTCTCATGGGAGTCAGCGATGACCGTTGGACATCTCAGTTCTACCAGAGCTGGCTTTTAAAAACAGCAACATTAAATCGTACTGCAGCTCCAAATGTGTATGCAGACAAACTGAAGTAATAATTTTCGTGAACACGCTCGAACATTGTTAACATCCCTACTAAGCTTCAGATAATATTCTTTTTTGAAAATCCTATATCAGCTACATCTGTCCACGTGAGATGACAAAAGATGGAAAAATACATTACGCCACAACTCACAAGAACCTTCCCCTGAAGCACTGACTCTTCAGCAGCCGCATGGAGTAGGTGCTTTACACAGCCTTCTCCAGCAAGCCCCCATTCTTCACAGCACTGCTTTTTGGTGGCTCGCACCCCCACGCTGCCCTTTGTCCGGCCGCGAGGGATGGCCACTGCCGACAATGGCTCCATTCTATGAGACAGGAAGACCGCTCATACACTAAAACGGCAACTGTCTGTACAGCATCCTCTGTGGCAGCTAAATGAATGTCAGCCCTGTCTTAGGCTCTGTCTTTCACATAATTTCTGCTTTATTTTACATTGTACCTTAGCTATACATATAACTCTTTGAAATGTAACATTCTTCTGCCTGCAGTTTCGGACCCTCTTTCTAACACCAAGCAGTTGATGCCTCAAAGACTTGCCTGGCTCACGTGTCTGTCTAACCACGGAAGCGTCCCAAGCTGTGGAGTCATGCAGAGGGCAGGCTCACAACTTGGTGCACCGTGAAAACACAAGTCTTCCCGGCACAACTTTTTTTTGTGTGCACCCTCTGCTCAAATTTCTACAGTACTCAAAAATGTGATAAAACCTTCACCAAAAAGAAAAGCAGTCCCTGAGATTACAAGCTTGGGTTGGGGCATAGAGAGGATGTAATCTGAGAGAGAAAAATACTTCAAAAAAAAGCACCACAACTTCCACAAGGAAAGCACAGGCAAACTTCAGACCTGGAAACAGGTGCAAGAAAATCGCTGGCATTTGCTGTCCTGCTTATTGTGGGTGTCAAGGAAGGAGCAGATCTGGATTTGGTGTCGGAAAAGGGTGAGGAAACTGCAGACCAGTAGAGGAGGTGCAGCTGCAGAGATGCATGACTGAGAAAGACACGGTAGAGAGAAATAAGTCAAAACAAGCTCAATTTGGGAGTCTGAAAACACAGGTTTCCTCACTTTAACAAACCCTTTTGTACCAAAGAGTCTAGACAGCAAATTCTATCTTGGAGAAATCTTTCCCCAGTTGCTCACTGATTTTTTTCTTCTTGCCCTTTTTCCCAAATAAGCGACCTTATATTCAACAATATCTTGGTACATACTAGTGCATATTAAGGAAAGAACAGGCTCAGTTCAGATTTTTCTTGTTTACAATTTCAGGCTGAATTCTGCCCTCCAGTCCTGACTCCAACGGGAGTAACACTTGTGTAATTGAATACAGAATGCAACCCTTAGGGTTTTAGTCTGACCAGTAACAGAATTTTATGTGTGTTTAATTCATTTTTAGGTTTAGGCATTTTTTCAAATTGGGGCATAAGTTCTGCTCTCGTGTTAGGAATGAAAATTATAAAAAAGGGCAGAAACTTATCTTTGGTTTCAGTACAGTCGTACATCCATGCATACATACATACATAACATGGAGAGAGAAAGAGGGGGAGAAATGTCTGGAAGAGATTATTTTTAGAAAGGATATAACCATTAGACATACTTCGTTATTGTTGGAGAAGTCTTCAAATCAAATGCAGTTACAAAAGAGTCACTTCTTGTTTATTGATGAGAATGCTTCAGCGCTCAGCTGTAACAGGGTCCTATTGTGAGGAGCAGAGCCAGCAGCAAACTCCCTCGGCTTCACTGAGAGGAGGATCAGGCCTTGCTGTTTTGAAGGTCACTGCATAATACATTTGTATTTACAGCGCTGAGCACAGAATGGCCTTTTTTGTAGATGTTTACTTGCCTGTAAATTTTCTATTGTGAAAATGTGACAATATTTAGGGTGGGATAAAATATACCTGCAGAAAGAGATTAACACGGTCATAAGGAAGGATATTTTCAGTAAGAAACTTGGCCTACTTAAGTCTGTGCCTGTGATCAGTAATAACCAACCTTCTCCTGAAACACTGAATTCATTTCCAAAACTACAGTAACCCCTAAGTTCTCAAAGTTTTACCTGGCCAAGGGAAAGCGGTTACTGTACCAAATTTGAAAGTTTAATTGAGGGAGGGGGAGAAGAAGGGCAAAGATAATGTAAAAAGAGAACTTAAAGACAAATCCATAAAAAAAAAATCAACCCTATTTGGATTTTTACTCTCTAAGAACACCTCAGAAGGCTTACACCAATGCCAGTCCGGAGACACAAGGAACCGGGGAACTGTGGCAAATTGTGGTATCAGTACAACAGACAAAATGTTAGGACATTTTAGCAGATGGAGATGAGAAGAAATTGCCAAGGCGAGATGGTATTCACCCAAGTTGTCTGAGAACCCATACGTGCTATCAAACAGTAATGGTGCTTTGGTTAAAAGCAGCCACAGAGGCAGAGAAAAAAAAATGTGACTAATGTGACATTGATCTTCACTAAAGTGCAAACGATCTTAGTTACTGCAGGCCTGGAAATTTATTTCTGCATCAGGTAAACAAGTAGAGAGACAGTAACAAAAAATCAGGAGTCATATGGGAAGAGGGTCAAGATTAACTTTTGTACAGCAGTCATGCCCCAAAATCTTTTAGATCACATCAATGTGTGTATGGATAACACAGTCAGTTGATACAGTGTGACTGGATTTTCAACAGACTTTCAACAAAATCCCTCGCCAAAGACTCTTAGAGAAACAAAAACTTGAAGATTAGTCATGGGCTAAAGGGAAGGTATTCCTCAGGATTAGCAACTGGTGAAAAGAAGGGAAACAAAGGGGAACAGTAAGTGGTCAATTTTCACAGAGAAGGATGATTACTGGCAGAATCCTCTGGAGATCTCTGCTGGGCTTCTGCTGTTCAACATATTCATAAATTATCTGGAAAATGTTAAGTAGCAAGTTAGCAAAGTTTACAGGCGATGAGAATTGTTCAGGATTAAATCTATGTATAAAGTATTACAGAAAGGTCTTACGAATGACTAGACAATAAAATAACAGGTGAAATGAAGGGTAAAAACTTGGAGGAAAACAGCCTCACGAATATCTACAGGAGGAGATGTCCTCATCTCAGGAGAGAGATCTTAGAGGATTGTGAGTCCTTTGGCAATGCCAGCACAATACTATTGACAACCAAAAGGCAAGGAGAAAGTTAGGAGTTATCAGAAGAAGAAGAAAAGATAGAAAATGTCATTGTGCTTGTGTGTAAGTCCCTGGTACACGCATACCCTGAGCTGTGTGTGCAGTTATGGTGAGCAACGATGAGGAACACCAAATGATTTCTGGATGAGAAAGACCGAACATGCCTTTGAGAGTCTCAAATATGTCCTTTGTGCATCTGCTGATAATTTCACAGCCTGCAAACCGAGCCTAGTGTAAAAGCATCCATCCTACTGCATGCATCCTGTAGAGAGTCTGAGCAGCACAGCCAACATGATACGCTCAGGTTGTATCTCATCCCATGAGGAATAACTGTCAAGTGTACGCTCTATCAACCAAGCATTTCTGGAAAGGGTTGGCTCTACTATGTATGTGTTGTACAGGTGGTTTGTGTAAGCACAGCAATGCTTTGCCAGGCAGTGGATATCTACACACTGCTGTCCAGGAAATTTCTGCTGTGAGCGTGGTGATGCTACCACCTTACTGGGGGTATCCCCTCGCATGTCCTCATGCTTCATGGGCATCCCTACGGCTCCACAGCAGGAAGATCTAAACAGTGGCTAAAGATGACTCCCTGAGATCTGCATGGTCGAGGCAAATATTGGTAAAAGGCTTTTCTGCAGCAGATGATGTACAGTTTTACAGAATCCACATATTCCTACATGTCCACCTAGGTATGCATACGTGTGTGGTGATATCCCTCTATATGGCTGATACAGATGTTCAATATTAGATAGATATATAGCTGCCTAATTGTGAAAAGCACACCACATGTAGTAAATCATTTTACTAAGTCAGATTAAAGGTGCTATTACTCATGGCAATGTAATACTATCTATAATTTCTGTGTTAAACTTGACATTATAAATCCTTTAATCTGAGTATTTAAAAGCTGTTCTATGGCTCATTTTTCAAACGGCATTCCAGTTAACACATTTACTGCTAATGAACCACTAACATGTTCTCTCTTTCTTAGATAAACGCTGTTGACCAACATTATTATTTGCTCGTCAAATAATTATTTTTTTGGCTTTTTAATTTAATCGCTTCAATAAAAATATACACCAATAATGCATTTTTAATTACATTTCCCAGGTGACCTATGCAAAAAGAGGTTTTATAATGAAGCCACAATAATTAGCCTGTCACAGTCCAGTTTGGGGCTATTGTGTAGTTGTCCTTTCCATGGTTCACCTTAGCCTGACTGGAATTCTAAAAACCTTATATATTATCTCCCATAACACTTAGAAAGGTATTAAAAATGTGTGCGGTACTGGCAGAAGCAGGCTTTCTAATTATTGTCAACTATTTCCAGTGTGACGTGGCAGATTCCCTTGAGAATTGAAACAACAGCCCACTCCAGGATTTGTAATAGGCCCTAGAGCCTAAGTAGTTGTAGACAGAGCTGTTTCCCTCAGGATAGATAATTGGTTTACATAGCAGCTCAACATCTGAACTAAATCCATTTTTTTCTATTGTCATTTCCCTGTTAAATATACATAACTATTTGGGGGTATTAAATACAATGTGACTCACTATTTAATAGCAGAATAATTTGCATGAGCTACTTTACCTGGAATGCTAATAACTGTTATCACCCTACATTTCCATGCATAAATGATAAAATATTATTAAGGCGAAATTCTGTAGTCCTTAATCAAGCACAGCTTTCACGGAAGCCACTGGGAGATTTGCTCAATTAAATATTGCAAAACATATCTCTTAGTTTGTTGAAAGTAAGATATCATCATTAAGATATTCTACCTAATGTTATTATTGGTCAGCTTATTAAATGAGACCGTATTAATGTTTTGTACAGGTATAACCAACACTGTAGGGTGCTGATCTTTTATCATCAGTTTATAAACCACTTTTATGAAATGCTCAATTACTGGAATTAATGATTAAGACACAAATATATTTACTGTCGCTGGCAGTAACATGATTCTAGCAACTAAACATCCTGAGTCTGAGTTACTACAAACACAAGAGAGATACTGAGTTTATTTTTAAAATAAATTTTACTTTAAGTTTGCAAATCTAGGAGCAGTATGTACAAAACTATTTTAAAGGCATGTGTCAAGACACTGCAATGGTAGTGGTTTCTTCCTTTAACAAAGGATGCCTTACTATTTCATGTAAAGAAGAAAACAATTGCAGAACATTTGAACGAAACTTACGTGCTCACAGCTTTTCAAGGAACATAACAAGATCCTGAGCCTGCAAGTACTGAGTACTTTAGAAATTCAGGATGCTCGGAAATCACAGGATTACATCCTAATCCTTGTGGTTAAATATGATACCCAGCTGTGCGATGCAGCTAGAGGTTTCATGTCTTTGACACTAAATTTGGTCATATTGGAATTGAAGAAGTAGGACCCTAATACCAAGACTCATCCTGCATTTTCTATTCCTCCACTGATTTCAGTGAGTATCCTGGGTGCGTGAAAAAGGAGTATTGTGCCTGTAGCTTGTTATCTGATGTACACAAGAACTGAAAATACCACATATATTTCTAGTGTCCACCATTCATCACCAGTGCAAAAATCACATGGATGCTATGATTTCTAAAGCGCTGATTCGTCACACTTTGTGTCCGATATTAAGATGCTGTTGCTGGATATTTTTCTGTCCCCAAAAGGAAAAATTTCACAAAAAGAAACAGTGGGAAATCAATTCATAAGAGTGGTCAAAATGTGATACCCTGAAGTTTGCAAGTCTTTGTAGAAATACCTAGGGATATTTCGTCTCATAAGAGGTACAGGTCAGACCCTGCACACCATGACCGTTGCCATTGATTTCAGTGCATAGAGCCAGTGGCTCCAATTCTACAAAATACTCGAGTCCTTGTAAAAAGCTACTAAAGCATAGCAAAACCATTAAGCGTGGCCTTAGCTTTAAATTTACGCTTAAGTTAAATTGAAGGCAAGAGGATCTAAGTCTGCATTTGCCTACTTCCAAGAACTTCTTGTGCCCAAAACAAAGCACTGTATTGTGCTGGAAGAGGCGGCACCGGCTCCTGTTGAAGTTCTGAGGTTGGTGTGGTTCATTCCAGAGATACAGCTGTCAACCTTAAGTATTTTAATGAACAGTAAATGTTATTGTTAAACCAAATCTAAAACTAAAACTAAAACTAATATGCCTATCATGCTTAAATATGACATGGCATATATTATGTGTGTAGTAAGACTGAATTTCTTAGAGGAGCAGAAAGGATGGGGAAAAAATCAGTCATGTGAGTTGTCAAATATAACCTTTTGGCATTCTAATAAACTGTTGCTTAGATAGAAATATCAAGCTATTACTAATGGCTATTAATGTGTACATGCTTCATGTGATTTTATAGTATCTTATTTTAATATCTGTAATTTTAATGAATTGCAATTTAGGAAAGAAACAATTTTCATTTACTTTATATAACATAATTATGGACCAAATTAACCCCACACTAGTCTTAATTACATTTAGTTTCATTTGGCTGATCAAGCAATTAATGTGCCACTGTATTTTGGAAGTAAAAACCAAGTTGTTATGGTCTGTCTTCAAAAAACATGTACTCATCTCAAGTGTATCCACTGTGTAAAAGTGTCCTTTGGAATATTTTTTTTTTGGTTTACTGTACGTCTGTATGTTGCAGCACAAGAATGTGAGTATAATGAGGCCCTTCTGCACCTGGGGTCCTGTTATACTATGCTGCTTAATAATCTTCCCTTCATGCCACCCTTTATCTGCTGTTCTCAGATTGTACTTGTGCTTTTCTCTTTTAATTGGGAACTAATTTTAATTTTGCCATTAGAGATGATAAAAAAGCCCACATATAAACTTGTATTTCCTCAAGCCTCTGTACTGTCACTCAGCCTTTTTTTGAAGTCAGGGCTGGAACTAGCTCTCTTTGCAGAGGGAGAATATTTTTAAAAGCCAAGACAAGAAAACCCATAAAATATTGAGCTGCATACTGATGTTCATATTCAGGTTTTCCTCAGCACTCCAGTGAAATCAATGCCTGCAGAATGACAGCATGAAAACAGTGTAACGGCTTTAGGATCTGGCCCATTAGCATTTAGTACTATCTATCAGTGTGTCTAATCCTTTTCAACTAATTGAGAGAGAAAACGGCCCTTTGCAATATAGGTATGTTGTGAATCTAATTGGGGTAGTACAAGGTTATTTAAGCACAGTTCATAAGCAGGGGCATTCTCACAATAACATAGGCATTGTATTATCTATTTAGGAGGATTTGGGGATGCTTTCAGAAATCATGGGATTCGTGTCATAGCAATCTCTTTATGTTATTTTCAAAATTCGAAAAAGCAGTGACTTTTCTCATGACCTTCACATTTCTCAATGGAAAACAGCAGTGCATTTAATAAAACAGCATTTTATTAATGCTGCTATTTTTAGACATAATTTGTGTAGTCTGGTTTCTTAGATGTACTTTCCAGCAACTTTCTTCCATTTAGAGGGTGGATGAAGCACCAGTCTACAAGGGACTGTACCATTTGCCTTGAGAGTGCATGGTGTTACAACTGGGTCTAAGGCTTTGCTGGACCTCAGGAAAATCTGGGTCTTAATGTACTCTTCAGCTACTTCAGTCAAACGTTAGCACTTTTTTTAACTGAAGGAATTCAAAGACATTTGTAAATCTTTTTTTAGTGTCCTTAACTACAATTCCAAGAAAGCAATGGCTTTACACCTTCTTTCGCTCCAGATAATGCTCAAAGCTAAATTTCTCTCCCTGAAGAACATTAGTCAAACTGACTTTGTAGGGTTCTTTACATGACTAAAATGAGTTGGATTTGACCTTCCATTTTCAACTGGTCTAGGTGACAATCATCAAGTATATCATATTATATTCATGTCAAAAGCTAAGAGATTTCCCCCCCCCCCCTTAGTAGAAGGAAAGACAGCTTTTCCCCTCCCCCACCCCCCCCGTCATGTGTCCACTGTAAATTCTCCACTTTTCAGTTGTAAAGGGTCGATGAAAATTTGGGCAGAAGGAATGTGAAGGCATCTGTAGCCATAGATTTAATAAAGATTTTCCTGCATTTCCACTATTGGAACCACTGTTTCCACTCAGCAGTGTGACCAAAGCTGTTCGCGGGTGGGATGATTTGGGTCACTTCCAGTCCAGGCTGGGGAATAGGCTGCACGTGTCACAGCTTGCAGCAGTTTATCCTTCTCATGCAAATAGCCTAACCAGGGTCACCTCATTTGTGGTTAGCTGCTGAAGTTCAAAGGCTGCTGCGGACAATGCTTAGCAAATAATAAAAGTAAATCTGGCGTAAAGTCACTCATGACTTCTCAACTGTAGGAGAAACCAATCTCTCCAAGATAGATATAAACTCTGTATCAATTGGATGACACAGAAGTTTTTTGAGAATCAGGGGTCACAGTGAAGTATACCTTCCTGCACACTGATTTGGGTGAGATCATGTGGAGTGTGCGAGTGAGGTTGGAGAAGTCTGGCCCTAAAGGAATAGCCTGATCAATTGGGATAAACTCAATAGGAATTTTGCCATTCATTTCGCCGGTACGGGAATTTTACTCTCACATGAAGCTTCACACAGTTAGAAACAGATGTTGAAAATTGAATTGATTATATCTGGTTTTCCCCTAAGTTGCCTCTAGTAATCTTTCTAAACCAAAAGAAGGCAGTATTTTCTAATTGCTGTTATGTACTACATTTAAGGGAAATTTGTATGAAAAAGCACAGATACATTCTGAGGCCTAAGCATACTCATTATCAGAGCAAAATGCAGTATAATGAATTGCAATTGGTTCCTATCTATTTTCTCTGTGTAAAAAAAATATACTGACTGCTGAGACAATAGCATTTCTTTTCATTTCTAATGTGAACAGCTAAACCACTGTCCCATACCACTTACTGAAAAAGCACTATATTGACTCCTGAGTTGGAAATGTACAGGATTTTTAGTTGCATTTGCCAGCTGGTTAGAAATCTTTGGCACACTTGCAGTGATTTTATTTTCAAAGCACTACTCTGTAGTTTTTAACTTATTAACTGCAGTGAAGCACAGGTCTTGCTTTTCCTGCAAAACGTGTTGGACATACAGGTCATTTTCGAAGGAGGAAAGCGCAGAGTGGCAGGCGAACCACCACAAGTGCAGTCCAGCCGTGAGTGTGAAAATAGGGTTATGACTCCATGTGGCAACCTGAATATGCCTCCCCATTTGTTCCACAGCATGCGGAACATACGTCAGTAACTGCTCAAACTTTTCATAAATTGACCCAGGTTTCTTCATAGCAATTGTCAAAGCCACCGTCCCCTTCCTGCCCTGCCACCAGATATACGGGGGAGCGGTAACACTGGAATTGCCACACTGCTCTCATGCAGAAAAAACTTTTCTCTTTGCTACCCAGAGCTACCAGGGAAATGACACTTCGGGGTTGGACTGACTCCTCTGTATCCTACCAAAAAAGAGGTAATACAGGAGAATAACTGACAGAGAAAAATAAAGCCATTCTGAAAACTGCTGTTAACACGCTCAAAAAAGATAGCACAATCAGATTATGTTTTAGAAGAACTGACTCCTAATAGTCTTCTAGGGAAGAAAGTATCTTTATATCTCTTAGTGAAAGCTGAGTAGCTCATTGTCAACTTCCTTCTCTTATTTTTAAGATGTTATTCTAACACAGCCTGCTACTGTCTATTTCAGAGGAAATTAAAGAGCATCCCAAATAGTACTAAACTATAACTGGCAAAATAATGATGACACACCTTTTATCATACATTATTCTTGATTTCTTTAAATTCTAATTTTAGTTTACACATTATACATCATACGTTTGTTCATTAGTTTGCAGAATTCAGTCACTCAGTTTGAGTCCTCCAGTCAGTTGTTGGTGAAAATTAGCTAACGTTCTACTCTATTTCACACTCAAAGCACTTCCATTATGGTTGGATAATGGTTGTACCATCAATAAAGAGTATGAATCCAGTTATGTGGAGACCTCGGCTTAACCTTTCCATATGCTATTGATATTTATAGAGCTTCTGACATAATCAATTAGCCTGAAAACTGGCACTCATGGAAGGTAAACCCATATAAAGGAACCATTGCATCTGCATTTTCATTAACCTTTCAGATAAGTATGTAGAAAATAAAGACAAATATATACCATATGTAATGTACGCTAATCCCCCAAATTTTCTAATGATATTGCAGATCAGGAATAAGCTTTTTTAGTGGTATCTTGATTGCTAGGTTCTGTAGCTGTTTTCATGATTGTTTTAATCTTCAGCCAGACATCTAGAAACACCACGAAAGTGAAATGATTAGCTGACTCTCACATGATACTCTTCCCAAACTAGTACTGAATTTAAAGTCAGATGAAAAGCCTGGGTTTGTATGGTAGCAACTCTCACTTGCAGTTAGTTGTTAATAGCTGAAGTAACATAGACATGATCTGGAAAAGAAATAATAAAACATACTACATACAATTCTGTATGACTACCCAGTCATGTAAGAAATCAATCTGTAACAGAGAGAAACTGAGGTTTGGTAGTACTTCGCTTTTTTTTTTTTTTGCTTTTTTTTTTTTAAGCAAACACATACAAATTCCTTGTCTTCCTTATCCACACAGAAAAGGATCATCCTCCATACAAGTTTCGGGTGAATATGTAAGCAACCTGGTTTTGTCTGGAGATACCTGGCCCTGGAGCAGGAGCTGGAACAGCTGAGGCAGAATCCTGGCTTTATTGTGGTTCACAGGAATTTGTACTCCCTTTCCACTGACACGCTGCAGAAGTATACTTTTTCTTTGTTAGAGGATTTCCTCTGTTAAACACCTGATTTTTGTTACTCCCTTGAGTGATGGTTCAGGGCACGATTCGTGATACCTTAGCCTTTTTTCTAGAATAAAGATTTAGTTATAATGGAAATATTTTCATCCTGAGAGAACAAGCTATATCTAATTATTAATTAAAATATTACTACAGTAGATTAGTTGCCCTGGCCTATATGTTCCACTCTATTAATGCAAGTCAGAAGGAAGAGATTTCTGAAGAAATGAGTAGAAGAGTTGCAAAGGAAAGCAACTCCTGGGTATTATCTCCGTCAAATCCACGGGACTGGTTCTGAGCACCTCAGGAATGACACCCATGGCTGGCTGGGCTAGCCTTGAAAGGAGTCAAAAGGATCGCTGCCCCAAATAACACAAATTCTCCCCTACTGTGAGAAGAAGAGTGGGGGGAGGTACAACAGAAGGGAAATACAGAGGGCTGTAGGCAGGCTCGAGGAAAGGACCATATGAGAAGGTATCTACCATATCTGCTATCACCTTTCGGGTTTTACAGTTGGATCTAGCTATAGTAACCAGTGAGGTTACCATTCACTGGCGAGCACAGTACTAACCTATTTTTGGACCCAAGTCATGTGAATTACTTAGGGAGACTTAGGCAGCTGGGGTGAAATTCCCCTCTCTGCAGCTGCAAGCAAAATTCACATAGACTTCAAAGGGGCCAGATTTCCCTCAGTCATCAAAGGATGTTGGGTCCTTCGTAATAATACCTTTACATATGCATTAAGTACAGGCTAAAGAAAAATGGAATAGATTATATGTAAGGAAGAAAATGTCCTCAGAGCCTGGATATTTAGTACACAATGTTTGGTGTGAGTGGGCTGTTTGCAACAGCAATTGCTTTGGTTGCAGGACCACAGAGCAAGATATTCTGGTGAAAGGAGTGGAATTAGTTCATTAATTAAAGAGATATATGGCTGTTACATTTGAATAGTAGGGCTAGAAAATGTAATAGATGGAAGGCTTTCTAACTCATAAGATGGTGTGGTGTAAACGAAGGACTTGTAACCTTAGTCTAGCAGTCTGATGGGGTTTTGTTTCAAATCCCATCCTACGCACTTAGTGCAGCTCTAGCCTTTTATTAAAATGGGAAAATATATTGTTTATAAAGGCTACTCTTGACAAATAGTAACCAAAGAAAGGTGCAAAAAATGTATTGTTTCCATAATCAGAGATACACTGTAAAACAGAATAAAGTGATAAATATAGAGTATAATTGTTTGTTGTTGCTATCTGTCTGTGCCCAGTGGCAAGGAAGTCCAAATGAATTACAAAGAAATTTTTAATAAAAGAACAAAAAAGATAATAATGGTGTCCATAACCTGAAAGAACTTTGAATAAAAAATATTCCCTGAAATCTCCGCACTTTCTCACCGTTCTTTGTTTTTTTCTTTCCCCTGCTCTTACTTAAAAGCCTCTGGGTGATTTGTCCTATTCCCTGCCCAATAACAGCCGAAACATTGTTTTAGGGAAGATATTTTTAATGTTGTATATTTTACTTTTTGTTGTTGTTTTTTTCTTTTCCTTGGACATTTCATCCACACACCGCTGAAAATGTGAACATAAGCAGCTGCAATATGAGATGAACTCTGAACACCAAATAGGTAGGCCCTAGAGGAGAGGAACTGAAATATGAGCTGCTTATTCTTGGAGCCCTTTAAACCCTCCAATCTGTTTTAAATTATTTTGGTGCCTCTATTTAAAGGTTAAATTTTTGTTGTTGTTGTGAGCCATAGTTTAGTAATACAAAACCTGGGCAACATCAGCATAGAGTCAATTCACAGATTACACACCCAGGGTCTTTCCTGATCCTGCCTAAAGTGAAGCAGCATGTTTATACTTAGCAACACATTTTGACATGAATGAACTTTTCACGTCTCTGCTCATAAAATAAACACGTACATTCAGCAGGAAAAAAAATCATCTCACTCAACAATCCAGCTTACATATGTTATTTACAGACCATATGTCGAAATCTAAATATGGTTATGGATATGCAGAAATTATACATATAAAACATTGACTTCAGAGCTGTGCATTAAACATCAAACCTTTTACATCCTTCTTTAAGTCCTTTCTTTGTGCTCAGTCTTTAGCACATTAGATTTCACTAAAAAAAAACCAAATTTATTTTCCCCTCCACCCCTTTCAAGTGAAATCTTGGCACCTAAAGCATTTTCTATGTCTTGTTTTTCCTTCTACAGTATTTTGTTTCAGGGCACTCATAATTTGAGCACTAGGGTTTAGATGTCAGCATGAACACAGTTTCGATGGCTGCTTTTTGCCATTGCCACTTTGAGTTCAGCTCTACTAAGTGCCAATGGGAAATTCCTAAAGGCCAAGGCATTTTCAATAAATTAGCATTGAGACACTGAGCCTTTGTATAGCATTTAGGTGAAACTTGATTCAAAATGCATATTTGGGGATTTCTGACAATGCTTTCTTTGTTTTTTATGCAAATAGAAAAAGCCTTGGAATCTCTTGAATTTATATGATCAAAGATGACCACCATGAATGTGTCTGGAAGCATTACCAAATGACAGAAATACCAGAGACAGTTATATTATGAAGATTAAAATAGACATTTTTTAAAAATGTGCCTTCTAAAGAACACTGGTTTTTTGACAATTCATTAACTTTATGTATTTTTAATCAAACTAATTTTGAAGCATTGCATTTGACATGATACACATCAAATGGTTACCGCTGGCTTGGGACTTGGAGACTTCTAAAATATAACAATTAAAAGGTTTCTGCTCCTCTCAGTGGGCAAACTAAACTCTGTTACAATTAATTAATAAGAGAATTACACACTCTTTTTAAGACATGAGTATGATTTCAAAGATATTAAGTAGCATGGCATACACTCCTTCCACTGCAGCAGCTATGATCTGAACTTAGTGCACAGATTTTTTTATTCAAACGGTGATAGGAGCACTTTGTGTTTTGTTCTGTTGAGCCATTTTCTTTCAGTAACTGCAATCAGCTAAAGAGAGGGTTTCCTGCAAAGATATTTTAGTTGCATAGGTCCACTTCTCTACATAAAGATCAAAAACACATTATAAAAATGCTAAATAACTGGGTTTTGTAGTTCAGATTAATATCAAGGTACCTTATGCCACAGGAAGAAAAAATGTTACCTACCTAAAAAGAAAAGTGGCTATTTTATCTGCCCCTGCAGATGGAAGATTTGTGTTTTTATTTTATGTTAACACAAGCAACAGAGTGAAATGAAAATACAGTCTGAAGAGAATCAACTTACAAGGTTCTTACATTTGTCTTGAAAATAATTTCTTTCGTGCTATCATTTACTTTTTTTTGCCTTAGTCATGTCCCACAGGTGAAGCATTTAGGACCCTCAAGCTTCACCTCCTACCAGTATTTACTCCCTGCTATGCTGGAGTGGACTTTGGACCCAGGCCAGGCTGTCTGCTATCATGACATTGCGGTGTATATGCTCATTTTGTCTGGTAACACCCCTCGGGCAGAATAATATCAATGTGGTCGAATGTCCCATAAAGTCAAGGGAGAGCTACCAAGAAGGAGTGAAGAAGACAGGTGAGAAAGGGAGAAGGAAAGTTATCCACAGCAAGCACAAGAAATATATTCTTGCAAATTAAGGAATGTGAGATTTGATACAGTTCACAAAAATCTCTATTTTGATCAGCTTGCTTTCAGGTTGTTTTCCAAAATTTTATTCCTCATGATGCTTCTACTAAAATATATATATTCTTACTATTTTCAGGATGAAACTCTGTCACACCATTGGTGGGTCTCCATGAAAGCTACGAGTAATTATTTTCTGTATAATACCCCAAAGTTATTTTTTTCTACATATTATTACCAAAAGTCCATTTACAGACTATTGAAATTAGGCAAATTGGAATTACAGTGAACAAGGATTGAGACAATGGGTTATCGAATACTGCTGGATCAATTCTCTAGCTGACATTAAGCTCTGCGAAGAATATTTCTGAGAAACTTGCCAAAAATGCATCATGGTTGAGCTAAGTCTGTGGGCTAATATAGCTCATTCCTTGGTTGATTCTGATTGGGAGAAGTTATCATCCAAGCAGAGTCTACTGCAAGCTCTTCTGTTGCAGAAACCTTGCAAAAGTGAAGTTTTTCAATTACTAAAATTTAAGTTTCTTTTATTTATTTATTCACTTTCTGGGAGAAAAGGTTTCTCCATCCTAATCAAAGGACTCAATATATTGGGAAATTCTGAAGGTACAAATTGCCACTTACTTGCTACATTATTTGTGGTGTCAGCTTAGAGACTGTTGATGAAAACGGGATTTTTTTCTCTTGACTTCTCTGAGCTGTGAAACAAGCTCAAAACCTACAGCAGTTAGAGAAAAGTTTCCTTCATTTCAGTTTTGCAGGTTTTTTATACACAGATACACAGTATCGTGTGTATTTATTTTTTTTAATAGTTTACCATAATTATGTCTTTACTTGAAATTCATATTTAAACCATTGCATGGTTGTCATGGAATTGTTAGTAATGTGTGATTATATTATGTTGTCTTTTGCCAGGACACTTGTAAATGAGACATTATCCTTGGAGATTTTCTTGGCTGAAAATGTGAGTAATTAAAAATGTAAACAAATATTATCCATTACATATGCCACAATAATAAATATTTCAGTATAATGCAAGTTAATGACTCTTTAGGGATCCAGCCTAATCCTGTTACGGAGTGTTTCATAGGTGTACAAACAAACAGTTAAGCATTTAATATTTTAACATGCATATTATATTTATATAATATAGTTCTCAGTTGCGAAAAAGCAGCATTCCTGTCAGAATAATTATAGAGCATGAAGTGTAGGAGAGGCAAACGGATGGAAACCCACAAGGTGCTCAGGACCACTCTTGCTCTGCTTTTCAAACGGGCATTGGGTAGGAGGACAGACCTGAAAAATGGGGCATTTCTTTTGCTTTCTTTCCAGAAGAGAAATTATTATACCTCTGGTAGAGGTATTTCTCTCCAGAGTCTGAAGGGCCCCAACCCGGGAGGGATGTGCCAGATCCAGGCAGCCCTGCCCGGGGTGCTGCCAGGAGCCGGGTGCTGGGAGCGCAGCATGCCTCCTCCGGCCACAGCAGCGTGGGAGAAAGGCACAGGTCTGCTGGAAAGGGAGCTGGGAGTCGGCAGTCCTTCTTGCTTCTTTCTTTTAGATCTTGCTCTCAGAATTAAAAAAAACAAACTAAATCAGAGGAAGGCACAGTCTGATCCCTCAAGCACTGGGGGGACATTTTCAAAGGCGTTAAGGGGTAATTAATTAGCCAAATCCTACTGAAATGAAATGACATTTCATGCCAAATTCCCCCTGGCTGTGTGGATCATTCCAGCTCATAACACCTCAGCTACAAATCTTCATTCTGCCAGTGACTTCGTTTCTCACCTTGATGAAATTGCTAAAACTATTTGCTTCTGTTCCTCCGTTTGTACAATAGGAGCTGCAGTTCTTACTTCTCCATCTGCTTCTGCCCTTTCCAAACTTGTCTCTTGCCTGTTCTTGACTTCATTTTCATGCCTTTCCTTATGCTTAGCATAATCTCTTTGCAAAATTTGCCAAATTACCTCTTTGAATTGATACTGAAAACTCCTAAACACTCAGACAATCTCAGAAACTTTTCAATCATAATTTGCTGTAAAAGAACAGTGATCCTAGGAATCTGCATAAGGACACTGTTGAGTCATTCTTATACCAGGCACTTAAACCTTGCATAGAAGTGCTCTTTAATTACTTTTAAGTCATATTAGCAGGTAGGTCTTATTAGCTGCTCTAGGGATTTTGAAGGCTCTTCTGGATAACAAAACTTATAGCAAAAATCCAGGGATCAATTTTGGAGAAGAAATAAAGACTCTAGTTTATTTGATGTCTTTTTTTTTTTTTTTTTTTCTTTTCTGGGATGGGCTTCCAATAAAGCCAAACCACCTGGGAATGGGCAAGAGAAGATAGCCTGTGCTCATTTCCTAGCTTTTTCAAGAGGCCAAGATAAGTTCTCTGGCTGCTGAAGACATTGTAGGTGTGGACAATTCATAGCTATCCTCTGCTTGCATTGCTCTGAGAATACCACCTGACTTATAAAAAAGGTGATGGAATGGCGGGTAGGCAGCAGCTCCACCTGCACACTTTAGCAATGAAGAGTTTTAGTCAAATCAAAACCAATAACCCCAGAACGACATGGTCATGCCTAACCAGCATAGCTCTTCTACCTTATTTACAGAAAATCCTGTCTCTATTGTTTGGTACGTCTAGTAAATAGAACCTTTTTTCCCCCTAAGTTTTGTCTTTCCAAAATTGTGTTACCTATTACCTTACGTAAGCTGCTTTGTTTTATCTGTTGGAATATGCCTGGTTTTGCATGCCTAATGTAAGATGTTTGATCTTTCTTGTGGTTCACAGTAAATTCCCAATTTTTACCATAAAGGACTTAGTAATCCTTAGGTTTGGCATGTTTTCTCTCTGATTCTTTGATTTACACCTGTTGACAGAAGGGCTGACTCTCACTTACTTTAGTGCCTCCTCTCCTGTCACAAAAAGGTAAAGGAAGGCTTGGTACAGTTGATAATGGATAACACCACCCTTGGTTTCTTTACAGCTGCATAAATATATATAGAGATTCCACAAACTGTAACTAATAGAACCAAAGATCAGCTATTCCCTTATTCTACTCAGTAGTTTACCAAATTTATTTATTAAATATTAACAGTATTTATTCAAAATACTGTTCAGGAGTGAAGCTACTGGAGTACAGCCCACAGTGTGCTCTGCACAGTGTGGTAAACGAAATTCCCGAAGACAGTTAATGTGCTGCGGTCTGAAGTCAGCTAGTATCAGATGTTTGCTGCCTCATTTATTTTGATTAATTGCTTTGGTGGGGCCAGACCAAAGGGGAAGCCAAAAATCCACATCAGGGAAGGCAGAACTGTGCTATGCCATGTCTATGCTTAAGAAGCAAACATGCTATGAAACTTTGCTGTCTTCACTCCCTTTGACTCTCTCACACTTTGCAAGGAACATTCGTCATAATGTTAAGAGTGATGAAAAAAAACCTGACAGACCCCTGGTCTTGTTTGCTTTGTGCAACCAGTGCCTTCTTCGGAAAAAGGCTTGGAACTGCTGGCACCAGTGATCTGGGATCACTGGGTTGTTTCGGCAATGTTTGATCGTCCCTAGTCTTTTTTTTTTTTTTCCCCAGACATTTTCTTTTGCTGTCAACTCTACCACAGAATTCCCGGAGCTGTTTTCAGGCTCCAGCCTCATGTCAATCACAACTTCTTTTCCTACCACCGATTCTTTCCTTTCATGCCTTGTCCCTTCCTGCTACCTCCTGTGAGTGACACTGCTGCACGGGGACCGTTGCGGAGGCAGGGAACGGCGGGAATGATGTGTGCGTACCTATCATAGCTGAAATTACGGATCTTTCCAATTCGGCTGTGGGTGATTATACCACCTGCTAAGCCCGTGGGAATGGAGCCCTGGATGGTGATTTCAGCCATAAACTTTCTGTTTTGTGGTGTTTACCTTTGCTATCCCCTGTGACAGGTTTCTTTTCTGAGCAGTAGCCTATGGCACTTGGCTGGGGAGACGAGACTCCCGCGCGATGCAGTACACAAAGAGTGACAAATTAAAATGACAGGGCTGTCTTACGAGATTGGGATCTAGTGAAATGAAATATTTCTGGTCCAGATAACAGAGGCAGTGCTACATGGTAATACGTGGGAAAAGCCAGTGTAGTTTTCAAGTGTCTTTAACTAACTGAGTTTGTCACTGTCCCAGCCCTATCATGTCACATCTTCCCCAGGTGGGGCTGAAAGTGTGGCTGGGGGGGACTGCGTTTGCAAAAATAGCTCCATCCCATGATTTGTAATGGAAACGTTTTCCATTTTTATCTCTGCTAGCTGCGTTAATGGCAGGGGTAAAAAGAATCCAAAGAGCTATCATGAGCTGAGAAAATCATATGGTGAAAACTTCATTACAATGGAATTCTGCATGTTATCTGACATCTTTTTTCCCTCTTAATTTCAAACTGAATAAACAAGTTTAAAAATCATGTACACATACACACAATGCTGCCCTCTGATTTTCAGATTCCTGTTCTCCTGTTTAACTAATAAAAAGAGAAAGTGTCGATCTTCTGCTATCAACAATTCATAATCCTGAGTTTTAAATTCATTGTTCTGTATTTTAAATAAAGGCTTGAAAATTACTTTGAAGAGCCCTTTTCTCCCAATGGGTCTCCAGTGGATACACACAAATATTTTGTATTCTTAAACACAACGTTGATGTACACAAATGGATAATTGCCTCTACAACTTAGGTATCTATATCTCTGCCTTTCAAGTGACATTTTGCATGCTCATTTGTGTGTAAGATTACAATGAGGCTTCAAGTGTCCAGACTGCATCAAAGTCATTCCTGAAATGCTTATGCCTCTGTTTAATTAAGTTGAAGTGAAATTCATGTTATTCAAGCACTGTTAAATGAGGCTGAAGTTAGTGAATCTGAATGACATGCTGTAGCATGATTTTAAACTGACTAAAATGTGTAGCATTTTAAGGTGCTTGCTTTCTTTCTGTTTGAGAAGCAAAACCCAGGAGTTTTGCAGAGCTACCCATGGCAAATTAAAAGCTGTTTTTCATATTACTCAAAAGCAGGAAACTCTGTGTTGACAGAAGAAACAGAAGCTCCTCTCAGAGATAAAAACAATTCGTGCCTTGCACTAAATTGGTAAATAAAATTCAAAATTTCTGAAGCACTGTAGTAACTGAAAGATGTTTCTTGAGTGAAGTACTATCCAACCGGAAGTGCAATGGTAGCTAAGGAAGATACAAATCATAGCCCCTCTGCCTTCTCATTCAATTTCAACTTTAGAACAATTTCAGTCCATCACTGTACATGTTGAAAGGGATCCCATTATTAAAAATTCAAAATATTCTCCATGCTCTTTTATTCTGAGAACTCCCAAATGCCCCAATGTACAGAAACACACATTTTTAATGAACCAAATGGACTTGTTTTTATAACTGACAGGAGGTGCTGGGAATTGGAATTGGGGGCAGGGGGGCGGGGGTGGAAATCAGCTAATTAAACCTAAATCACCAACACCGAACATAATTTCCATGCCCAGACACTCCCAGTTTCACCAGATTCCTTGTCCCTGTCTCATACTTTACTTCCTTCTCTGGTTTGGTTTTGTTACCTTTGAATTTTAATTAGATAGCTTCCTCCACGCTGCCCGGGTGCCACTCAGTAATGCATGTCATGGTGTGTGAACACAGCGTTGACAGGCTCATTGCTGTCAGCTCCTGTGTGCCCTCAGCCCAACTCCCCACGCTGGGAAGCGCCTTCCCGGGGAGGATCCAGCTCCGCTCCGGTAGCCCTGGGCTGCGGCAGGCTGCACGGACCGCACAGGCGGGATCTGGTCACGTACAGAAAGTGTGCACGATGTGACGGGACCCTCCGGGACTTTTAACAGCTAAAATAGAAGAAGTCTCTCATCGTGTGCAACTGCAACTCTGCAAAGCAACGGCCAGATTTTCACAGGGCTAGGAAAGGCTGCCTCCCTGCCAAATTTCAAGTTGCTTTTCTAAAATCCAAGGCCGATGGATCTGCTAGGAAAGGAATTTGCCAGATTTCACCAGCATTTTTGTTCTTTTTTTTTTTTTTTTTTAAACTAACCGTATTCTTGGAACATCTGAATCTTCGGAGATGTTGTCATAGCAAAATGCACCTCAGATGGTTCAAATTTGGCAAGCACTTGGGAAACAGAGTTTTAGAAAGGGACTTGCTGGGAAACCTTAATAAGAAACAGAGCTAACAACCCAGTCGATGTTTACGCTAAAAGAACAAACAAATAAACAATTGTGCCTTTTACTAGCCTTGACAGTAAATCTAATCAGCATAACAGATTGCAATAGTTCTCTTTCCCATAAAAGTAAGAGCTTTGAACAAGAGTTAAGAAAGGTAGATCTTGATTTTTTACTAGCTGAAGAAGAAGAGTAGTACTTACTGCAATATTCCAAATTGAAATGGAGAGTAAAAAACTGTTTTGCAGAATGCAAAACTGTGTTAGGGAATTTTATTCTTTGGAGATAACCACTTTCAAAGTGGACTCCTGTTATTCACTATGCAATGATCCACCCTGGCGCCTAATGCCAAAAGCCCTGCACGTTAGATCTGCAGAACCTTCCTTCCTGCGCAGGGTTTTCCCAGATTAGGACAAGACTTCCCCTGTAACATTTAGGCAGTTGCTGCAAGTACACTTTAGGTACCCTTGCCAGAGCAACCCTATGCTGGGAGGCAGAAGACAGGAGCGACACAAGGAGGCCCTAGGGGAGAAGCCTTTATGTAGATCCACTGATCAGCATAAATAAGAAAAGGGGCATTGCTGCAGCTGTAGCCACTGAGCTGCAGTAAGAGTCATTTTTCAGTGGGATGGAGATTTCAGGGGCTGTTCCTCCACTCTCCAGCTTAACCCAGGGTGGAGGGTACTGAATATTACTTCCACATTCCCCTCCAGCATCACCCGCATTAAACCAAGTCAATCTGGCCTTGCAAGTTGATTATAAGCTATCTGGAGCATGAGGCACTTTTTCCTTTTTTGTAAGAAGTGGGGGAAATATACAGCAATATATATCCTGTTTGCAAAAAAACAATGAAACTGAGAAGCCACTACTTAAGTTAATTCAATACTGGCCACAATATAGCTCAATCCAGTTGAAATTGAATAAACATTTTCACAGAAATTCAATTAATTGGTGTGAGCTTAACTGTGCAGTCTATGTTGTGAAATTATGAACAATAACTTGTTCCACCAGCACTGTTAAATTATTGTCTTAAGTCAGAGGATAAAGAATAGAGAAAGCCGAAAATCCATTATACTCTGTAACAGTCTTACTAAAACTAATTAGCTGCTATCTAAATTTTCACACCTCTATTTCATGATCATCTTTTCTTCTTGTAAAAACAAACACATGCATTCTGAGATGAGGTAAATAAAAATGGTATTCAAAACATGAACGTTTTGAGTCCAGTTTTGAGTTCTGCTCTGGCTCCGTGGTACAAGGCGGAGGCTCTGGCAGGGCCGGGGGTCTCGGGAAAGGGATCCTCCCTGGAGGGAGGCAAGAGGGGGAGCCCGCAAAACAGCCTGTTATGTTGGAGCTCCAAATATTCACTCAGAGCTTTATATGTTCACAAAGACTATGAATATTTTAAAAAATCTGACCAAAGTAGTTTGTATCTTGAAAATGTATGGATTGTTCTAAGTATAGATAGGTCTTGAAAGCTTGAATGGTGTCATGCTGTGCAGAATAGCAGTTAATGCTTGTAACTATTTTTGCAATGGGTTATATAATGCACTCTAGTAATTTGGGAAGAGTAGTACTTGCTGGGAAATGAAATTGTATATTCCTCTTTCAAATTAGTTCAGCCTATCCCCAACTTATGCAGACTCACAGGGTCAGTTTTGGGAATGTACAGAGACACTTACTGTGGAAAAAGTATTATCACAGTACTGATCTTTTTGTATGAAATTTTGATCTCTTTGTGGAGCATGCTCTTGCATATTATGACAACATCCACTGGGCAGATTTGTGATGCTATGACTTCATTTACCTGTCAGGAAATCCTTTCCTGTTGTGAAGAAACCAAGAAGTGCCTACCTTGGTTTTGTGGGCTGATATGGCCAAGTTTCATTCAGACTTTCTCTAGTACTGTTATTTATAGGTTCACATAAGCACAGGTTTTAACATGCATTGGTTAATCTGCTAGAACTTAAAAGCAACTCATTCAGCTGGTTGAGCTTGATTAGATGGGGAGACAGAGATTGCCCTATAGCTAAACTCTTTATTAATTTGCATTATGAAATTTCTAATCTGAAACTCATAAGCATTTAGAAAACCAATGCTTCATGGAGAGAGGATAATACAGACTGTGAACTTAGTAGAAGGGAGGCCTTTTGGGTATTTACTTTGGACACATTATTCCCAGAAGATCTGAATGAAGAGCTCTAACTATTTTTATGTAAGAATCCTTTGAACAAGAAAGTTCATCCTATTGGCCTCCTTCAGCTCATTATAAATGAAGAAGTCTTAAAGCGCTTTCAAAAACCTGTGCATTTTCTTGGAAGCAATCGGTGAGTGCAGACAACAGTAGAACAGAGGACAGTAACATTTACCTTTCAGCAAGACTAAGAGTTACCTTGCTTATTTATTAGCTGGAATAGCACTCTGGCTGCCCATGAGACTGAAATGGAGTCGCTATATTGGTAATTACTAGACCAGGGCATCCTCCACCTCTTCTGGCAAAGGTTCAGCCTTTATTTCCTCACTTTGCAGACCATGAAACTCAATGGAAAAGGTAATCATCAGTCCCTGAGCAAAACATGATCCTTTTGCAACCCGAAGCTGCCTTTACACAATGTTAGGAACTCCAGTTTGTTCTTTGTTACTTCTTTTGTCTTGTAACTCTTAAATTTTGTATTATACAGTGGCCTAGGTACAGCACTAGGCTAGACGGTTGTCCAGGTTCAGCCTTGCCTATAATGCAGTAATGCAGACATTCATACTGAAATATGTTCATATGTGGTCTTAGACACTCTCATCCCAATAAGGCTCTGCAACCTAAACCTTCCACATAGTAGGAGGGTTCCTCAATCACTGCATTTTTGAGCTTTGGATGGTAGACACCATCTCCCCCTTAAGCAGTGCCAGTGCCATGTCCTGAGCCCTGTGTCAGAAGAGCTATCGCTTCTCGAGGGGTGTCCTCCAGAGAGGAGCACAGCCCGAGCACAACGTTCCCCACCGCTCCCCAGACAGCCAGCAAGGGAGGGACAGGCCCGACATGGGCACTCAGAGTCGCTCCTCGGAGGGTGCCATTGACAGGGGAGGAATTTCTCTCTACTGGAGTACTTCTGTAACGTTTTGTTATAGCCTTCCAACAATCAAGCCAGTGGCCTGTTGCCAGGCCGAGAGCCTGCCTTGGCTATCAGATCCCATTTATGTCAATGAACAATGTTCTAAGTAAAAGAAAATGTTCGCAGTCAAAACTATTCTCAGTAAAATGAAAATAGTCAATGCATTGGCTGGGAAGAGTGGTGCTGCCCTAGCAAATAATTGTCACTTTGGAAACAAGGATATTAACAAAAAATACATGTGTAGGCAAAGTCCAGACACTTGTTTTGACAGTACACGATTTTGCTCCCTTGTCAAACTTTCTATTTTCACTTCCCTTATTATACATGGAATTACACACTCATTTTCAAGGAGTACATGACGATGCAGAAGATTACCAGTACATTACAGCATGTATTTGCCTTTAGATTGGCTTAATGTATTTTTAGGCTTATCCAGCTGGCTTGGAGAATACACATGAACAAAATTCAAGCACTGCTTATGCTTTAATTATAAAGG
Organism: Aquila chrysaetos chrysaetos; assembly: GCF_900496995.4. Lineage (NCBI taxonomy): Eukaryota > Metazoa > Chordata > Aves > Accipitriformes > Accipitridae > Aquila > Aquila chrysaetos. Next base: position 34,019,362 of record NC_044009.1, read on the forward strand.
TTTACGCTGGGCCTACACTCTGCACCTTCTCTTTCCACAGGGGTACATTTCTGCAGGGTGATTTAGATACTTTACGTGCTTTGCTGGATCTCCTTGTTGTAAACGTGCAACTTTATTTAAAATATTAATTCCTGAATTAGACGCAAATAAAATTTTAAGTAAGAGATTTTCATCAGTAATTATCTACCAATAAAAAATAGTTTTATATGCTTAATAATGAATATAATTGGAGATTTTTATACACACTAATGTGTAAGTATTTGCAATTATTGGTTTACGTTATTTTTCTATCAATCTTTGTATCTCTATGGAATAAAAATCCGGAACATTTTTAACCTAAGCATATACATTTGTAAACCAGATAAATGTTGTGATTATCTCTTCCTGTATATAATTCCTCATGAGGGATTCAGTTAATTGAACATACCTTTCAAAACATAATCTATGGCTTAATTAAGCTTAGCAAATATAAAATTTGAAACCACATACCCTCTATTGGCAGCAAAGTTAGGGATTTTTTTTATTCCTTTTTATCCAGTGCTACTAATGACTGCTTTGCACAGGCACATAATACATGCAGGTAGCATGACTGTATCCAAAACAGAAGTTAAGTTTTTGATTTCACTGTCGGAGATCAAAAGTCAATTTTTTTTTTTTATACATACATCAACTCTTTCAATAACAAAATAAGAACTTACTGACGTTGAGTAAATTTCATAGCTTGTAGAAAAGACACATATCATTGTAATGTGTGAAATTTTAATCAGAAATGTTGTGAAGGATAAAGGTAAACTGACTGCTATAATTAATGTGTTCTGCCACAGAGATTTAGCTGGCACATTTGAGAAGTGTGGTTTATGTTAACTATTCCACTGCTTGAATTCTGTCCTCGCTAAACGGTGGTACTGTTTGATGGCTTGATGTTATACTGCTTTCCTGTCTTCAGTAAGCTTTTTCTTAATTTAGGGTATGGTCCTGTAGAAACTAGAAACTTGCAGTAGTGCAGCGGTAGATGGACATGCTGATGTAGATAAGGCTGTACTTGGTAGTGTGTAGTAAACCTGACAGCAAAAGTTTTCAGGCTTGAACCATTTGAATATTACCTTCCCTCTCCCTCTCTCTTTTAGCACTTCAAATATTCTATTTATTTTATAATTCAATTTATGATAACTTGTGCCCACAGCCATAGCCTCCTGAATCAAAAAAGGTCATGTTTCCTGTGGAACGCAGAATACTAAAATCTATTATCACAACAATAACAAGGATGGAGTTATAAGAAGGTTATTGTTCTCAAAACAAAATGCCTATCTGTTACACTAGTGCATTTTTGGAAAAAGCCCAAGGCCCTGATTCTGCCACCGTTCCTTGCATTGAGTAGAACCATATGGTCCCATTGGAGTTGATCTAACTGCTTTTGGAGTATGCTACCACTCAAAATAAATAAGAGTGGCAGGATCTGGCCCTGAATGAGCACGTGGGCTCTGCACCCTGCCCTAGAGGTTAACAAACTGGGTAAGAAAATTCCAGGGCTGAAGGGGATTCGGCTGAGAAGGGTCTCTCTGATACAGGCTCCTAGCCCTCCAGATGTAGGGCCTCTTCAGGGAAATGGTCATTCAACATACGTTCACTTTAGTAGGTTTTGTAAGAAGATACATTCTTTTTATATATAATTTATATACTGTCTTATTTCCAGAAACTATGAGCTGCCTGTATAACTAATTGTTTTAATGAAGGAATGACAAACCTGGGACAGACAGGAAAAAACAGCTTCAGAATTGCATTTTTCATTCTGAAGCAAGAGAAAGGACTTGTTGGTTTAAATAGCATTTGTTCTCACTACTTACAGGCCTCATTTTGCAGTCCTTAACACCCAGTTTCTCTCTGCCCAGTAAAGGCTAGACTGGCCCCTAAATGCACATTTTATCTTCCAAGCAAATAAAATTTTTAAAAAGTTGCTCTCGCAAATAGAAAAAAAATTGTCAACTTTTGCCGCATCGTAAACCACACATCAGTACAGCACATTACGGGGCATATTTTCAAAGGGCACTGGGTTATGAGTATGCAAAACAAATCACTATGATCTGTCTGAAATAGGCGATTAAAGTGACTGCCTTAGACTGCAAATAGAGAGAAAAGAAGCATTTACAAAAAATCCCGTATTAAAAATCAGGCATTCTGACTCTTTACTTTGCTTCAGCCTTGGTTGTATCAGTCTTACCTGAAAAGATCTACTGCAAGCGCCTCTCGCCATGCCAGTATGGGTGCGCAGCAGACAAAAGACATACCAGAAAGGGGAAGACAGATATGCCACTTAAATTAAATAGGAAATGAATTGGCCAGCAAGTTGGCATGTCTGCTGAGACAAATCATAGACAACATGTCTCTCAACAACAGAACTTATTTGTTTTCTCTTGCCAACAGATTCATCACTGCCCAGGCAAAACAGGCAAAATACATTAGTGTCATGGTAAACTGATAAAGAGAAGTGCCTCAATCTAGCATCCTCAATGGCGAAAGTCTTAGGGCTGTATTGATCTGTGTTATATAAATCTTGTTTTCTGTCTGCAGAAGTGAATCAGGAATGACCCTTAAGGTTAACAAACATTGTAATGTCTTTCAGCTGGGGCAGATGCCTATGTGCTCCACACATTGTATTTGGTCAAGTCCCATCTTGTCATTTTACTGCCAAGGAGCTTAACTAATTGCTGGCAATCATAAGACAGTTTGATGGAAGCAAAGAATTCGTACAATTGTTGCCCCTCTCCCTTTTTTTTTTTTAGCCTTAACAAGCACTCAAAGCCATGTAGCGGAAAACAATCAACACTGAATTAGTCAGCAGGAGTCTTAGCTGAGCTGGAACTTTATGTAATTGGCATGTCATGTTCGTACATAGCCAGAAGCAGGCCTGATTAAGCTGATGTATTTTGTTTCAGTAAACTTTTACAAAAGCGGCTTTACCTCCTCTTGTTTTGGTTGCACGTCATCACATGTGCTTAACATGACATTTTTCTGCACAGCAAAGGTATTAGTCAGTCATCACAGGCGTTTTGGGTTGGAGAAGTATTGCCATACTGGCATGTCAAATATTACATAAAAATCATGTGTCTACAAAAAGCCAATAGCAAAATAAGCGTGTTTGTTATCGAAGCATAACTTTTACACTGTACTGCTTTGGCTTGTGTGCACAAGTTCATCTTCTACAGCCTATTTATGCAGGTTTAAAAAAATAAGACGTTAGGTATAGTTTGTGTTAGAACTATTTCCAATTAAACTTGCATAGTTTTCTCAGGGTTTAGCAAAAGTACTCCCATGCAACAAGGAATCCTTCCAGCGGAGATACTACTCAGGGCACTTAAGCAGTCTGCCCTATCTGATCCAATAAAATTTTACTGTTTTACTTTGCCCTATAGATAGATTTAGTCTTAAAATGCTAAAAATGCCAGTCTGCATGGAGAAAGAAAGTAGCTAATGCTTATTGTTAAAAGTAACTCATAAAGCTTAAGGCATGCCAGCTGTATTCTTTTGCACTGATGTCCTTCTTGTCATAACCTTAAATCAAACGATATAGTTGAACTTAGCATAGATTATTAAAGCTAAGAGTACTCTGTGCTTCTATTACGTCATAGTTGACAATATAAAGACAAGATTCAGGGAACTAATGGAGCTTTTTTTTCTTTTGTCGTAGAAAGGTCAAGCTAGTTTTCCACATTTTATATGTATGTCATTCTCAATATAGCAACAGAATCTCTTATAGAAAACAATGTAAGTAAATGTCTCTACGAAGCTACTAGTCACCTGATCAAAAGCCAATGTTGAAAAACACTTCTAATGACTTTCTCTTATGCATCAGTGCACCTACTAATGAGCTGCCAGAAAAGGCTTTGCAAAGCTTTGCTAAGATAGAGCAGGAATGTGAGAAGCCTGAGATCTAACTTCCCTGCTGTGATCCCTGCCTTTCTACTAACAGGGAGCCCAGGCGCGGAGCTACTAATGAGCATGCTGGAGAGAGTGTCCAACCCGGCACTGGCTATAGACAATCCACCTGTCTGCTCTCCAATGCAGGGAATGGTGCATGACAGTAAGACACCCTGTTGTATTTTGTCCTTAAATAATTCAGGTATTTATTGATTTTCTTCACATTTTTATTTTGGTTTTCTTTTTTTTTTTTTTTTTTTTTTTTTTTTTTTTTTTTTTTTTTTTTTTTTTTTGCATTGACCTTACTTTCAATAGCAACTATCACTCTCTTTGGAAGAAAGTAGCAAGTTTCAAAAACAGGTTTTCCCCCATAATTATCATTTAATTTGATTTAAGGAAAACAGCGCTGTTAAGGCACATTATAGCCCTCCAGAATTTCAAGGTTATTCCTCTTTAAATGTAATCATGCATCCTGAGCTTGATATTGCCAAAAAATGGTAAACCAATATTAATAACTTCTAAAAAAAATCCCAAATGTCCTTTATTTGAAGAGAAAAAAAAATCAGCTATAACAGCTGTCTGACACTAAAAATAGTGCAAATTGCATAAATTAGAGCCAGTATTTCAAAGGCACCACGCTCGACATCTTTATCTACAGTCAAAAGCCAGCAGGATACTGGTATAAAACATTTACTTAACTCTGTTTGCAGAAATTCTGTATAAATGGAATAGTTACTGCAGGATACCTTTCAACTCCAAGCTGTTCACATAACGCATCATGACGATACCTAGCTCCCTTTGGGCTTTTCTTGAGGTTACCCTGCCAGTTAATATTTTGTTAGCCAAAGAGACAGGCTTGCAGAACAGACACTAGATAACATTGCCAGTTAGCAGTAGGATGTCACATTTACTCTGAAAGAAACACAAAAATGTAGTAACAGGAATCAGTAATAATTACTTGTATTATGCTCCACACTGTCATTGGAAAAAGCTATTCAGTTCAAATAAGCCAGCCAAACGATTTGCTATTTCCACTTCTTGTTGCCTCTGTTTCCTACCTGAGTTTTGACATTAAAAAACATGCGGCATGTCACAGCTAGGAAGAAAATGTGTCCTCAGTGCATTATTGATCTCCCATAGTTTCTTCAACTAAGTCTTCATCATTATGAAAAAATATTTTACAGATCTATAGTCTCCTCTTGATACTAATTCTCACTGACATTAATGGGACTTGTGTGAGCGCACTGCATAGGGAAAAGAAAACAAACCATTGATGTCCAGGACTAATAGTCCCAAAATCTAGTATTAAAATCTAGTATTAAAATACCAGTGAATCTTATTAGCACACTGTCACCTCCACACTTGTAGGCTAGTCATTCTGAGTGGCAGCATTAATTTTCAATTCAGTAACTTCTGCTTCTGTCAACATTTTAACAATATTTAATTTTTTTTAGCTAACACCTTGGCTTTCCATTCTTAGAAGATTTTTAAATTCTTGCTACTTCTTGGTTGAAAAGAATACTTAACTGTTTAAAAACTCACCTGATTTCCATCATTTCAGCTGAATTTACTGGGGCATGCTGGATATACAATCTCAAGAAAATAAATGTTGGGAGTAAAGTTCGTGCATGATGAAATAAATTATTCAGGTGTATTAAAGTTTGAGAATGCTAGTAAAATTGCTTGGGCCAGATTTTTCTGAATACCTGCACTGCATTTAATGAAAGATCTCATATAAATACTTCACTGTTCTCTTGATACTTGGCCTCAGTAAATACCCAAATGGTGCCTGGTAAAGCAATCTAAGGGTCCTCCAAATATGCTGGAGAGAGTGACCAGATTTATGGAAGAAAAATCTACTGATGGAGGCTCCTGAGCAGCAAATAACCAGCTGCTAGGGGGGATTCCTGGGCTAACCAGTGCTTCTGTAAACACTCTGGATGCTAAAGAAATCTTGCAGCATGGCACTCTCATCCTTCATGTTTCCACCATACCGCAAACTCCTCTTAGATCAGTGGGAAACGGTGACCTCGTTATGCTGAGCTGGTTATGTTGGCTTTGTGCCATCATTCACGCTTGTTGGGGAGCTCTTTAACACTGTTGTATCATTCAGTGATGCAAAGTGGGTGAGGCTGAGATGGATCTGCCTCTGTGGTTCGATACAGCTTGCAGACTAGAATAAGTCAGTGGAAAGAAATGGGGTACGCAAAGGAAATAGGGTGCACAAACCCCTTCATTCTCCATCCTTCTAGGCAGTTCCCACTATAGGATACCTGCAGGAGGCCTATAATAATTTTATCACCATCTACTCAACCATGGAGTATGGGCTACGTTGTCCACCTCTCCCCCATCCTGCAAGGTGTCTAATCTGGTGGGTTTCTGGCATTGTAAGGCAGCAGCAGAAGACAGCTTCTGGCAACACAGACCTTCAGGAGAAGCTCTAGAGGAGGGAGGGACATTCCTACCCCTACATTCTTCTTCTGTCCTACTCTGTTCTTCCAAACTCCCAGGATGAACAAAGTTGCCCATATCTAACACAACTCATTACATTTTCTAGGAACATTAGGTTATGAAGAATATGTAAAATCTACCCCTCTTGTGAGATTGCAAAGCCTAGCTTGCACATGAGATAACTCACATAAACTCTCTTTCTGTATTTTTCTGTAAAATCCTCTGTGCCCATTAGTGCATCAGCCCTATTCTCTGAGGATACAGTATAATAGAATTAGAAGTGCTTTGAAACTGCCGATCATCTTTCAGTCTGTGCAATGAAGGAGATATGTGAGAGAATGTAGCTTTTCTAGCTCCGTCTCCTCAAAAGTTAGTTGATCAAAATATTTCTGTGAAACATTTTTCACTGTGAAGGCACAGGATTGTCAGAATTTCAAATGGAAAGCTTCAAAGTGTGTTGATAAATTAAGAAATTTATAATTATATTGTTGCAAATGTTTTTTATTGTTTGATTTATTTAAATATAAAAATACAATAACATTACAAAGTCAGAACCGAGTATGTTGTTAGCACAGATTGCCTTTTAAAATATTTCTTTTGTCTCTCTAATTTTTTAACTACATGGAAGATTTAAAAAAAAAAATCTTACTTCTTCACAATGAAAGCAAATTTAAAAATGTGAGAATTGACATTTTTTGATCAGCTCTAATTCATCATGATCTCACACTTTTGCTGGTAGTTTGACAACTGAGTTTTCCCTCTCACGTAATCCTGACATGAAATAAATATTCCTTTTAATAACTTTGATTCATTAGCAGGAAAGGTTGGTTTCCCCAAAGTAGCTGAAATGTATATGGATTTATGACTCAGAGCAGAAGACCTCTCTAATTGATAGCAACAATTTACAGAGAGTTCCGAGAAGACTAATAGAAATGGTTATGAGGCTGGAAGACGTGTATACATATAATTTCACACAGTCATAAGTAAGACATATGGGGAGAATGATAACAGTCTAAATTTTTAAAGCATATTAGCAAGAGCAGTAGAGAAAAAATTAGACTGAATATCAGAAAAAAAAATTCCTGAAAATGAGCTGAGTTAGGCAGCTGAACAGTCTCCAAAGGACTGATGGGAACACAACCACAAGAGGCATTTACAACTAGACTCAGAGGGCCATCTGGGTGACCTGCCAGGCTTTACTGTTTTCCATGTTGGTCTTCAAAGATTTGAAAAATAGGTACTAGAAAGTCAAAAGAAAACAGAATGGAAAAGTTTCTGATCCAAGGCTGCCTTGGCATGATTATTTTATATCTTAGCTGAGATTTGCAATTTCCTGTCATCTTATCTGGATTCCTCGGTCAACTCTGGGTGTTAAGTCAATGAGATGCTGAGTGACTTACCTTGGCTGCTGGTAAAGTTAATGTGTTATAGCAGATTTTATACGTGGTGATTTATGTATTTAGGATTTTTATGTCAATAATTACTGTACATGTTATATGACCACTTCATAAAATTACACATCACCATAAAATAACTGTATATGGCATATTTAATTTTGAACTTCTAAAGACAAAAAATGGAAGTAGTTACAATAATCATTATTTTCAATTTTATGTAGTTAAGTGGTTTTACAAAAAAAAATTAGCCTTCCAAATTACATAGTTATAATGTGTTAATGGTAGCATAACATGTCATTACATTATGCAACTTAATTTCATAGATATTATATATAGTTGGATATTTTAGACTCTTTTATCCTTACAGTTATTACAAGACACTAATTTCTTTCAAACCATATTCTGCTTAACACTTATTCAGTATAACCTTTGATGATTCAATTCATTTGGACACTTGGATCACAAGATAAATTGGTGTTATTGCCTCTACTCCTTATTACGAAATGGGAACGGTGCTCCAGCTCCTTGCAGTTTGCTCTGTGGACCCATGACTCCTTCCTTTTTTATTTTTCCCTGCTAATAAAACTTGTTCTGCCAAGATGGCTGGTGAGGCCAGGGTGCTGCTCAGAGAAAAGATGAGGATGAAAGTCATCTTGTCTGTGCTCTTCTAATGATCACCTGTGAGGCTTGGATTCATCCTATCTAACTTTCATAATGGGACATCTAATCTAGGTACTTCAGTTAAGTGCCTGGAGTTAGATGGGATGGATCTGGAACTAAAAGTCCACGTATAACAAAGGTGTCTAGGGTACTCAGACCTTTTAATGTTGCCATTGCACCATATTGTCCTGTTGGCCCATATGTGTGATTAGAGGGAACTCAAGAACAAAGAATGGTCTTGTCACAAAAAAATGAAAGAACTGATGGTGCAAAAATCCGCCAAAACTCTCTGATGCTTACAACAACAAAGAACTTCAAATTCTTCTTCTGATGTATTGCCTTGCTTTTCTTTACATAAACTTAATCTCTTTTTGATCCACCCAATGCCTCAAAGCATTCAGACCCCTTTGGATTTTTAATTTACCATCTTCTCTATTTACTCTTCCTCTCAGGTCTGTTGTCTAAAAATTTTAATCAGTATGGAATTAATTTTATCCTCAAGGTCACTAATGAATATATTGAATAATGCTGATTCCAGTTCCTGCCTCCTAAGTACTCCCATCAACACAGCCTCCCAGTCACTTGTGGCTACATTTGCAATATCTCTTTACCTGCTGACTATTAGTCATTTCTTTCTTCAGCCATACTTAATTATGGCTCTACAGGAGTATGTATCATCAGTGTTTAAAAGAATTCTCCTTGACCTAGCTGCTGCTAATGGAAAGGTAACTTCATGGCTGCACACTCCCTTGTCTCTGTCTAGTGTGTCTGACAGGAGGATGGTGTACAGAGCAGGGAGGCAAATCTGATGAGTCTTCCCCACACTACCTATTGGGAATGGTTTCTGACACATGAAATCCCTCAAACATTGCTCAGACATTGTCTTGGAAAGTTAAATCAGCACGGGCCATAACTGGGCTGGGAATGATGCAGTGCAACCAGCAGTCCTGTGCCTAGCCCCCCTTTCAGTTAGCCTAGCCAAAGCACAGAGGCAGGAATGCCAGGCTCTTTGTTTCTTCTTGGAATAAAGCATGACTGGAAGTGTTGGGCCATAGATAGTAACATAATCCACAGCACTGCAAGATTTCTTTTTTTCTTTTTTTTTTTTTTTTTTGAGAATTAACAGCCTATTTCACAAAAGCAGTGGTTTTAAAAGAGAGCGTGCAGTTACAAGAAATCAATTACTTTAAACCTGTAAAGGAAAGCGTTTCAAGGCATAAAAAGAAAGCAGAAGAGAGTAAAGCATCACACAGTACAGATAAGAAAACATGATCTTTGCCTAAGGACCTTCCCCTCGCAGCAGAGTAAGACGGGTATTTTAGCTGTGACTTGGTGTAGTGTGGCATCTCAGTCTTTTCTCCTTGCAGTATGAGAAGTCCCATGCTCTACTTGCACTGTAGTTAAAGCCTTATCAGTCTGAGATTTCTATATCCCCTTCCAGTTATAAAGTGTTTATATCTAAATTACTCCATTATGCAATCTTGGATGGCCATACTTCACAAATAATAATTAGTTATGATTTGATACTTTCCTTATAGTTTCTTTCTCTACTTCAAGAAGGAACTATTTTACCAGCCTCTGCTGAAGGCTACTGCTGTCAATTCCTTTTTTTGGCAATACAAATTGTTGTATAAGACTCTGAATTTCCTACGGCTACTTCATGCCTAAACCACTGCGGCTGCAGAGTCAAACTGAAGGAAGTAAATCCCTCACCAAGGTGTAGAGGCACTGTGCTAATGGACGCTAATAACAGAGCCTTATGCAAGACAGCGACAATTAAAATATAGAGAAAGCTATTCGGGTATCTCTCTTTTTTTACCAAAATGAATTCCTTCAATTTGGTAGTATAAAATGGTGCTTCATGAACACATCGCCTAAACAGTAATGAAATACATGTAACAACTCTCATGTCTGTCTTCAGACTGGGACTGTGCATAGGCTGCTATGTGATATGTAATATCAAAGGAACAAACCTGTCTCTAAATTCATTATTAGAGTCCTGGCAATATACTCTGTCTTTCCATCATCTGAAAAGTTGGCAAATACATGCTCTGTACCATCAGTGAAACAATCTTCATCTAACATTGCAACACATATCTATCTCCATAGCACTTATACTGCATACCAACATAAGTCATTGCCACTCTGCACTCAGCAGCATATGTGCTTTTTACCAACTATAACCTATCCTAACATTTCTGCAAGGGATTTTAAATGCAGATCACAAATAATAAAAAAAAATATATATATGCAGAATTCAATGCGCACACAGCTATATTTTGAAGAAATGCAAGCTTTGAATCAGCTAGTATTGACAACAAACTGTTCTTTCAAAATAAATGCTGTACCCTGGACAGTTGGCCTGGGAAATTCTCAATGGGAAAGTTTTATTACTCATTTTTTGTGTTGACATTTTTTATATTCTTTTTTTTTATTTTAGGGATTTTGCACAATAGATTGCAAAGCAATCCAAATTAACGATACCTTTCAATTTTCCTTAAAAACTGTGCTGACTCAGAGGACAGATCTAACGCTTACCATTTCTGTTTAATATGTCCCAGGAAGCCTGCAAAGTCAGGATAAAGCTAATTCAATAGAAGTATTGTCAAAACAACAAAAAAAAGGATCTCTTTATCTGTAACTGCCACCAAGCTGAATGGTCCATAGAGATCCTCTGCACAGGCAGTTCTTTTTCTCAGCAGTTTCTTCTGGCTTGAATAACGAAGTATTCTATTTAAATGGATGTTTAGACATCCTCAGTCAGGACTTGCCTTGATTCTCATACCAGGACTGTCTGCAACATCTGCACATTCTCCTCCTCCCGACTCCCACTTTTACACTTCCTCCCAGAAAGGATGGTTTGCTCACCAGGGTGACATGCTGCGCTTGTTTTCAGTGATAAGCACTGTGTTAGACTATTACACCATTGCAAATAATTCCAGCTACTTAAATTCAAGGAAATCAGCACTTCAGGGCTTTTCTAGGATTTGGGGTGTCTGCTTGGATGTTGTACTAAAAATTTTCACACTTCAAGTTCTACTGCTACCATTGCAAAATCAGTGCAATTCTTGATTAATAGAAGACCACAAGTAGTACTTGGAAAATTTGTTTGCAACAAATGCACACTGAATAAGCCATCATAGTGGATAACAAGGCAAATGTTCAACTGAAAAGTAAGTTTACAAGTATTGTTGCCTAATAAATTTTTTTCTAATGGGATGCAGAAAAAAAATCTGCCCCCCCCCCCCCCCCCCCCTGCCCCAGCAAGGCAGGGCACATCCCTCTGAATCCTGCTTTGCATACAACTGCAGACTTGGATATACAAGAAGTGCTAGATACAGGCTTTCAGCTGTAGCTCTGAAGATGATCTTAACAACAACAAAACCAAAAAGGTTTGTACAAACCCCTCAGAGATTATCTTTTAATGTTTTGGTCCACAGAATGACATGACCTATGGGTTTATGGGTATCAGCACATTCAATTACTTCCTAAGGAAAAGTTTTTTCTCTTACTCTAAACTGCATGTGAAGCTGCATCTTCTGATGTGTGTTTATATGTTATACATTTCCCTTCAACTCTAACTCTTCTAAGGGAGTAATTACACATTTCAAATCTTCAGAATAAGACAGAAACTCCAGGCTTTAGCCATTTGCCAGTCAGCAAAACCTACTGTGACTATGACTCTGAACTACTAAGGAGCACATTCATTTTCCTGGATATTCAGCCACTTTTCATGCTATAAGGCCGCTGAAATATTGTTAGTACTTATCTTTCCTATAACACTTTTCATCAAAACTCATATGAGAACACTTCCTAGAGGAGGTAAATATCTTACCCTATTTAAGAGAGAGAGAAATCAAGATATAAGGAGACTGAGTAGCTTCCCCAAAGTCTTTCAGTGGATGAGTAGCAGGAGTACAGCCTAGGCTTCTTGATGCTCTGTCCAAATAATGCTACATGTTGATAGTCATGTCTTACTCCCTGCAAAGAAACCAGTAAAACTATGACATCACGGTTTCAGAGGCAACCAACACTTTCTTGAGACAGGTTTAAGTATTAGTCCCTAATAACATGTTGCATGGTCGGTTCATTTTTCTTACGGTGACAACAGACCACACAAGGCACATTAGTGCACATCGATGCTATTTTCCAACACTGGCCCTAGAAGCAAGACAAAAGTCAGCAAACCAGCGAGCACGAGTAGTTGGTGAACCTAAATCTTGCTCAGGAGCAAGATTCCACTAAACAGGATTTTAGCCCTTCAGGTCAACAGCAAGCTTAGTTTCACAACAGCACTTTAAATAAAAGAGGTATTTTAATGAATCTTTTAGATATGAAAACAAAGAATGCAACAGGAGAATAGCTGCTATACTTGTTAACTTTCATATTAAGACCCATTTGTTTTAAATAGTGGTCTATATTCTCCTTTCAGTTGCCACAGACATTGAATTGGCAGAAGCAATCCAAGCAAAGCTAGACGATGTGTCAGATGGGCCATTCAAATTTTGCTGTCAAAGGAGTTAATAATATTCCTATTCAAATAATCATCTTTGAGTTCCAGGATTAACAAGCCAATGAGGAAAAAGGGCCATTCAGAGTTTCCAGGTTTTCTTTTGGCTAATGAAATGCAAAAGTACTAATTTACACTTGGATCACATAGGCAAGGTTTTACTTCTGTTTTAGAGCAAAGAACATCATCTTAGAACAAATTTTTATGGTAATAAACTGTGGACCATGCATATCCTGTACAGATAAGACCCTGCTTTTCAGTGATTGGTAAGTTCACACTTAGGAGAAAGAAGATTTCAACCCAGATATTTTCTCTCATTTCAGCACTTGAAAAGAAGCTCTGGCTTATCTGGCTACTAGCACATCAGCTCTTCCAGGCTAACCTCATCTAGGTCCACACAGTCATAATTTAAACATTCAATCACATCAAACTAAGTAATAGAAATAAAGAATTAACCAGTTTTGGCAATTTTGGCAATTCCCATTTTTATTTCAAGTACTGCATTTTTTCATTGCACCTAATATGTCTTTTATTTTATTACAGTCATATGTTGAAATACTTTAACATGAGTCTCGTACAAAAATTTCCTCTTTTAAACTGAAATAAACTCAAGCCCTGCGTGCTCATGGGGAGAACCTAGCTTTTGGGGGTTTTTACCTTTAAATATAAACGCTTTCCTATAACCACAGCCTAGCAGGGAGGCAATGCCACTTGGCAAAAAAGTTATATTAAGTGCACTTGCTAGAACTGTTTATACTTTGTTCCCGAGAAATAGATTGAGTACTTGATAGTATAACACAATGAGAGGTACGGGTGGCGGAGATCGGATCGGATGCTTGGGCGGGGGGAGCGGGAAAGTGTTGCTACCCCAGGAATTTATTTTTAAAGTGTCTGCTATTTCATGCAATCTGGTCTATTTCAAAGGCAAACAATTTGCTCTTCAGAAGTATCTTTATGAGCCCCAAGAGATGAAACTCATCCCTGGCAGAAATGATTTAGCAGTATCCAGAGAGGGGGTGAACTCCTTGAGAGGCAAGGGAATAATTTTTTGAAGGGTGGCAGAATTTTAACAAGGGCCTCTAGTGAGTTCTTGTGAACCCCTTTCAGCACATCACTGTTTTATTAAAATATTCTTCTCAAAATACTGAAACACTGACAGCTCCTGTAAGCTTGCCAAAAATTGAGTAAGGAATAAAAATAAAATGTTAACTTGACATGTGTGAATAATTTTGATTTGATGATAACACCTTTTGGAATCGAGGCCATATTCAAAGCTGACTCGTAACACATTCACATTTCTAAGTTACATGAAATAACTCAAACTTTTCAGGCATTGTTCTGGTACGGTGAAAGGAAGAGATATTAGGAGCTGAGCTCAAGCTTTCTTCTGAGTTAAGTGAAGATTAAAAACATTTTAGGTCTTCCTGTATGAATCTAGAGGGGCTAAGGTCATATCTGGTGTGTGCGAAACAGGTTGGTTAATGTGGGCTGGCTGGTTAAAGTAACCAACTGCAATAAGACAAACCGGGTAAACACCAAAAGAAGGGGACGACCTGCTTTGGGTGGCTAAAGATAATTTTGAGATAATTGATTTCTGGATCTGGACAAAGTATCGAGAAGACATTGTAAGGACCATCCATATTCTGGCAGGATTCAGCATGGCACGGTCTTGCATGAGTCTGTTCCACTCTGTGTCACACCCGGGCTTCTTCACACAGTCAGTGAAAGGCAAGGCAAAGAGGAAGCTCACATGAATTGTAAGAACCTCTTTGGGCAAGTTCTTCAAGTGTCTGATGTAAAGATCTCTCTAACAAAGACCAATGCCATGCACTGTTTTACACTCCCTGCATCTTATCGCCACATTAGAACCTCAGATGTTTAGCTTTAGTGGGGAAACACTGAATTGATTTTATTTTTCCCTCTGTCCCACCACACTGTTGTCCCTGCTCCTGAACTCTTGACAAGCAGGCACCACTTAATGACAGCAAGGCTGGCAGTGGAATGGCTGTCGGTAGTGTTAATTTATCTATAAATCACTGACCAAATGTTGTGGACAGGAAATGTAGGGAGTAAAGTTGAAGGTGAAAAAAACATTTAAATGGATGAGCTATGAATAAGTTCTACCACAGTCAGATGAATCTCCTCACAGCCATAATCATGGAAACGCACCTATTACAGCAACAGGACTGCAGGTTTCTACTAGGTACAAAAGCATTTGTACCTAGAAGTCATTCTCTATTTTTCTTAGTATTCTTAGGCATTGTATTTTTAGATATTCCTAAGGGCTTTTCAAGGGACTCTGACCTCCTTTGGGACAGTTTCTCAGCTAGACAGGGCTGCTGCATGCTGCCTTGGGGGAGTAGTGGCATTTATCTTTAACTCATGTGACTTTCTCCTGGGTCCAGTTTATACATCAAAGTGATTAATCAAGCCCTCAGTGCTCAATCGATTGTGTAAAAACACGCATGACACAAACCCACCATCCCTTATTTGGCTACTGACTCAGCCAACCTGTAGATCCCTCTGCTTGGCTGAGTTATGCAGTTTGTTTCAGGCTTGTGAATAGATTTAAACCCCCACTCAGGACAAAAACGCAAGTGAACTTTGGCATATTTCTATCACTTCACTGGCTCCCGTACGTATTTAATTTATTGTGAATCTGATGTGTATATTAGAGTGTATAGCGTTATTAATATGGCACAGGTTATTTTTAGCTCCTACCCAAAGGCATGAGATAACATTGAGAAAGACTGTCAAGCCTAATGGGCAAACAATAACTGGTACGTGAACTACCATTCCATGAGTCCAGAGGAGTTTGTTTACTAGAGACCAAATTCAATTGCTTTGTTTTGAAAAAGAGCATTGGGCCAGACTGGTAAAAGTAAGGAAATGGGTAAATGAAGCACTCGGGACCATACTTTGCTGTCATTTGGTGAACGGACAAGATCAATGTTAATGCATTTTAAATAGAGCTGGCTCCCTACTTTAAATGGTTCTACTTAGGTATTCTTCTTTTTCATGTATGTGCTGAATTTATATTTGTCCTGTTACTATACAGAGCACAGATCATGCAAAATGGGTGAGGAATGAATGAGGAGGATTTAGCTGGGTTCAATAAACAAGTTATACCACCTCTCTTTTCCTGAGTATAGAATGTTTTTTTACATTATATGCATGAAAGCAGGTTGATAACGCCTTACAGCTGAAATGCTGGTCTCACCAAAGTTAGCAAACTGGAGTTCAGACTCCTGTGCAGATTAAACTTAGTCCTGTTACATTACCAAAGGGTCTTCAAATGTATGAAGGCATAATTTACAGATGTTACAGAAACAGATGCCATTTGACTGTATATTGTAGAAATTACATGCTAGAAGATGTATATGCAGAGGGAAGATTTAAAATTTCTATTAGGAATTTATTCAGCAGAAATCCTGGTAATGGGAATATTTGCCCGATTTGCTATTATACAATCTCTTAATTTAATATCTAATTAGTTTTCCCGAATGCCATGTTTATCTAAAGTTCTCTCATCAGGTAATCCATCCCAATTAAATTTCCCTCTCACCATCTGTAATAAACACTGTATTCTTTCTTCCTGGATGTGTCTTCTCAACTGCTAATTTCTACCTTCTTTTTCCTCTTTTTCTGTGATAAGCCTTCCCTTTCTCTATTTCCTTGATATTCTGGCACAACCTTCTCTCAACTGCAGCCTTCCTACTAGCTGTCTCTGTGTGCTCATCACGACTCTCCAAAGTCCCGTTTTTCTTAAAAAGGAGCAACGAGTCCTGGCCAGCTCTTCCCTAGAACTGAAAAGTCCAAAGTCCAGCAAAATGCTACATGTAGGACTAGTTTCAGTGCACATCAATGACCCTGACAGGCTTACCTGCAAGTAAAGCCAAGCACACAGCCAAGGACAGGCACGGCTCAAAACTTCCCCAGCTAGTCCTCAGGCCGCAGACCATGGCACAGAGAGAGTACTTGTGTCGTTTCCCATAGTCACACAGATTAAATGAGACATTCACAAAGAAGAATCCATGTTCAGCCCTAGGAAATAAGGTAAATACAGTGGTAATGGGAGCAAGGACAGAGGGGATGAAAGGCGATAGTCAGCAGGTGATGGGAGGACACACGTTTGAGTCTACCATAGCAGATCATGCCCAGAGCAGTAAAGTATTATGGCAAACTTGTTACGCCCTGGTAGGAAGGTGAGTGGTAGGGCTGAGCAACAGTTCCTGACTTTCCTAGAAAACAGTGTCCTAGAAGTACTTCCCATACCTTCTCAGAAAATTGGGAGCTAAAAAAGTTATGCTGGTTTCCCAATCTGCTCTCACAACCTCTCCAAATTTTGAGCATAAATGAAAAATATATCAAAAATACTGAAATAAAGAGCTATGGTCTCTACGCCCGCACATTATGGCACAGCAGAGCCTGGTCCCAATGAAGGGTCACTGCCACAGGACATCTTTGGAATAACAGCAGAGCTGCATGAGTGCCTTGAGCTTACTCATTCGCCTTGTGGATGCTCAGATTGTGGCAACCTCTAATCTCTCAGTAGTCTGACACTCAGGACAGAACAGCCAAACCTTTTTTCATCCCAAGTGTTGACCCCTAAAGGGCAGCTAGAGAAGCGGTAGCATGTTTATGGGCTAGGGAGAGTGAGATGGGTATCTTGTTTCCACCTGCTCAGACTTGGAAGACATCACCTCCCTTTAACAGCTCATCTGGCTGCTTCAGGCTCTGGCTTCAGGCCACCTCATGACGGTACATGCGCACAATTATGTTATCATTTCAAATGACAATTCATGACAAGCTGCTAGTAGGGTGATAGTCCTTCTTGCATGGTCCGCGTCTGCAGATTATTATAAACACTGACTGTGAGACGGGGCTCAATGCTTCTCTCTGTCTTATCTGTCCAAATGTACTGACTTCTACGGTCTTTATAGGTGTAACTCACAGAATTTGACCCATGGCTTTTAGCCGCAAGAAAAAAATTAGGATGCTATGGGATAATGTGTTCCAGTTAAAAGAACTCTTTATGCTGCCTTGTCTTAAAGTGAATTCACTGAGGCAAGTGTCTGTGGAAGATCTATTTGTGAAATATCTTCTAGCTTGACATACTGTATGAGACTAATTGAGCAATAGTGTTGCCAGTCATTGCTACTTAATTGTGTGATTGCTGTAGAACGCACAGCCCCGCAGCACGCTCACCGCCGGGTGTGCAACCTGGCTCAGAGAGGTTATACTGCCAGCGAGCTGAACGGGGATCCCCAAACACCCCCAGACTGCAAGCCAAGTACTAATGAAGCAATCATTTTTAAACTGTGTTCCTTCTCATTTACATTCACTTGTCAGTGTGGCAACTCCAACAGTTATTCACACAGAAGAAATGAATTAAGGAAACTATGGATTTTTAATACCATTTCTGAAATGCATTTTAACAGGTAAGAAGTTGAACCATGCCCATTTTTTCCCAGTGCACACTTTTTGTCCACAGAGAGGAATGATTATGAATAGAGCTTCTAAAAAATATGTGTGCCTTTCATGCTAGAATGTCCAAATTTCCATTTTAAGTTCATTTAACTTCTAAAAGGCCAGTAACAGAAAGGGAAATTATTTTTATTGGGAGGTCTTACTATACACTATTGTGTGTTCTCACATTTGTCAGCGTTACAATCATTTCATTACAGTACACATTTAAGCAGAATACACTTCCAGGCATCCCAGATGTTTAGCTGCAAACTCGGCATTGGAAACTAGACATCTTAACCTCAGTTTTATGCACAAAAAGCTAGATGATGTTTCTTTTGCTAGGAAGTCCATGAGAGTTAATAAAAGGGAATAACACCTTACTGATTTGGATTTTAGAGCTAAAGGAAAGACGCTCACATTGGTGCTCAAAGAGGCCGTAACACGCAGGACTTCCCCCGAGAGCCGTTCTTTACGAAGGGAAAGAGTGCCGTGTTGTGACACAAGGAACCCGTTTCAGCAGCGTGTGCTTGAAAGCACGACCAGTGCCGGCAATATTGCTGATATTTGCAGAAATTCTGTTTATCTGAAAATACATCTCACCAACTATTTTTGGTAACTCAAAAGACTAACGCCTGGGCTTGCTGCGGGCCATGAGGCTAAAGGTTTGGAAGGCTTCCCTGAGAGGCTGGTCCCTGGTGCCATCTTGTGTCGAGACCAGATTCATCCCCGCCAGTGAGAGAGGCCGGTGACGGAGCACTGGCTCCGCTGCAGCCGTATTTCTCTGCCTTGGGGGGAAAAAAAAAAATATCATTCCTCCATCCCTTCAATAGTCAATACCAACTAATTGCTGCAGAGCGCATCTCTGCCGCCACTGCCCTGGAAGCGCTATCGCTATGTTCAAGGGTTCCCAAAAGATGTTGGGGTTTGTTTTTTTTTTTTTTTTTACTTTAAATTAAATGACAGATAACATGAGTATTCTTTTTGCCTAAATTACTCCGGTGACATCACAAGCCCAAATTTGTAGAATTCCTTTCAACTTGTCACTGGTCAGTTGAATTCTTATCCTTGTCCTTTGAGGCTGCTTGGAGGGCAAGATTTGAGAGCTCACCACTATTTAGTACAGGTGACAATCGAGAAATAGGTATCTTTTCTGTGACAAAAATGCACAGTGGAAAAAAGATCAATGACACACACCTGCCAATCACTTGAAATTATGTATTTAAAAGCCTGTCATCTAATTTGCTTGTTTTCAAAGGTGCTGAGCATTTACTGGAGGCATTCTGAGCGCCTTGATACTAAAAAAAAAAAAAATAAAAATCCCAGGGACCTTATTTGGGTATTACAAATTTAGGTACCTAATTTTGGCCACATGCTTTTTAAGGCATGGAGCTTTCCATGAAAAGGAGCCTTTGCCTGACCCATTTAGGAACCAGTGAAAAGATAGAAGAGTGTGTCCGGATTTTCTTTGTGTACTTGAAGTGATTATACTGTATGCAGCACTGTTCTAAAACATGAAAAAAAATCTGGCTTTATTTGAGTATTTTATTTCTATATGTTTCTAATATCTGTATACTTCCTAGTTTTAACTAGGCTAGCAAGCAGAAATACTGTAGTGCCAGCAGAGCTGTTCTTCTTGTCCTTTAATCTGACCCAGACGAGAAACTACTAAAGATCTCACAAGGAAATCCAATCTTTGGAAATTACCAGCATGAATTCTCAATCAAATAGGCTGAGGTAACTTCTGATAAGCTTCTGAACCCAGCCTCTGAGGCTTTTGATGTTCATTCGTAGTATATAGTACCATCTATAACATTTGCTACTTCTACTCCCTGCAAGCATGCTTCACCTCTCTCACTGCATCAGTTATTAATCCTATTTTTTCCCTTTTTGAGCATGTAGCTGTGGCTCACCTCTAATTTTGTTACATTGCTTTATTTTTAATCACATTTGCCGTTCATGTAAGGTGTTAGATTGATAGTGCAGGAAACTAAAGTCCTCCCTTTATCGAAAGGACAAGTGCAATACATGCATCAATGGAATAAATGAGTCCTTAGACTACCTCACCTGTAGTTAGGTTAGTGCAAACCAGAGAAGGTACCTGTTCAGACGTAGGCACCTTTGGTATAGAAAATCAGAGTCAAATAATACAGTGAAATTAAGCCTGGTGCCTTGGAATATAACAAAAATTATTCAGGTCATAACCGCCCATGCACCACCCCTAGGATTTAATATATCGCATTCTTCCCTAATGCTGGGAGAAAAGATGGGTGTTCAGCCTTATTTTATCCCCCCCCC
This sequence comes from Aquila chrysaetos chrysaetos, assembly GCF_900496995.4. NCBI lineage: Eukaryota > Metazoa > Chordata > Aves > Accipitriformes > Accipitridae > Aquila > Aquila chrysaetos. The sequence continues at coordinate 34,040,059 of NC_044009.1, forward strand.
CAGTTTATTTCCATCATCAGTTCTCAGGGAGAGAATGCACCTGGGCCCCTGTGCAGAGCCAACACTTTGCTGTGACTACAAGCACATACCAGTTCACCTTAACTGTAGTGTCTGAGGTGAATGGCTTTATACCACATCCACCCTGCATTTCACTTAGGTTTTCTAATAAGTGTTTTCTTTTTGTGAGGATATATCTAGCAAGTTTCAGCATATTAACCTAAAGAAGTTTCCTGAATTATTCCTTAGCTTTCCGGGCTCTTTGCTATACGCTTCTTCTAAAGCTGTTTCGTACACGTACGCACTTAAGCGAGGCTGGGATTGAATGTAAAGAGTCATTATGGTGTTCTTCACAATCCCATTGCCATATGAGGCAGTAAGTACACCCTTGTGGCTAGTGCATCCCAGTGGCCCGATTCTTCACTGTCTTGCACCTGCGGGAGTTATTTAAACCACTACAAAATGGGTGTAAATCACTACTGAGCCTGAATGGCAGGATTTCACACTCTGCAGAGGCAATAATGACTAGATAAAAGCGCAAAGCAGTGGAAATATCAGAGAGGGTTTTCCCCCCCTTCTGTTCCTGTCATTCGAGTGCCCAATTCAGGGGAATTGCTCTGGCCTCCCAGAATACATCCTAACCCCGCGGGTGGGCAGCCGAACGGAGGGAGCGAGGGCAGCCCTGGGGGAGCAGCTCCGAGCCCGGGTGCGCAGCCCTGCTAGGCAGGGGCTGCTCCTCCGGCCTCAAGTTCGGGTATATCCGGAGGGGATTGAGTACTCCAACACAACAGTGTTGCCACTGATAGGTGGCATTTGGGCACACACATTCTCTGTACGGAGGGTAGCACCAATAATTATTTCAAGCTACTTTAATGCCACCAGGAAAAAACATCAGATCCACTGGAGCGTCCGTTTCTCACAGCAAATCACAAGTATGCATGTGTCCAAAAAAAAAAAAAAAAAAAAAAAAATCACAAAAAGGCACACGTACACAAGGACACACACGTACCCTAACACTATGCTTAGCCACGAAGTTTTGAGAAAAATCTGTCACCTGTATGACAATGGAACGTGTGTTAGGGTAACATACACAGTGCTTTCGCTCCTGTGCCTGAGGAGCCCTTCAGGGCCTGATCCAAACCAAACTGAAATCCTTGTAATCCCTCTGTTTGCTTCAGTGAGATTTGCATCAGCCCCTGAAGCTGTCCAGCAATAATTAACCTATAGGGGAATCATCTTTTTAATAGGGAAGATTGTTAGGATTTACATATAGACAGATCTCTAGCCTTGTACATAAACCTGTGCTTTTCTCCTTTATCCAAGCTAAGAAAACTTACATTTTGGATTTTGTGAAAAATAATTAGCATTTCGTACACTTAGGAGGAACTGAAAGTACACTTAATTATAATCAGTTACAGGATGTTATTCACCAAGTGTTTCCATGCCTTTATTCATCTTTCAGGCATGGCAAACAAGAAATTAATTACTAAAGGTCTTTCAAATATTCCAAGCTATACCTTAAATCACTTTAAAGAATATAACATTCCTCTGATTTCAAATATATAATTTCTGGTGAAATACTGGAATAAGGACTGAGCTGGCCAGCAATGGAAGTCCTTCACTCTAAGCCAGCCACATCTAATTATAAAAGATGAAGGCTTTGAAAATTTACATAATTGCTAGCTCTGGTAGGGGTCGGTAACATATTTGCATTAGCTACTTATGCTTCATACCAACACTTTTAAGCACCACTTATCAAAAATAAGTCTACCAAGTCAGAGGTGCGTAGGTGGCTAAATAAAACCTGCTAAATATGGGTAGCACCACCTTTTTACGTCATGAAGAGATATATGGGCTTTGACACACAGGGTATTTTCTTTGTCTTGTTTGTCACTTACACATTAGAGTAATAGGTACATTAGAAACGCTCTTGATAGGAATTAATACCTTCTGCTCCTTTAGCATGCATTTGTTATAGCTATTTACTGTGGTTTTATACACAGAATTTGTTTGGTTTAATTTGCACTCCAGAAATTCCCTCTGTTCCCCTCTCCGGCTCATTTCTCAAGCCATCAGTCTAGATGGTAGCATGGCTCCTTAACACAGCAGGATAAAAACCTTCTAGTCTAAATATATCTCTCTAATTCTTCCGTGATTATTTCTCTTTTTCATATAGTATAAAAATTCTGCCAGACCTATAGATATATGATGTGAGAACTGTACAACAGAAAATGACAGACCAGCACATACATTTCAAAGGCTCTGTTTAGAAAAGAGTCACATTATGTTACAAACAGGTCTTTTTCTTATTATGTTTGATGTCAGCAAGCGAGCTTTAAGGAGCCTGACACTGTTTGAACTTTTTTTTTTAATTTATTTTATTGTATACGGTGATTTGACGGTTTTTGAACTCTGGATCAATTTGGTGACATTGTGGCTGATCCATTTTATCCTTGCTTTGCCGGGCCACTCTTTCGTTCTGAGGCTCCAGTCTCCCATTTTCCTCGAAAGGCTCATTAGGCCTGATCTCTTTTAGCCTTTTTGCTTTTTCTCCTTTCTTCCCCACACTGGACTCTGGTTTGCTTTATTCCTTAGGTCCCCGTATAGGTTAAGCCTAAGCTCTTATCCCCTATTCTCTTTAACTCATAGCCAGCATTTGATTCTGTTTTTTTAACCCTCTCTATGAATTACACGGCCTGGGCACAGCCCCATCACGTTGGAAACTCTGTCTGTGTGAGCCACAGCTTAATTTGCACAATGAAGGGTAATGATTTTACCTAGAGATGCCTGACACAGAAACCAAACTGAGCAACTTCCAGAGAGGCTGTTGAACAAAAAATAATCTTCTGGGCTGATACGGACTTCTATACAGTGAATAAAATGCCCAAGGTCAAAAGTTTAAGTAGTTAAGTATTTTAAAGAATTATTTGCAGAAAGACTACAAATAAATCACTCTTGCATGAATCTGGGAATGTGGATTTGGCTATTTGTTCTAGCACGTTGTCTTGTTTTCTAACTACATCTCACATGGAGAAGATGAGGTTCCTGCATTATTTGTGCTATATTGATGAATACGTAGATGTAAGGCAATGCCTTTTAGAGCACATAGATGAAATACAATCAATCACACGCTGTTCCTCAAGCACTGCCAAAAATACACATGGAGAGAAATCAATCCATTTACCTGATTTTGTAGCAAAACAAAACATTTTAAACTTTGTTACTGCTTTGATGTGAAGACAAATACAAATTTAAATTTCTGGCTGCTTTGTCTTTTGTAGGGTTTCTCTGCTGAGCATACTTTTGCTTCTCCACCACCTTTCCATCACCTCCATCTTCTCAATGAGAAGGTTGTCTTAATAATGTGGGAGTACCTAGACTTTATTCCCAGGTATATTTCTTGCTGAATTTACTTGAATTCTGTGTAGGACAAAGCAAAGATGCAAGATATTTGGTGATAACTCCGGGTTACCAAGGAGCAACTTATTACCATGGTCTCTTGACACTTCACAATGAAAACTGTCCCACCTTGGTCAGTTCCATTTATAAAAGAAATTACCAGTGATTTAGCACCATTTTGGAAGACATGTTCACTTTTATGTAAGTTATCCATGCCTGAGATTGTTTTTTTAAGGTTTGGTTTGGGTTTTTTTAAAAAAAATCTTGTTGTGGGAGCTCAAATCATCCCATTCAGAAAGAGCTATGAAAGAAATTTAAATTTCCCATGATCATATAGAGTAATATGATTAATAGATTAGATTAACAGAACAATCAGGAAACCCCAGAAATTCTCAGCAGAAAAAATATCTAGAATTCATTTACATATAGAAATTGGATGTAGCCATATATGCGTCCGAAAAACAGTTACAAAAAGTTTCATCTGAAGGGGATGAAAAGATCTCTGAAGATGCCCTCAAAAATCTCCTATTTCACTGATTGTACAATACATTTCCAGTCAGTGTCCAATGTTGCAAAGCAACAGATTGTGAAGACAAATGCAGGCTTGTGGGTTTGTGTGATCTGTTGTATTTACAAAGTGCAGACTTTACAGAAGGGGATCATAACAGGACAACTCCTGGTCAGCTAACTCACACCGATAGTGTCAAAACTCACTTCTGCTTTTCTTAAATTTTGGTAGCAGTACAACAATAACTCTTAGAAATACATTTCTCAAAGGAGATACCAGGCTAGTGATAGAAGTTCCAGATTAAAATAGAAGAAATCTGAGTGGTTTTTAATAACTGATCAATATTCACGGGGATTGCAAATTATATGTGAGTTTTCACTCACATATAATTTTTTTCTTTAAAAGCTCAATCTGCTTAACATTCTCTGAGCAGCAACATATGTGTATATATTTTTATGTATAGATACACACACTCACATGGAAGAATTTCCCAAGGGCATCATAAAAAGGAAGACTTCATGAACACCTTCAGAAGAACTTACATTTAAAACATTTATTTCTAAAGGTTTCTATTGCTTGTCACAGTGGATAGCAGAGGTGGGAACTCTCCCTCAGATAGCAGAAAATGAAGAATGTGCCACCTTCAGAACTGTTTAGTCTGATTTTCTGGTACCTTGGGAGTTTTTGAAGTTTAGTTACTCTTATTTCATGACAACTTTTTTATTCACTAGAAATAGATTCTTCTTTTCCTGTTATTGCAATTTTTTCTATCACTTCAATAGGAAATTATTTATTCAACTTCTTTTCATGAAGTCATTCTTAAGACTTTTCTATTGCTCTAAATAATCCTTCTTTACCTATATTTTGATATTGCTCTTTATTTTAACTGAAATTCTATTTCTCATGGTAAGCTTCTTACACAAGAATTTATAACGGAAGCGCCAGTAGTTCCTATGAATATAATTCCTTTTCTCTAAATGTCTGCAAAGAAGGAGGAACTCCAATGCTACAAAGTACGAGACTAAATTTTGAGACAAATAAACACAGTTCTGAACCCCCATAAACTGTGTGACACTCGTCATAGTAATAAAGTACACACCTCATCTTTTAAGCCCTAGCCTATGTCAGGGCAATACAGAGACACTCTACTCACCCAGATCTCCCGAAAGCAGTAGGTGAGACCTCGCTTTCACAGAAATGAGTGGAAAGCTCCAATCAACCTTAATTGGGACAGGATTCTCCCCACTGTAGCTAAGTAGCTACTACCAGACCCCTTAAAATGTCCCAGCCTGCCTATGAACTGAACGGCAGCTGCTTTGGCCTTCCCAGGCCCGGGGTGGGGAAGGATGAACATGGCGGCTGGCAGCGGTACTGGAAGGGCCGGGTGGGATGAAGCTGGAGGAAAGGGGGAAGGAGAGCAGAGAGACAGAGAGTACACACAGGAGGAATGCAGGGTGGTTTGTGCTTCTCTACAGTTCAGATTGACTGTCTATGTGATGGGGACAGTAGCCTTGACCTTACTCAAGTCTTAATTAATGAACAAACATTTACAAAGCTAACTTACGATCTTCAGATGAAAGGCTTTTCCAAATGACGAGGGCTTTGTATAACTCACAGAGTGAGATAAGCTTGTGTTTCTACAATACCAGCTCTAAAACTAGAGGTCAGAAGTTGATCCTGGAATAACTTTGTTTGCCATTCACAACTAAACAGGAAAATGCATTTTGGCAGGAGCGTGTCCCTTCTCCGAAGCCCCGTTCCCAGCCTGCTCCCGCCCTCACCCCTCTGCCCGCGCAGCTCAGCATCTGCTGCAGAGCTACCCTGAACGACAGCAGCGAGACTGGGAGCAAAATCAAGCCTTATTGTCAGTCTAAACCATTTTTTAATGTTTTGGTTAGTGGCATCAGTCTTTATCTAGCATGCAGTGCAAACCATGGAGTGCATCGATCGCAGCAGCTTCTCCCTGCACAAAACAATCTGTTTTCAGCCGTTGTTTCGCAGCACAGGACTAAGTAAAGTTCCAGGTACTTTAACTGTCTTTTATTGAATAAGTCTGCGTTGCTATAATTTAGAAACCAGCGTGGTTCAAGGGTGTATTATTGCGTGTGAATGATAAACTGTAGTTCATGACCTGAGTCTAATGGTTACTTTATCAGTTGCAGTGGACAATTAGTGACTGAGTAGTGCAACTGACAGTGAAGAACAGATTTTGCCTCCGAGCAGCTTTCAGGAGTTAGATTTCGCTGTATCATGTTCAGAAAGGTCAGAGCTCTGGCCAGATGACCAGTATAGCAGTGCAGATGGCACTGTATGTCACCTGGCCGCTCTGGGCCTCTGCAACCTGCTGCAGAGGGCTTGGGTTCAGGGAAAGGTTATGGGCATATGCAACTGCAGCGCATTACTGGCTCACGAGGAAAATGGCTCTCCGCAACAGAGATGAAAAATCAGTACAGCAGCTATGACCAAGACACAATAGCAGATCACGGCCATTTTCAGGTGCTATTTAAGCAAAGGGAAAAGCTTTGCATCCTTAGTTCTGATCACCTTGCTATATATGAGGGAAATGTTGATATAAATACCTATATAATCAATTACAGTTCTCCCTTCCACTCTGATACCATTGCACTCCTTTTTCCTTCTCTAATCCCCCAAAATATCAAGGCTGAAATTTAAACAGTCAAGCTAAGAAGCACATTTGCAAGACAAGAGTCTAATTAATACACACAGTTGTAGACTTGCATATGCAAAGCAAGTGACTTTGTTTGCAGCTGACCAGAACTAGTTGAGATTTAGTATGGTGCAAGTCACAGAAAACTCTTGTTCTTAAGCCTCAGTGCTCTTTTTCCTTAGAAATTACCTAATTTGCATGCATAGCTCAGCTTAGGTGTAAGTTTTGCAAATAAAAGTGGGCATGTTGACATTGAAAAAAAAAGAAGGCTTCTCTGACTGTCTTGGTTTCCTAAGAAGTACAGTATAGTACAGCTTATTTCATTCTGAAAATGGATTCAGGTGATGCCTAACCAAATGGAAAAGTTATTCTTGGCTAGATCTGTGGTAGTTTCTATGAAGAGCCTGAAGACAAGACAAGACCATCTTTTGGAAAGTTTCTACCCAGTAATTTCTTATGCTGTTCATTATTTGATTCCGGTTGATTAAGATTTCACAGTGTTTGGATGGAGAAAACAACCTGAATTTAAATATTAATAATTTAAAAAAAAAAAAAAAGACTGTTTTAGCCAAAATAGATGATTCAGAGGCATGCTCTTGATGCAGCAGAAGTGTGGCACCGATAGCATTTAAAAGCTGGTGGCCAGCCTGAGGAACTAAAAAGAAAATTCTTTGGGTTGAACAAAGATGGAGAATTGTCATTCGTAATAGCAAAATAAAACCATCTAAAATGCAACTCAGAATGACCTACAATGTTAATGTGGCCCTGATGTGAAAAGCTTGGGCTTTAAGTACTGCTTTTTAACCCTTCCTAAGCTTTTAAAAATAGGTGCATGTTGAAACGAAAAGACTATTTGGAAGATACAAGATTCAATAAAGCATTCTGAAAATGTCAGCATAAAGTCCTCCTGTTTACGCTGAAATATATTTGTGGAACTTAAGTAAAATACGTGAAAAAAATTTCATTCCCCTAAACTACTTTTTTCAAAGATGAAAAGATGCTATTTACCAAAGATACTATTTCTTCCTCTAATGAAGAGTCTATTTTTGCAGGATTTTAGCTTGGAGGTCAAAGGAACAATGCGAATTATTAATAAAGGATTCAATTCTGTGTTCCTCAAGTCAAGCAAAAAAAACCTACTGAAATTCTCAGGAGTTTTGGTCTATAAAAGCAAAGCTGAAGACTACCAAAATGAGCCTAAAGATTATCTATATTCGTCATTTTGGGGCTATTTTGATACTAACAATGTGCCTACTCTACTAGATGCCTTGTTCTGATCCCCTCATTCATGATGAGGATCAGTTTGCTCAAGGGTGAGATCCTGATTTCAGCAAGATAGTCTGCTCTGGAAGACATAGTAGCCATCCTGATGAATAAGAGAATCAAGCTCTCACTGCCTTCTTTTGTGTAATAGTTCACCAGTTAAAAAACCTAGTTTCACACTTTACAGTAAGTCATAGTTGCTCTCAATTAAATGCATGGAGTACGGTGACATCTATAGGAAGCTCTATGTCTCTACATATAAGTCTATTTTTCATCCTCTCATGTATAAATGCCTCAGAGATTATTGTGATATAATTTGTATGAAATATCAGAAGGTAAATTAATCATCAACACTTTAACTTAGTTTAGGTCTCTCCAGAGAGTTAAAGAGAACTAGAATGCATTCTGTAAAATAAATGCTCTCAAATGCAGCTGGGAAAGCTGTAGGGAGCAGGAACAATTGCTATGGTAACCATGTAATGGGATTAAAAAAAAATCATGGAAAGTAGGAAGAGAGCGAGAGCAACAACACAGTACCAAATTTGTAATAGTAAATGACTGTTGTCATCATCACTGAAACTTCTGTATTAAACATATTTTAATCCAGTAAATAAGCAAGCCACCAGGAGAAAACAAAACACTGCAAATTATCTGACAGAATCTCACGTACAGATGCCACATTGCTCCTTTTTCTTTCTATCCGCTCTGCACAATGCTGTATAATGTCCCACTGTAGCAAGCAAAGTCATTCCTGGCACAGCAAAAGCCAAAGGAGAGAACGTCCCAATTGTTCCCCTTCCCAGAAACAGTCTTGTTAGAAATATGAAAGGTGGTGTGACCCTCAGACCCCACAGATCAGGATGTGTAACGGGATGTGTAACTGGGACATCCTGGCTCATGTAACTGTAAAATAATGCTCCTGCGAGCACCTGCTGAATGGCCTTGAGGGTTTCTTTAAGCTAACAGGACTCCTGCACTTTAGTGATTACCTCAAGAATATATTGTTCAATGGTCAATTAATTTATTCTGTATTTTCACTTGTGTAATTTACTCTGGAAACTATCCCCAGTTCCTTTTTGGTTTTAGGATAAAAATAAAGATATTTTTATTCTGCTTAAAGAAGATAAATATGTTTATCACTGAGAAATCCTTTTGTTTCTGATTATATCTGCATGTTCAGTTAACTTCTTTCAATTTTTCAAATTTAAGTAGAATGGTTTTGAATGGTTCTAAATGACTGCAGAAAAGTTCCACATGAATGCTTTGTTCTAACTGTGAAAATTAATCATGATTTAAAAAGAAAACCATTGACAAAAGTTTTGAACTTCTATGTAAAGTTCTTTCATCACGAAAATATAAGACATATTTTTCAGGTTTTCAGAATTTTTTTTTTTTTTTTAGATAAACTGTGATGAAACAAAACATACCTAAAATATGATTAAGCACTGGTTAAAAAAAAAAAAAGTCTAGCCAAAAAATTCATTTGGTCAGAAACTTTCATCCAGCACTCTCCATCTCCAAAGCAACAATGGAACTGGGACACAGCTTATTCCTCTAAGATTAAGAACCCCCACATCTCCTGGTATTTGGTGTCCAGCTACCTAATTCTTTAATTATTGCACCAAAACAGGTTGCAGTAAGGGTACTTAATGGTGGACTCACTACTAGGACAAATATGAATAATTTTTTTTGTTCTTCCTACTCAAATGGAGCCCTAGCCATATTTTCACTTATTTTCTACACTCCTTTTCATTTTGGAACTTCCCAAATTTCTACCCAAATGATTCCTCTAAGCCCCAGATTCATCCTATATTGTCGGATCCATAAAATAACATCCGTTAGATCACTGCGAAATGGCACGTCTATCATAATTCCCCTCCAAACACAATAAATGAGGTACATCATTGTCTTTTCCACCATATTATGGCATCCCTTAAACTACTATTCCTACCTTCCTCTTCAGAGGTCAGTGATAAATATAGCATGGGTGTGTGAGAGCAGCAGAGAAGGAAGAAGAGAATAAACACACATAATTATTTTTCAAAAAGAAAAAAGAACGGTTCAGACATCTACAAGCCAGAAACTGATGTGAAAGAATGAGCTTTAATGGAGGATCTGAAGAACATTTCCTTTTGATGAAGGGACTTGCTCCTTCACTGGAGTAGCAGATTTCATAAAACTGTATTTTTAGTAGGCTTTGGTCTCATTTAATACTGAGTAATAAAGTGGTAAAGAGCTGGAATTCCCATCTCCAGGAAATTCTGCATTTATTTAAAATTACTTAAATCAGGTTTGGAATTAAAGATTCCTGCATTTCCTATCTTAAAAAAAAAAAAAAAAAAAATCCATTCCAATTCATTTGAAAACTTTTTTTACTGTTTAAATTTTTTTAAAAAAATCAAACAAAGCACTCTAGGTTTCTAAGTTTCCTTGGTTGCCAGTGTAAAAGAAAAAAGCCACTATGAGAATAGGAACTCCCAACAATGCCTAAGCGAAGCCTGGATGGTTGCTGCTTAATTTCTACCAAAGATTTCAGACTAAGCTGACACAAGTTTCTGATTTAACCAAGTCAGCATGCTCTAACAAAAGAATGTTCTGCGATACACCCTGAGAAACCAGGGAAATACTGTCCCACTGAAATTACTGTTACATAGGTCCTCAGCTGGTTGAAAAAGCTTCAATCAAAGTGTTATCATCACTGCAGTCTATCCTGTCTCTACCACTGCAAGGTATCCTTACAAATAACACTCAGAAAATACTCGCTGAAGGAAACACCAACACAGGCGTTATGAGTACTTTGGAGGACATGACTAGAATCAAAAATCATCTTGATAAATTGAAGAAATTATTTAAAATCCATAAGATAATTCAGTAAAGAATGATGCAAAATGCTGCACTGAAGAAAAACAAATGGGATGACTGCAGCAGACCACAAACTGAATAGAAACCAAGAAAGAAAATGTCATTTTGGGGAAGGATTAGCCAGACTGCCAGAAGCAAGACAGAGGAGGTGATTATTCAAATCTGTTCAGGACTGGGAGGTTGCAGCTGGAATCCTGTGCCCAGTTTTGGACACTACATTTGAAGGAAAACAGTAAGGACAGTAGAGAGAATCCACAAGAAATCAATACAAATTGGTTGTTTAGAGGAATGGCTGAAAGGATTAGCTTTGTTTACTCAAGGTGTGATGGAAGGGCATGTAAAAGCCATCTTCAGGAAAACAAAGTACTGTTAAGATGAGGATGATGGCTTAATGGGCTTAATTTGTAGATCTGTTAGTTATTGTGCAACAATACAGAAATGAGCAAACTGTTTTTAGCATCCTAGTTACAGGAGGTGTATAAGAATGTTAGAAAATTATCTGTAAGCAATGATCCACAAGCACTCTAGCTCATCGCAAGCAGAGCATTAGATTAGCTAATATCTACTGTATACTTTAAACCAACTTTCTTTGATTTCTGTGAATATTTCCAGCCCACTACCTTCTACTGGTTTTTGCATGTCATATTACATGCAATGAATTGCAGTTGTATTGCAAAAGAAAAAGCAATCTCTACGTAACAGCATCTCAATTAGCAGCTAGACCTGTTCAAGCAAAAAGTTCTGTCATTAGTTCTCCTGACTGCAGTAAGACTGATGTTTATTAAATGAGCAAGAGTTGAAGGTTCTGGCCATAATTTTATACAAGGTTTTTTCCTTTGGGTCTGTACGCAAGCAATACTAAATCCATGAGACAAGGAATGAACTAATAATAGGGAAAAACACTTTTGCTCTAAACTAGACCTCATCTTATGTACTTGTATGAAAATGCTTTATTAGGCTACATAGACTGCTCTTCTTTTTATATTGTCTAATTAGTAAGCAAAATAATGTATTGGAGATAGCTTACAAATTAATTTGCCATCTTTTAGCTTACAATCACATTCAGATTCTGGAACTTTTCTTAAAAACAAGACTACCCAGCCTATCACAAAAAGACAGTTTTTTAACTTCTGCCTTACTGGAGTCATGGCATTACCCCAGGGAAGTCAAAGGAAGCAAGTGGGAGTGGAGAGAACGTACCTTATATGAATGCCTAAATACCCCTTGTTCATTATTCAAACATGTTCCCACTCCTCAGCCATCTAATTTTCTTTTGTCCGTTACACACATAAGCCTTTTTCTCAGAGAAATTATGTTGCATCCCATATCTTTACCCTGTTGAGATTCTTGGGAGACTTCATTTAAAAGGAAAAAGAGAAGATAAATTTTAATGCACAAACCAAACAGTCGCTAGAAGAAAAATATAAAAGTATGTAATTTTCTGCTACAAAATAAAATGCAAAAAATTGCATGATGTGCTACTGTTTTAAGGTTCTTGTTATTAAAAGGAAATGTAACTAAATCCCATAGCAATAACTACCATGTGAGTGGTAGTTGCTATGGTAACTTATTCTTATTAAGTAGAATAAAAAAATCCTAAAAAAAATACACTTTGTTGGTATGTAAGTTAAGGATGCCTCAGGGCAGCCTAAAGAACATCGATGGGGCAGCAAAAAAGTATTTAGAAAAAATGAAAACAGGTGATATATGATGATATTATGAATCAAAGCACGTATATTTTAGATTAACACTTTCAAATAAGGGAAATGGGATACAGTTGCTGCCTAGGCCAATGTAGGTTTCAGTTATTAGGAAAGAAATCTGGGTTTAAGTCTCTTTAGAAGAGTGGAGAATGAGCAAACTACAATAACTTGTTCTTCCCTGAAGCTAAACTGGCATTTAGATACCAGTAAAGTGGAATTGACTTTCCTACTGTAGGGCCTCATTAAAGCATGGGGACTTTTCACGCCCAGCCTCCATCCCTCAGGTCCCCCCACCCCAAAATCCTCACTGATAAATTTGGTAGAAAGAACTCTCAGCTACCACAAAGACCCCAGAGAAATCTTATCATTGCCTATTATACCTGCAGCAGATACATATGTATTATTAAAGTAGCCAGCCACTGGATGTCATTGTTATTCCACAGAAACGTAATGAAGAAAGGTCTCTTTAACTGCTAAATCTTTCAAACCACCCAAAATAAGAGGCAACATACACCCTAGCTTCAAGCATGTACTGTTCAAGTTAGTCTCAGCATTCTGCTTCCCAAACACAGTTTAACTATTTTTAAAGGGATGAATAAGCTGTGTGTCCTATATACAGGATTTAAAATAGCTGACTAAACATCACATGAAAGAGTACACTCAGTTGGTCCTGCACCTTATCTGTGTGTCAAAGACATTACACTTTATTCTTTAAAGCATTCTGCTTTGATTTGGGCTTGTAGTGTTTGGAAGCATGTATGCTTACTGCAGAGGATTTCTGCCCCATTTTGGGATGCAGGAAATAACAATTTTTGCCCATGCACGAAGCTGTTGCCTTGCTGTGTCTGCTGCTACATTTCTACCTTTGCGCCCAAGACTGAGAATGCACATTTCTCACCCCATTTTCAGCAAGGAATTTCAGCATGTTAGTTGAAATTAGTCATTATTTTAGCTCATACATCCCTTCTTTCAGAGTGTGAACAAAAACTGCAGCCCTACATACGCACGGCTCTGTGCAGACCTGGTTTTTCATCCCCGTTCAGTTTGCAGTGCTGGTGTTTTGCAGCAAATGGCTTTTTGCACTACAAGAGAGAAACATTGAAAACTCCTTGCCCTGATGAACTGGGATCCAGCCAGCTTGATTTCTGCACCATCCTCCACCACTTCCAGGATAAGTCTGTGCAATTCGCATGTGGCTCAGGGTATTATCAAAACCAGACACAGAACCATGCAGTGGAATGGAGGTCTGGGAATCAATGCTTGCTCCAGTGACTAGTACTGCAAGGGCTATTTCCTATCTTATGACAGCTCATGTTATAACATCTCATACTATAGCTTGTAGCCATGCAGTGCACTGAAAAGGCACCTGTAAGTCACACTAGTTACAGGATTCCTATCAGGCTGGTTTCATTTTAGACCTGAGCTTAATTGCATCCTGTATCTTGTCGCCAAGCCTGATACTGTCACTTTCTCCAACGTTTACACCGGTCTCAGTGTCATGCTAACCTGCTTAGAGTTACACGTGGGCTCAACTTATTGAGAGCTGGACTGAAGTGAAGAGAGAATTAAGCTCAGGATGAGTAAGCTCCTACACTATTCAAGTTTCAATATGGGATCCTTAGAATGAACTCAGGATTTTTTGTTCCTCATTGTGCTTAGAAGCAGGCACTAAGCATCTGCTGCCTCATCCTTTTCTGTACAAGTAGTGTCTCCTGCAGATGGATCAGGGGTGGACATAAGGAATCTCTAGCTCGCAAAGCAGGTACTCTTCAGTTGCTTGTCTTGTAACTAACCAGTCACTGCCAGATTTCTGTAACTCCCACAGTAGTTGCACAGAGTAGTCCATTAATCCTTCTTATTTTTTCCTTGCTCACCCTAGTACTCAGAGGTGTAAATTAGAGGCAGATGTGGAAGCTGGGAAGTTTTCCAGTTTCCTATTTTAGAAAGAAGTATTTTGCATTGTGGGCACTTGGATCTTTTCAGTCTTTCTCACAGGCACAAGGAACACCACAAGAAACTCTCTGGGTGGTTAAGTAGTATGGTTTACTAGAGCTCCCATCTCAGCTAGATCTAACAGACATATGTTCAGTTAAGCCCAATCCAATTTTCCTGCAATAAAAGTAGGCTTAGATAGGAGAAAATAAGTCTGAAGGTTAGGATGCATCTGGAAGTTGGCAGAAAAAGGTTTATTTTAGTAAGTTAGTACTCAGCTGCAGGAATAAAAATAGGAGATAAAGAGAGTTTTCATGCCTGATATATAAAAGGCAAAGGAATTAGTTTTTCAGAAATCAGCAGGAAAAATCTATACCAGAAAAAGAAGAAAACACATTCTGTTCTCATACTCATGTAGATGAGCCATGGCTGACCCAATCCTAGTAATTTAACCAAATTTGGGCAATATGATTAATCTCAAATCACACCCAAAAACTAGTAAATCAGTAAGTTCCTTTCTACTGACTTAGGTTCAGATCCAGGGAGAGCATGGCAGGTTAGCTGCCCTCTTGGAGTCAATAAAAGTTACCCTCAGGTCACTTTTCTTGTTAATCAGCAGTATTTACCTTTGTGCTCATGTATCAGCTTTTTTTTTTTTTGGTGTGTGTTCAAACTTCTTTTTCCACTGTTCTTGCTTGTTGTCACTACAGACCTGACCTGCAATCTGCAGTATGTGAGAAAAAGGTTTTGTTTCCCCTGATATGTATCCAGGGGAAGAGGGCTGTCTGCCTGAAAAACAAATAAATTGCCTCACATATCCTAGGTAAGTGGCACCGAACGGAGCTGTCTTTAGTTTCTCTTTCAATTAATAGAAAACAGCACCTCAGGGAATTTCTAGTACCATAGGAAAAAAAAAAAAAAAAAAACAAAAAAAAAACCAACCAAACAAACCAACTAGCACTGAAAGCACTAAAACAATGAGCAGTAAGATGTTATTATATGAGCTGCTTCTAGAGAGAGAGCAAGGAGCTGCTTGGATGATTTTTAAGGCCTTTTAGTTTCAGCAGCATTTTCTCCCTCCAAATCAACTGGCTTCATAATGCAAAGAGAACACGAATTTCTGCCATCTCAAAAAACTATAAAATAGTTTCTCCCTAAAAATATGTGGAGCAACAAAAGTCAACAATGCACTGTTTTTGGGGTTTTGAGATGACAGGCAGGTCTGCCATTCAGAAGTATATATAATGAAATCTTGGTACTCTATTGCATCGACATCTTTTTTTTTTTTTACTAGTAATTTAAGATAACAGACTGATGGGATTTCCTGGTCATTAAATTAAGTCCTTGCTACTGGAGGCCACCATACCATGTAATGGCCTTTGGAAGGGTACGGATCTTAATTTGAAAACCATTTTTTGTTTTGTTCCCACTACTGCTAACGCATAGCTACATACCGCATTTTTACTTCATTTCTCTTCCAGTGAAAATCATCTAATTTCTAGGTTACGTATATGTTCCATGCCCGTGCCTACTCACTGGAACTCATACAGGGATACACAATTTACCCAAACTGTAAAGTGGTGTTAATCTTCACCACTAAGTAAAATCCTGGTGCTAAATACTACAGTTGAGCAGAAGTAGCAGTGAATTACTGGAGACAGTCATTAGATGAAATGTTCATAAATACATGACTGGATGAAATACAGTTATGTAGTAGATGCTCTCAACCCGTACTCTCAAATTCCAGGCCAGTTCCCAGTTTCGATGGTAATTTCATGAGCTGTTTTGACTTAGTCTCTCATTTCTTTTTAACCCAGTTCTCTACCTGTGAATAAGCAACAGAGTTTGGTATCTACTTTGCTTCTACAACTTGTGAATTTCTCAGGGCAGGGATATTTCTGATGGTTCAAGACACACTGGCACTTAAGGGCTAAACAAACCAGAAACTTCTCTGTCACATGAGAAACAGGTAGTCTGCTCTTGTCACAGGAGACAGATTCAGATCTCTCACCCCAGCAGGTTTTCCTCCACTTTTGCATATATCCTTTCTAGGTGACCTAAAGCATAGGCATGTGTTTGTCAGCAAGAGGATCTGCTGCACTTTGGAGACTGCATAGCTGCATCTGGTACCACAGTGGAGGAAGGAAGAGGTGGCAATAGGCAGCCTCACCAAAGAGTTTACCCATCCCATGACCGCCCGTCCCATGGAAGAGATGCTCGCAGAAAGAGTGACCAGGAGCTCTTTAATTATGCCTGTGCCCCCAACACACAGGCAAAGACAAGAAAGCCTGAACTTGAATGAGTACTTTGCATGTTTCTGCAAGCAATGATAACAAGCTCCAGAAGCACTTGGTAAACTGTACCAATCGTACTTTTGACAGTTTCACTTGTAATCTGGACACTTAAATTCCTTGGGTTTACCACTTGCCAGGGTATTTATTTTTCCTTTCTTTCTGGACTTCCACACAGTATCTGGCCCATCCTAGGGAAAGCATCCAATAATTTGTAGTTGCCCAGCTGGAGACTTCATTATCAGCTGCTTCATACCTTTCCTACTGCAAAGAAAGTTCACATCACACTGTCTGTAAGAAGCTCATTCAGCAAAATATTCCTTCCGTGCTCATTTGCTGCCATTTTCTATGCTAAAACTTTCACACAGAGAACTGGAAAGCAGAAAGTTAAACCCAAGACCATCAACCCCAGAGAGGAAAGATTTCCTAATTTGCCTCTCACTCTAGGAGATACTCAGATACTGTGTTTTTAAAAAAAGACAACTGAAATCTGCGGTGAAAAAAACTCATGCAGTTTTGGGGGTTTTTTTGTTGTTGGTTTTTGTTTGGGTTTTTTTTTTTTTAGTTTGACTTTTAGCTGGTCAGACTAGAACTAATTGGAATTTGGCACATTACAGCAAGGTGAGAGGCTACAGTCACTCTTGAAAGTCATTGCTTGACACAAGTCACTTCAACAGTGCAGTATCTGGAGCTCCTTAGGCTGATTTCATAGGGAATAACAGAGTAATGTTCTTTTGAAACTGGGCTGTGGCACTTTAGAAAGACAGTTCCATACAAAAGACCCTAATATAGTGTACATAATATAGTGTAATAATTGTTATTCTGATTCTCACTCTATTCTTTACCACCCTCCCCCTGCCATACACACACGTGTGTGGTTTGCATATCATTCTTTCACACTTGGCTACAGGACAACGTACTGCTTAATTTGCACCAGAAACTATAAAATGGGATGTTATCTTTTTTCTAATGAACCTACATGATTTATGAACATAAATTGTCTATAGGCTCATATCTTTGTCACATAGATATTACTCGAAATGCCACGTTTTATGACCATTATATTAATATTTTATCCTGAATAGGGTAATTATATATATTTAATACTTAATGAGTTTAATTTATTTAAATGTAATAGGTTTAATCCTTCAGCAAACGTGGTTAGGCTTAAAGAAGTAATTCCCTACCTTCAAATTGCTTGGCACTTTCACCTTCTGATATTTTATGTAAATCCTAAACCTAGAAATATGCTAGGTTTCCTAGGTTAGATGGTGGTTTGTAACCTTAGAAGTATTACTGTTTGTGGCAGGCCTGGGGCATAGTGGTCAAGAAGGTAAAAGTACCGAAAAAAAGCACATATATTCAGTCAGAGCCTATAGGAAACTAACCTGTGAAGTTAGATTATTTAGATTTCCACATCCATGCCACTGATGGGACGAAGGATTAAAGGCACAGTATAATACCCGGTTACAAAGAACAGATTCTGGGGCTCTTTCAAAGTTGCTGTAGCCTTTTCGCAACTGCCACTAGATGGCAACAAATATCCTTTTATTTTGTACAAACGGTGTGTACACTTGTGCAGTGCAGGGTCATTGTTCATTTGGCCACAGCAATGGGTTTAGATTTAGGTTTTAAGCTGTTTAATTTTATTATAACATTTTCTCGTGTAGGTTACATATGTTACCTTGTAACTGGAAAAGAAAAATTTTCAATTATCCTATAATTCCCGTTGTGGTTTACATACTTCGCTCAGCACAATGACTGCTTTTGAATGCATACAAATTTTAAGAATTCTGGAGTCTTTAAAAGAGAAACTGTTCCCCACTACTCTGATTGAATACCACTGCACTGAAAAAAATTACTCTACATTTACCCCCATGTTTAATTCTGTAACAGTTTCAAGATACACTTCTTCCATAATGAAGACGTCAAGAAGTTCCCTAAAATATACTGTCTTAAAGTATCTGCTCTGTCCACTACATGTTTATGTATTTGATCATCCCGATTAACGAAATAGATGCCCTTAAACCACACCAATTTTCCTAGGGCAAATCCAGGAAAAAAAAACAAACCAAACCAAAACAAAACAAAATAAAACCAAACCATAATCAGTTAAATCACCAGAGCTGCAAGAATTTCTAATGGTGAAAGTAAGCGTACAATGTGTGGAAGAAATCTCAAATGCATATATTTAATTTCAAAGGAATCAATAATTAGCATTCTTGTAAAATTAGACTTTTCTATCATTAGGCAGAGGGATGTATCTACACTGAGAAATGGACCTTTAAAGGTCCCTTCCAACACAAACTATTCTGTGATTCTATGACTGTGTGCTAAGGATAACACAAACTTCCTTTGAATACGTTAGTACATGAGAGTAGAGTAGCAGAGCATGACCACCGTGTCATCAGCACGAGTCTCCAAAGGAGAAGAGCCACATTTCAGCACATTGCCTTTGGGTTAGTTATCCCTGCTAACACAGCCTTAAGGCTTGTGGTTTCAGAGTTAACTTGTTTGGGACAAGGCACTACACCCTGGGAATCTATGTATTAGGTAAACCGGAAGAGCCGATCCCAATGGTCTCTAGAGGAACTGGTGGCCTTAACCACTCATATAACCAATGGAGCTAACTATTTCCGAAAATGAAGGAGTTAGAACAAATGCTGTATTTTCCATGCCTAAGAGAGCAGTTGCAGAGCCAGCTTGAGACCTCCAGTGCAATCTAGGCTGCAGGAGGGCTCAGAGCTCAAGAGAGGACCCTATGTGAACATGCCTATATTGGTCTGGAGAGGAGCTGTTCCTCCAAACACCTGAGCAATGACCTAAGTGGAGCTGTATAGCCCCTGCGAAGGAACCTCTGCACCTTGGTAGGGTTAATCCATTCTGCAGTCTCTAACCTGGAAGCTTTGCCCATGGATCACGCAGAGCTGGCTCCATCTGAACACAAGTTCCTCCTCCTGTTACTTTGATAAAAGTTCCCTTCCCTTCTCTATTTATTCCAGTTAGATGTGACTCTTACCATGACAACTCCTAAGTGCCACCCAAAATACATTTACCAATAAAAGTATTTTCTCTTTCTGTCTTCTCATTTAGTTGGGAAAGAAATAACTATTTTACAAAGTTTGATCCTACTATAGACTGTCCTATTAGCTTAATTGAGAGCATGAACTGATTTGAAGACTTGCTTTTAAGTGGCTAAGTCAGAATAGTTTTGTCCTGTATCAGGTGAGGTCTATGACAAATCTAAGTCTCCTCAGGAGGAAGACTCAGAGGGATTCAGAAGGTGAGAAGAACCACTTCTCTCATTCCCTCCTATTCCCAATCAGACTGCTGGCAGAATCAGGATTGTGACAGAATAGAATTGCCACGGGAGACTTCCCCATAAAGGCTTCCAATACTGAAGCATGTCTAAGTAACAATTGCACTTGTACCACCTCTTGTTATCATCTGACTATTAAAAGAAACTCTTACTGTGAGTTTGTTCTTAAATTATTCCCCTTTTAGTTGTTACGACTTAGTGCTGCAGCTTGGAAAACCTTTAGCAACCTCCTGGTTTTATGTTATCTTGCAAGTGTTTTCCATAGTAGGATATCAAACTGATACTGCCACTCTCTTAAGACTAGGTTTTCACTCTAAAATAAGTATACAAATACATTTTTAAAAGTCAGTGGAACAAAAGATATCCAGCAACATATGCTTAACCCTTATCTACCATTACTCCCCAGCTATGCTAGTACATAAAAGATAATACCTATCTACTTCCAGTCACTAGGGAAGAAAGTAGTATTTCCAGAATAGGGAATTAATAATGATTGTCTTCCTTTTTCAGTTTTAGAATACTTTATCAGAACCAACTGGCAAGCTTCATTCTCTGTCTAATTGTCCAGAAAAAAAGGTTGTCAAGATAATGTTATTATATATAGATGCACAAACACCTTTTTTTTATTGCCTCATTTCAGCCAATGTATATGATGAGTACATGGCCTGGAAACACTCACTTTCACCCTTAAAATCTTATCATTCTTTCAAGTATCTGGTACTTAGGAAAATGTGTCTTGCCTCTCCTGACATCTACCAATTCAAGCATAATTTTGGTTCAGCTCACTTGTCCCTAGTATTCTACTCCATTTCCAGAATTTATACTTCCTGCCTGGCCTCGTTAATTTATTTATTATTGCAGTTTCTTTCATCACATGAAAGTATCTTTGCCTTCTGAATTCTGCAGTCTCATTTTCAGATCTTTTACCCATTCCCCTTGTACATTCTCTTTCTAAATAGTTTTCATTCTTCAGAAGGGTAGATTTATCATTGCCTGCCTTCAGCCCTTGAGTTAGCTGTTGTTGTGTCCTTTATCCTTTCACAATTACAAATGACTTCGTTATTTCCACTGCATGCTTGAAAACTACACCTAGCATAAACACACACACACACACACAAAGCCACAGAGACGTGTCAGAGGAAAAACATATCACAAGTCATAGAACTGCACCCAAAAAGCAGGTATCAGCAAAGCAGTTAAGGTTTAATTAGACCTCATTTCAAACCAGCATCCTGTATCTGTGCAGCACTGAATGTAGAAGCCGTTTGGAGCTCCAACTGGATGTTAATTTCTTCCTCCAAACAGCCAAATTCAAAACCAAGAACAGAGGCAGCCGAAGTTTGATATGTTTTTTTCTTTTCACTTTTGAACTTGCTCTCCATTTCATAGTTTTGACCAAAACAAAAGGAACACTGAGCCACAAAAACCTGTGTCCCAACCAGGGAAGTATTAAGGGGTTTTTTTTCTTGTTTTCTGAAAATCCTTCTTTGGAAATCCACTAGAATGCAAGAACTGAGGATCTGTGTCATCTATTCAAAACACCTGGTTAATGAAATATACTTAAATATGAAGGCCTCTCCCGGTTGGTCATTTTTTGGTTAGGTCAGGGGGCCCAGAAAATACAGAATTTCTGCATCATTTTATGCTCTTTGCTTCAGTTTCAGGTCTATCAGTAAAACATACACTATTTCCTCTCATGTTTTCCAGTATAACTTCTGCCTTCAATGAACTAAAGACTCACTGACATTTACTGTCATGAGTACAGCACCAAGTACAATGATGATCTCAGCTGTGGCCTCCAGTTCACATAATAATAGTAGTAGCTATGACAATGTTAGCATATGACCAAGAACAAAAACATCTCGCAAAACACATGAACCAATTTGGGAGAACGTACCAAAGAACAGTAAACGGCTACCTCAAAAAGAGGCAATTCATTATTTACTTTGCCATTCAAATATTTCAAAGAATTAATGACGTTTGCCAAACACATGGCTAGCATTTACCTAAGATAGCAAGCTGATGTACAGTAGGAATTCAAATGACTCATATGCTATGATGTGACTGTTTAACATGCCTTATTAAATCAGCTCTCCAAAGTGTCCAGTACAATGGCTATCAAATATCAAAGCATAGGAAATAGGCTCTTTTTTTTTTTTTCATTGATGGGTCCACAAACAGAAAGCAATTGTTTGTAATTATCGCAACTCACCTAAGTCCTATTTCTTAGAGAATCGCTACTGAGGTTAACATGAAGTGCGGTGCTCAGCTCAGTAATACTTCACTGCTATGACAAACTACAGAGCTGTTACCAGAGTGCAGTAAAGAGGCAGAACCTCCAAGAAAAAAAAAAAAATGTAGCTCTCAGGATAGAGTATTTTTATCTGTGTATCTGTTTATTCAGCAGGCAGGCTGAAAGGATCCCAGTGATTTTGACAATAGAATCAACAAGGGGGGCCACTTACTGCTTCATAGGCTTTGAAGTTCCTCTGGACTTTTAATTAAACAAATATAAAACAAGTCAGAAGTAAATGTTCTCGTTAAATTTGCATCTATCCATTGAAGCATTTATGTCCTTCATTACCTTAGTGCTGGTACAGACTGCAAATACTTGTGAATTTTGTTTTACTTTTAGGTTAGGTAACTATTGTAATTCAATTTTATAGTTAAGAGTGACGTTCAGAGAGACTGAATGGCTTCACACAAGCATCTAACCCAGATCTCTCTAGACCATATATTCTTTGTCAATAATTTTGATTACACAAACAAAAAGATAAGGTATGGTAAACTGTAAGCCCTCAGAGGAACAACTAGAGCAAGTAGGCATAATGACCCAGCTAAAGGATATAAAAAGAAAATTTGGTCTTGTGCAGATTGCACTTTGGCATAACTACATCAGATCAAAACTTAAGTTGACAACTTTGAACAGCAGGTCGGTATGGCACAAAGCAGAAAACCATGAAAAAAACCTAAACAAAACAGTGGCAATAACAGAGATGTGGAAAGGTTGTTTGGTAACATGTACAGAAATAGAATAAAGTGAGAATGGCTCCACAGTTAAGCTGAAGTCTGCTGTAACTGTTTTTAAAGTCAAAGTCCCAGATATCTTGATAAAACCCCTTTTGGGTCAAGTTGTGTTCCTAATATATATCATATAAATTGCCTTAAATAAGGCTTTCTCATCCCACAGTTACATGATTCTTGGATGTCTTCCATTAGCCTTCTGATCTTGTTTCCTAGAATACCTTTTTTGGGATAAGACTGGACCCAGAGCACTGTCTACTGGGTCCTTCAGAGAACTAACACAAATCTCTTACAAATAAATGTGCATGAAAAAACAGGAAAGCTTAATCTGAGAATTGATTCACAGACATGGGAACATATATATCTCAGTCAGGAGAAATTAAAATTAGAAAATCCCTACAAGCATAAGCACATACTCTGTAAAATCAGGTATTTACTGCTGTCCATCTGCACTAAGTAGCAGCTTGCTGCCTCAATAGTTTGCAGTGAGACCACATCCCAGAGGAAATGGTGACAGATAACCTGAAGAATCAAGACCAAATGTCGAGGAAACAACTGTATGATGGCAGTTGGATTAGTTAGATGACTGAACAGGTCTTCCATATCTGTTTTTATGGTATAAAATAGTTAACTATGTACATTTAAGAGTACTTTAGATCATATTTAATCCTTTGCCTGTCATGGAAGTTCCATGTGGGGAAGTAGCAAGGAGAAGTATGAACTGACACAGACATGCCTTCAGTGGCTTTGCTGGTTGAAGAGGTCACTTCTTCAAAAACATAGCACAGTTCACCACACACAACCCAAAAATACCTAATGGGATGTTTTTGACACAGTTCTTTGCTATACTTTTGATCAGCTTTATTCCTTTTTTGCATTTGCATCAAAATTATCCATCTTTTCTTTATGAATGTTGTAAAAAATGAAAAGAGATTTGAGTAGAAGCCCCAGCAAGAAAAATGCTGAGCATAATTTTACTTATTATATTTATCAATGGTATTTCATAATATTTTCACAACTATTTTTCCTGGAACCAATAACAATTAAAGCAGTACTATTCAGGTAATAACATTAGGAAGGATTTCTCTACTGCTAAAGCAAAAGGATGAATAATTTTTGTCTTGAACAATACATGCAAAGAAGCTATAAAGTAAGTGAATTCAAAATCTCAGTAATAAATCTCTTTAAAACCTTGATATTAAAGGACAGTTAACCATGTAGCAGAGAAAGCCTAAGAGCTTTGCACTATTTCCAACTTTAATGCCCTGAAATGTATTAATTAATAACATAAATTTGATTCCAGACAACAGTCATATTCTTTGGAAAAGACAGAGGTAGATCAAATTCTGAAAGAGAAAAACGCAGTAATCATCTGAAATAGGCTTTCCAGAAACTGATGTTCATAGAAAAATAAGGAAGACCACTTTCACTGTGCAAATTCTTGGATAATGACTATACATAGCATGCGTGGAGGGGGGGGCAGAGATCTAATGTGAATAATATCTATTAATACTATCCCTTCCAGATTCCAAAAAGTGACTCACAAGTGCATCATAGCCTACCAGGTACATGCACACTGCCAGCCTGGGGCAGTGCTGGGTTTGTCCTCCGTCCCTCATCCCTTGATTTCTGCACTGTGTACATGTTAGTGGGAATTATTTCACTGATTTCCTCTAGGTTTAGTATTGACCCATCATTCAAAATACCACTGACATCAGATCTTTGCCCACAGTGTATAGGATAGGGTAGAGGAAAATTTCAGCTGACAGAAATATGAAGCCCAACTGAAGACACACGTATATGTGAGATTCAGGGCATCCTGTTCTGCTCTCATGGAATTTAGTGTAAATCTGAAGGAACATAACTGAATTTCTGGATCAGAAATCACTCTCCTTTTTCTGAGCTTTACTTTGCTTTAGGTGGAGGATACTCTTTATTGTTTTATATCCCCAAAATATACTAATATAGTAACTTACTCCATCATTCACTTCTACAATATCATTTTAATTATGGTAATAAAAAAAAAAAAAAGCCTGGACAAAAACTTCACCTGGATGTACGGGCTTGATCTGCTAATGGAGTAAATAAATATGGTCCCACTGGTGCCAGTGATTTACCTCATCTCAGGGTCTGTTCCTCCACCTTTGTGTAAATGTCCAGGAAGGAAAAATGAAAGAGTGAGAAAACAGAAGAGGAGGTCACATGGACAACCAGGGGTTCCTGAGTTTAATACACTGGATAGAGGAGTTGAACATTTTCAAGCTATGAAGAAATAAAACGAGGCTTGGCATGATTTTGTTCCTTGAGATGCAGCTGAGAGCTGGATCTCTGCAGCTCAGGCAAGCCCTGCCAAACAGGTTCGCCTGAGGATTAGAAAATCAGAGATAATTCCAGGTACCTTCAAGCTTCATCAGGCTCCTACCGTCACCCCAGTGAGAATGGAAAACAACAGATACTGCTCTGCAAAGAGAAAACATTTCAAGAAATAACATTCTGAGGTGGAAATTCTCCACCAGCTGGGAGCAAGGAAGGAGCAAAGAGCAAAAGAGAAAATGTGGTTTCAAATAGCACGTGTCTGAAAATAGAGCAAATGTGTGTAAGAACAATTAGCTTTCTGTGAGTTGTGTTGGAAGCACAGCCCAGGGCCAGCGCATCTCTACTCATATTTGGGCAGCTGGCCAGAGACTATAGAAGTGACTTTCCTCCCATTATTTTCTCATTTTCATGAAACTGTATTTTAGGGCACCACAAAACAACTCTATTTTCCCTACATTTTTCTCAGGCACATACCCTTTGCTCCTAGCATAAGAATAATCTCTCCTGGCAAATAAAGCAGGTCCCCGTTAATTATCTCCCTTTCTCTCCCCTCTTGCAGCTTTACTTGTAGGAATACTGCCACGACTATGGGCTGTTTGCCAAGAGGCCTTACACATGCTTTTTTCATTATTAGACTACTATAAAATTTAACCATATAAGTCTCCTGTGCTGTACCCTCCTGACGATGCCAACAGCCATTCTAAAATAGACTACTTAAGAGAGCGTAGAGACCAGGCCTTTTTGCAACTCATTAAACTGTGGTTTATTTTTGCCTTGTTAGTAGATGTGTTCCTGCTCCCGCTGATGGGCACTGGAGCAGGCTCAGTTCTTACATGAGCATTTTAAAAAAACATCAGACCTTGTCATGCTCAGCGCTTGCACAAAAATTCATTTAACTAAGTGGGAATTTTGCGTGTCAGTAAGGGCTACAATACAGTAAGGGTCAGATTTTGCCACTTGGCATTAAAGGATTTGGTTCTAAATTACTGGAAAAATAATGGTGTTCAAGGATAGAGCTTGCTTTTCATTTTCTCCTGAAGTCAGGGACCTTAACTGGTTCTACAAATACAAAAATGTAAGGAAAAAATTGATCCTGAAATAGTACTTTTTATCAGTAGGTAGCAGAGTACTTTGCAGTGGAGTGTGATACCATTTTCCCCTTGTAAAATGGTCTCCTGAAGTAAAAAGAAATACTTGCTTATGACCATCCAGGGGCTCACAGTAGACTGGAAGTATGGGAGTAACAATATTCAGGCTTTGATCATTTTAGTTAATCCTAATAAGCAATATTTTACTTGCCATCATTAATTTCCCATCAATGGTAAAGAATCTGTTTCAGAAGGAACACGGCCTCTTTTTCCAATGTGTGAAGAAAATACACATGCTAGGGACACTGGAATTTATTCTCTTAGTGCAGCAATAGCTAGAGTAAATAACACTGTCCCTAATTCAACTTTCAGGAATGTCAGCCAGAGCAGTCAGGGAAGGGCACCAGCTGCCTGTCCTCTCATTTTGATCTATTGCAGCAGAGAGGCAATAGTATCTGATAGAAAGGGAAAACCCAAAGCTCCCATACACCACAGCAAACACCTATCAAGATTAGGATTCAAGCTCTGCACCAATTATAAAAAAGCAACAGTAATGTTGTAAACATGACTGATGAAATCAGGAAAAGAATGATGTTTTACATATGCTTGATAACATGTCACTTCATTTATTTTCACATGTCACTTAATATCTAGGATATACTGAGTTTAACAGCTTTAAAAATATGATTAAGAGTCACCATCCTTGGCTAACATGTTTCTAGAACCTTATGTCTATAGCAAGCCCTCAGTGCTGTTAGTACACACACAGCCATAGCTGCTAGGGAAGAAACAGAGAAACACATGCCGTTGCCCATTTCGCAAACCAGCAGTGTCTGCATTATCTTGAGCATCGTGCAGAAGCTGCACACAGGACCCTTCATTAAAGAAAATATTTTCTGGTGGAACGAAGTTAAAAAACTTGCATAGCTGTTAGTTCACTGTCTTGTTGGCAGTGGTACAAGAACTCAGTAACTTTAGGTTGAAGAGAGAATAAAAACAAACAGCCCATAACTGCACAAGGGCACAGACTCCCTGTGCCCATTCCCTGTGTTTCCCCATCATGCTCGCATTGCCTAAGGACGCATAGCCCAGCACAGATGGCCTTGCGTGATTGTCTGAATATGCTGATAGAGTCATTCGTTCAATGTCACTGGGATTTATTTTGCTCTTGCATCTCTTTGTCGTTTTATCTCTCCTGAGATTGCCCCTGTCTTCAGGCAGTTGCCCACAGCTTCCTGCAAATTCCAGCCTGGCTGAGCAGAGCAGGACACAGCTCAACCCCAGAGGCAGTGTAAGGAAGGCAGCCAAAGCCCAAATTTCCTGGAAACCAGTAGAGAACTGTTAACACCATAATTTTGAAACTAGTTATTACTTTCTCCCAAGGTGTTTCATCAGAAAAAAAAAAAAAAAAAAAAAAAGTGGAGGGTTTTTTTTTTTCCATTCCACGGGTTAAATCAATGAATCCTGCATTTTCAGTTAAATCGGTTAATTCCGCATTTTCAGCCTTACTCTCCTATACTTTTTCCTCAAGGAAAGCACCTGTCGAGCTCCACCCTGGCTCTCAGTAGGTGAGGACACTGTGCCCTGCCAAGGCTGAGCCAGAAGGGCTCTTCCTCTGAGAAAAAAGAGCACAGCACTGTAACCATCCTGGTGACAGCGAGAAGACCATGTCCTTGCTGCACTGACAGAAAAGGGATTCCTGATGGGCCCCCCCCCCCAAACTTTTGGAAAAAAATATTGTGAGCTACCAGACCTACCAGGACTCTCCTTAAGCTTTCTTCTAAGTGAATAATGGCAAGTAGATCCATAACTCCCCCCACAAAATAGTACTGGAAGGCTTCATAAGACATTGCAGAGGACTACAAAAGAACTTGCAGAGCATTAGAAGGGCAATAGATTGACAGGAGAGGCAAAGAAAGGGCCAGACTCTGACACTCGCCCTGGGAGCAGCCAGCAGGGCTGGGGCTGCCTCACTGCACAAGCAGGTCCCTTTACTGGGCCAAGCTCCATCTGAACTAACACACCTTGCAGGAAAGCGCGACAGCTTCAAACACCTCCCGCTCCCGTGCTGTACCCGTCATCTGTGCACCGGCAGCAGCCCCCGCGCAGCTCCCCGTGAGGGGACGGCACGGCCGGAGCCAGCACCCACCGGCGATGGGCAGGTCTGTTCTCGCTGGGTGCTGGCCAGGGGGGGTGACACAAATCGTTTCTGGGCTGGAGTGCTGGGAAGGTGGGGACCAGGCTGTGACCCGGTTTTCTCTTTAGGCAGCCCAGATTTTTTTGCAGGGCTTGTAGGAAGACTGTGGCTATCTCAGCAGGACAGTCTAACAGAAAAGTTCACTGATGAAGAGTGACCTCCTCAATAATGCTTTGCAATTCCAAAGCTACAAAGCCACATAAGTGCAGGGAGCAACCTCTACTTATCTGGCCGCTCAAGTCCTTGCCAATAAACAGATGGATGGGGATTGGACTGAACTCTTCTGTTGAATTTTGGCGGTGTTTCTCGGAAATCAAGACCCTAGTAATCCCATTAACCCCAATAGCCTGTTCAAATCCACTATGGAAGAATTAGTCAGCTTGATATTAGCTCACAGCATGCTGCATCATCTACGCACACAGACACACACCAAAGAAAGAAACCATTTTTCCTTTTTGGTTTATCAGCACTAGATTCTGTTGTATTAAAAAAAAAAAAAAAAAAATGCTGTGCAAATTCAGCCACAACATCTTGAGCAGCACCTTTCCATGAGAATTTAAAGAAAAGCAATACTGTTATCCATACATCCCTTGAGCTAAATCTGTTATGCGAGTAGGACCATTAATGTCAGCAGGGATATAAAGTGACCAGGATTTGTTCCATGCTCAGTAATAAAACCTTCTCAAGGAGAAGAAATCGGATTCAGTGCGATGTAACAGGAGTGACTGGAAGCCACAGTGGCACTATGTGGACAGTCTGTACCATACTAGGATTCGAGGACTATAGATGTCGTAAAGCAGGTAGTCTTACAGCTCTGCTGTAAGATTTTGCTGGAAATGATGTTAATGAGTGGTGACTGTCTGGTGCCAGTGTTACTTCAAATTGCTATTTTAATACTGCTCACATCAACAGCAGCACTGACAAACATAATCAAAATGGCAGTCCATTCAAGTGCAAGACAGGAATATTGTCCCCACTCAAAATGAAAAATAAAGCAAGAGAGATGGAATACCAAAAAGGAGGAAAAATGCTGAAGGAAGTAAGAACGAGTATCACTTGGAGTTAAATCACTATGCAGTGGTTACAGTCTGTGATACTCAGTGTGCAGTAGCATAGATATGGTCATTAGAATTTTATTTTCTTGATTTTCATATAGCAATGAGATCAATGTGTGCCACAACATAGGGAGAGTACTGCCACAGATGAGTTCCTACTGTATATTTTTTGAGAGTATGGACTTGATTTTGAGCACAGCATTAATTCAGCTTCCCCCCTCCCTCCCAATCAGGTTCTCATTATGTCGTCTAAAACCTTGATTCAGCCAAGCACTTCTGTATGTGCTTTGTTGGAACATGTAATTACTTCCCATTAAAGTCAACAGGACTAAGTAGCATGGTTAAGTGCTTTGCTGAATCGCAGCCTAAATGACATCAGCTGTGCCAGTAAGTTACAGGTGCAAAAAAAAAAAAAGACCATGTTTTAAAAATCTGACCTTTTTTTAAGCAAACTTTCATAACAGGCCTATTTGTGATTTTGTTGTAGATTTTACTTAGTTGGCAGATGATGTTATGTTGCTTCCTACCTTTCATCTCTCAAATGTTACCATGCTAGCTTCACTGAGTCTCTAAAAAAGAGGGTAATCTTTAGAGAAGAGAAAAATATAGTACTGAGGTGCAAATGTTACTCTGGTTTGTCAAAAGTGAACAGAGAAATAGAAGGAAAGCACATACAATTGTTTGCCCTTGAAATTTTGTAATGTGACAGACTTAGACAATGGAAAATATGCATTAGTCTTTGAAAAAAAACCAACCAAACACACACACACACACACACACACACACACAAAAACCTCAACATCCCACAAAAGCTTTCTGAGCCAGCTTATTCAAGAGCAACTTATGCAGGGTTTGCGGCTCTCCTTCACCAATAACAGGCTTAAACACAGTGCAGCATGGACAGCAATCAACAGCACCTAACTGCCCCCTCTCCCAGCCACATGAACAATTCAGGTCTGTCCCAAAGTCCTCAGAGGCAACCCCTTAAAACTGTTCACCCAAAAGACTCTCTCCCAGAGGCAGATTCACAGTGTCATGGTACCTTAAGCAAGGGTACCTTAGACACACAACTAAGGATGCTCTTACTCAGTGTTTTCATTAAAACCTCATTTTGTAAATCTCTGCATGATGCCTGCTTGCGTTTGCAGCAGCAGTTCTGAAGCGTGGCAAAAACACTGTCATAAGTTAATTAGGCAGAACTCATATCAGATAAAATGTGTGTTTAACTGGGCAAAATATATCACTGGCAGCACCTGAAAGTCTTTGAGAAGCAGCAGGGAAAATAAATCAAAGACAAAATTCATGAGCATTTGCAACTGTCATCAAAACCAGGTTTACTTTGTTCTATTTGAGTCCTGATGCTGTGAACACAGCCTTGGTATCTGAGTACCTAGATATCATATTCAGGAGTCTAACATGGAAAATCTTATCTATGAGGAAGCAACGTCATGAGTTCCACATGACATGAAACTGATGGATGCACCCAGATCACAGAGGTGACACAGGGGACAAACTGAAACACAAAGGAGTGGATCAATGGGATCAAAATGACATGTTTCGAAGTGGACAAATAGCTGTTGGTAAATAGCCAATAGTGCCATAACAAGTAGGAATGCCAATAAGAAATTAACTATCACCCCAAAATTTCAGCCACAAGCCACATACGCACAACAAGACAGATATAACACAGATGCCATGGGAATGAGTATCTTAAAAATATCCAACCAAACCCAGGAGTAATATTACGAGAGAGTTTAACCTTTAATCACTGTTTCCAGACCAAAATAGGTTAAGCGGCTTTTCAAAAAACCTCCAGTTGAAGAAATTAACATATATTCTATTATTTATTCTATTTATTCCTTTAGATTTTAAAGTGCGCCTCTCCAAAGATCTAGGGAAAATATACAGATCATTTAAAATTACACACAAAATTCCAGCTAATCCAACGGTCACAATAAAAAACCTTCCCAGAACCCTGACCCTAACCCTTCTCAGAAAAGAATCCCACCTTTTGAACCCAGTCACCATCACTCAGTCTGTTTCCTAAGAAAAAGCTTGGGAAAATAGTTGGGTTCTTCCACGACCAACCAAGAGGTTAGCAATTGGCCCATGTCTAACATCTAAGGCCACAACATGCAGTGACAAAAATTATTCCTGACACTCAACTTTCCCTTCTCATCCTCTCTCTGGCATTTCTGCTTTATCTGCAAGTTTATTTTGACAAATAATTTTTATCAGCTGTTTGCCTTCACTCCTTGGTGCTCCTTGAGACCTCCAAAATACATCCCTGGAGGTAAGACAGCCACCATCCTTTTGTCCGTCTCCAGTCCTTGCCTTTTTCTTCTCCTTTGATCCCCAGAGAGTCACTCTACACAATGAACTAAGCAGAAGTGCTGAATATCATAGTATTTCTCAAAGCCATAATTAAAATTGCTCAGTTCCTTTCAGCTAGTAGTGCACCCATTTTATAGATGCATAGAGACAGAATAAGAGTCGGACAGAAATAGAGTCAGCAGAACTGGGAACGTAATGCAGATCTCATTTCCCTTCCCCTTGGCTGAGGAGTTGAACTAAACAATAGGGACAGTTTATTTCAGCCTATTTTCAGGTACAGTATCTCCAAGAGAGCTATTTTCATACCAAAGGTAAAACCAGGTCTATATATCTCAAGAGATTTCTTTTTTTTTTTTTTTTTCCCCTTCAGTCAGTGGAAAAAAAGACAGGAACACATAAATCATAACACGTTAAAATGAAGGGGGAGGGTCAGCTTTCTTTCTGTGCTGAGCAGCAGATACATCGCTGTTATGTTCAGATGAGTTATCATAGACTTTCTGGATGACAGATTGTAGATAATTAGAAAAAGTACCCTGTAACTGAATGCTTATAATCCCATTATTGACTTTTAATTCATAATCTGTACCTTATTGAACTGAGCAGCCATGCTATAAATTTAATACACATTGCATGACAGTCCGCTCTTTCCAAAACTTCATTTGTAATAGGATCTGCAGCTCTTAGCCGCAGTGATTTATAATAATCATCAGTAAATATTACATATAATTGATGCTATTTACCTTGTGCAAAACAGGAGTTGGAAATTTCACATTTTAGGCTAGAATCAGTCCCAGTTTTCACAGACTAGTATTTCTTCTATATGTAAGTTTGGTAGGGGTAGGGAGAAACTGAAGGCAGAATTTCATCACAAAAGGCAGCAGGCAGGCCTATGCTTTAGAAGAAGCCTTAACTTACTCTGGGCAGCAGTTCATGGTCTATGCATTGCCCCGAGGAGGGAAAAACTAATTCAAGACTTCCCTACTCTGATCTCTAAAGTTCGATGTTTTTTCTACTTTATTTCTACAGATTTACTGAAGCAAATTACCAGCTGGTTATTTGCACTTTTACACGCTTAGTAATTTATGCCCAGCATAGGGTTGACACTCCATGGTGTGGCTGAGGACTTCCCTGATACCGGCTCTCAGGCCTTGTTACTTGTGCTATTCTCATATTTTCTGCAAGGGACCTCATTTCTGCAGCCCTTGGGTTTTGCCTCTTCACTCATTGTCCTTTCTATTGCCTCTTCAGAAAGCAAGTCTGATTTCAGTCTTGATTACCTCTAAACTAACCCTTAGGAAATCCATGAATCCCCACTCAAACTGAACCTAGTTACTGCCACGTCTTCTAAGAAAAATCTTTGCTGAAAACATTGCCATAGGTTATGCCGGTTCTTCAGGGTGAGCAGGGTAAGCAGAAAGGTTTGGAGCTGGCTGATCAGCTTCTCGTTTCCACGGGGTGTCCGGGGACTGCTTCCCTCTGTGCGCTAAGGGTCAAGCCCCCATTAGTGCAGTTTTGCGCAGGGCAGCATTCAGGACGACCGCAGGTGGGATCCCTCTCTGTGATGTGCACAATATGCTGGCTGCTCACTAGCTGAGGGAAGCCCTGGGCAAACACTGCTAGTCACAAACACCCACCCTCAGACGACAACTCTAGCGTTTGTTCTTGCTTTACTTCTGCTCCTCAGAAGTGGAATTATGTTGGAGGCAGTGTCTCGGAAACTAGCAAACTGGTATAGCCAAAAGCCGCATACCGAGAAACAGCATCACAGGGGAGACAGGTACACTGCCTTGTGCCACCGAGCTGCCCAGTTCCTCCCCAGAATTGCTGCGGAAAACTGAATCACTCTCATTTGTACAGACTATTTTCGATATAGCAGATACCAAGACTGCAAGAATAACGTAGCAGTCATTCTGTGGGTAGAAAGGTAACCCTATCCACCATTTCTTCAAAGTTAAACCTAGAGTTAGACCTTTAGAAAGTCCCCAAGTTATCTCAGAGCACAGCTTTTATTGTGTTTGCATGAATACAGGTATAGCTAAAGAGGCATCTTTGGGTTAACTCTTTGTATTTGGGGGAAATACCACTGAAACTGTCTTATGCATAGACCTTACTACTGATGATACCTTTGATTTCCCTGGAAGTTGACTTTTTCTTGAATGCAGATTCTACCACCTAATAACAAATGCAAATGTCTCCCACTTGGTCTTAATGTATTACAATGAGTGTAATTCAGTTTACTTTTGATTTATCAGCAAATAAATAATAGACTACAAGCGGGAACAGTAGTCCTCAAATCGACCAACAAACCAACCAAGAAATACTGGATCATCATGGAATCGACAGTTAAATATTCTAAAGAAGTTATTGGTTTGGGGACACAGACTATGTTCTTTTGCATACCAACATTCGTAACTAATTATGTTTCTCTCCTTTTACCAACTGCAAGTCAGAATTGTTGGCTTAGACACTTTAAGCCATTCCCTAATATTATTCAGATCACAATGATAATGACAGTTTGTATGCGGGTATAGGAGAGCCCAAGGATCATTAGAAAAGCATTCTTCAGCACTCAGTGCACACACTGTGGCTACAACCTATCCAGAAACCTCTGGTCTCAGTAGCAGCTTTCCAAGAATTTGTTGCGCACATGAAAGAAAATGTGTAAAACTACGGTCAAATGAAAAGCCCTGGCAATCTGACCCAGGGAGTCCTTAGGCCTCAGTGCATTTCCATGTAAGCAGGGACACAAATACACAGTTTTGATGTTCAAAATTACTGGCACATATCTTTCAAGGGCAGCACAAACAAAATGCATCTACATGAGAGATGTCACAAAAACTGACATCCCCCCAGCAATGCAGCCAGTCAAAATAGGCCTGCCACAGCTCAGCCTGGAAACCATCTCACTGCATTGCAGTGATTCTAGCAGACTACTTGGTACAAATTATTGGCTACAATACACAGGAATGACCGATACCTTTCCACCCTGGGTGGAGTTGGCACTGGACTATGTGTTGGGCTGTACTCCTCTGTCTGCT
The DNA here is from genome assembly GCF_900496995.4 of Aquila chrysaetos chrysaetos. NCBI lineage: Eukaryota > Metazoa > Chordata > Aves > Accipitriformes > Accipitridae > Aquila > Aquila chrysaetos. The sequence goes on from NC_044009.1 coordinate 34,075,053, forward strand.
CCTAATCCTTTCTAAACACATCTGAAGTCATGTACAGCGTGGGTCATAAACCTAGCTAATACATGCTTATTTTTCCCAGTTTATCCCAAATCCTTTAAAGCCACAATATGTGCATCTGGCATTGATTAGAGCTAGCCAGAAAGTCTGCTACCAACTCTCGTTGAAGGCTACAGATCTCTTTTGTGATTTACAGAGCACAGTTTACTTTTCCTCTCTTCACAGGTCTTCCATTAACCAATTTCTAACCTGGAATACATAAATTACATTCATTTTCTTAAAATTCAGTTTCCAGTGCAATGAATCCTACAGATTTGATTGTGCTTTCATTACAAGGCAGCAGATTCTTATTTTCCCTCTTCTGCCCTTCAGACGGGCTGCATCCTACATTGGTAATGCATTGATAAGTGCTTATTTCTGATTCAAGGAACATCTGCAGTCCTTGGGAAACATTACATTTTACATGTGTTTTGCAGTAAACATTCATCAGATAAAATACAGAACATGACTTTGGAAGAGAGACTTTCCTGCATAGGAATTAAGGATGCTTTAAGCAATAGGCTATAAAGGCCATGTGTGTGTACAATTTATCTCACTCCCTCTCTCTCTCCTTCTTGGTGTGCTGACTGTTTTTCCACGTGCAAATTCCCCCCTTCTTATTGCCTAGAGGTCAGGGCAATTTAAAGCAGGCTTCCTGCTTTCTGAGCACATGCTTTGACCACAGGGCTATGGTCAAGAAGGTAAAAGCAAATTTTCTTTCATTCTCCCATGCTTACTGCTGAAGACACCAGTAGGCACAGGCATACACAGGGAATTTGGTTGACACTTCTGGCGCTTAGAAGTGTCTGTTTCATCCCTATTTGCAAAAGAGCCTAGCTGCTCTCTCTCTCATTTGTAAGTTTGTATGCACGCACAGACACTTAACAAACATTAAATGTCAAAGTGGAAGGCGATGCTGATTTTGGGGCTCAGTTACAGTGCTCCCTGTAACTCAGGAACCTAAACCTTGCCCAATCGCCAAGTTACAGACCCTAAGCTCTCTGAATCTCATCATGAGCTCTGGAATTGCAAGTTCAGTAAAATGCAACAGCAGTGGCTTCCACTAACTGAGGGGCACTGTGGTCCCAATGGTCAAGTCATAGACAAATAGCTGTAGAATCCTGATCTAAGATGCTCAGAAGTAATCTCCATTCATGTCTATAGGGACTACACAAAGTAGCTGTTATATTATTCTCTGCAGTTACCTGTAGCAAAGTAGTTGCCTCCTAGAGCATAGGTGCAGTTTCTAAAAGTGCATTAAGATCCTGCAATTAAAAGGGTTGTGTAAATACAAAGAGTATTCTTTCAACATGAACTGACGGGCCAGTGCTTCCCAGATAGAAGGGTTGCTACATTTAATAGTTTAGAGATCTTCATTAAGGGGGTTAATGTGTTTAATATGAATATCCCAAAGGCTTCTCTTCTACTAAGTTAACCACATTTTAAGCTTTGTTGATAAAGCATTCATTTTCTAAATGCCTAGGAATTAAAGTCTTCTGATTTTATACTTGAGGTTATTGGCACTTCTTCATCTGAAAGTGTCTTAGAAAGATCCAGCCATGGATTTCCTGAATCTATGAGAACTTCAGTCCACCCCTTATGAACTGCCACATAGCACATATTCACCTGCAAACCCCAGGGGTGGGATCCCCATGGCTGCTGTACATAACATTCAGATTGTATTCAGATGCATCAGATTTGCTGCATTTATGCTTTTCAGTTAAGCTGTTCAGACTCAGTTAAGCATCCTAACAAGCTTGACCTACCCTTTGGCATCATGAGTGCAGCTCACGAGCATTAATGCTCTGCTGAGCTCAGCCACACAGTTGGGCACGGACTAGGAGTGCCCCTGCCCTTTTGCGGTCTTCAAAAACTACAAGAAGCTGCTGCTGCCCCTACTCCCACCTTGTATCCTGCATGGGAAGTTGTAAAGGGCTCTTTTCAGAAATGTAGATAAAGATCATACAGGATCCTTCACTCTGGCCCTGAGCAAGGTATACATCAGCTGGAGAGCAGGACAGGATTCGCGACATTTACGTAGGCCCAAAGCTTTATACTGGCTAGCACTGACTACTCCCTGCCTCCCATGGCAAGGGTTTTCAGACTTCACTGCTAGGTATGGGCTACACCCTCATACAGACAGAAGGTTATCTGAAACCCCCTGTCTTTGCTAACTGCTGAGCTGGATGCAAGGCAGCTGTTGTAGACTATGCTTGAGATAATATAATCTGTCAGCAGCAATATGGCAATAGCTCAGACACAGGGTAGTGCTCTCTTCTAAACCAAGTTTAGCAGAGGAGCTCTGTCTGGGCCAGACTGTGCTGTCATATCCTGATTCTCCCCACATACTGTTTGAAGCCTGCTACAGTACGTGTCTTACGTGTTTAAAGCCTTCATAACATCTCTTCCTACAAGCCTAAAGAGTTTTCCCATAAACATTTCCTGACCAACATTTTGTCACGGAAATGCTCACACCAATGAATTACAAAAGCTACTTAAATAAATTACTAGGTTGAAATTCAGTGTCTAATTAGTCATGGATTACTTTCTCCAACTGAGCAAAAAGTACAAGCAAACAGAGGGAGAATATCATACGTTAAATATCTTCACTCCAACTGGAGCACAGAGCTAGGAAGGCCAAAAAGCCCAATATACCATTAATATTGACAATAGCACTGTCTCTACAGCTGCTGGAAGATGTTCCAGACATCATAGATTATAGGAATGTAAGGCCTGAAAATATTTCTCTTCTTGAAAAGCACAAGGGGCTCCTCAGTGCAAATGTTTCCTCTCCCTTCCCTCAAAATTTACAGCTGCTGAAGTCTTTCCAGCACCCGCTCAATGGCTGGGTGCACTTTCAAATACCTGTCACACAGTCGATGGTCTTTGGTGGAAATACTAGCTTTATCATTACAGTACAGGAACACAAGAAAAGTAAATATCTATTTCTCCTCCCTGCATACAGAAGTGAGAATATAGTGCTGGTAGAGTGCTACCATGAAACAGCTTCCTAAAGACTCTTGACTGTCATGCTAGGCAAACAAAGAAACTAAAGACAGCAGCTGTACCTAAAAGAGTGATCACTTCTCATGCAGCCACAGTACTTTTCTCTTTAAGAGCAAATATTGAAACTGGAGGACAGTGTATATCTGTACTTGTTAGAATGAAAAACTGATTAAACATATCTGCATTCAGCTGCAGTGGAAACATCTCAAAACAGATTTTGTTCTCACTCTGTCCTATGTTATTGTGTGCAGTAATTATTTATTAACTAATGATTTGCATATTGTTTTGTCTCTTTAATTATAAAAAGAGAGCAAGAGTAAAGCGATGCATGCAGTCTTTACAAACTATCTTCATCAAAAAAGCGTGTTACCAAGATTTGCCGTCCCTGGAAGAAGACTGTAAGCTTCATGACAGTGATCAAGCTGTGTCATACTTAAGAACCATCTAGGTCAGAATTTAATTGCTTCTACTGGCCAGTAGCAGATGTCCAAGAAGGAGTGTAAAAATAGTCAATTACTGTTGCAGTACAATGAACGCAAGGACCGCATCTAAACCATAATTTTAACAGCCACTAACAGATTTATCCTTCATGAATTTGTCCAAATTCTTTCTGAACCCATTTACACTTTTGGCAATCACAACCTTCTGTCAAAGGGTATTCCAATTTAATTCTATGTCGCATGACAAGTACTTTATTTTGTTGTAAAGTTGCTGCTGGACATTTTTATTCTGTTTCTGTCATAAGAAAAAGTGAACATCTTCCCCCCCCCCCCCCCCCCCCCCCATCTTCTCTAGGACATTTGCAGTTTTATATACCACTGTCCTCCTTCAGTCATCTCTTTTCAAAGCTGAAATGCTTATTTAGCCTCCTCTTACACAGGCTTCATTCCACATCTTTTATCAACCTTGTCTTTTTTTTTTTCTTTTAATCCAGCTCTATTGCAGCCTTTTCAGATAAGATGATCAGAATCGTTTGTAGCTATCAAGATGTGGGAGCACCGTAGATTTATTCTGTTGCATAACGGTGCTTTTCTATTTTGTTATCAATTCCTTTCCTAATAATTCTTAGCATAAAATTTGTCCTTTTTTTTTTTTCTGCTGTGAGCAATGATCTACTATTTACTGAGAAATATCCACATTGACACCGAAATCTTTTCTGTAATGTTAAGTTAGAGCCCATCATTTATATGCATTTATAAATGTTATTTTCCAAGTGTATTATTTTGCATTTATCAAAATTGATCACCACCCGGCAGCCTATCATCCAATTATGGGAAATTTCTGCAATTCTTTACAATAAGTATTAGACTCTCCTATTAGACTTCTACCTATTCTTTTCATATTACAAAAGGAATGTATGAAAACATTGAACATGCAACACAAATTTCAACAGGATCACATACGTAGTCTCTCTTTTAGGCAAAAACTGACCATTTATTCCCACCCTCTATCTTCTGGCTTTTAACTGGGAAGTAATCCACAAAAGGATCTCCCCTCTTATCCCACAACAGTTGAACTGCCTGAACAGTCTGGTTTTGTCAAACCCGCACATGTCATTTTGACCAGATGACTCACAAGACAACTGATTAGAACATTAACAGGAGCTGATTTCACACAAAAATTCCTTAATTAAAATCACAAGGAGCAAGTTCTTCATTAATGTGCTAGCAGGAGAACTAAAAGCAGGCTTACTAGTCAGTAGGAGCCACACAGATAACTGGAATGGGGAAAAAAGGCAGTGATGCTTTGAAACATTGTCACTAACACCCTCTTTATAGGCTCATTACATATGGGTTAGGAGTCTAATGCTCGTGGGCACTATCTGGAAAACATCTTGGCATGTTTCTGCTGTGAACGAAAATGCACACAGCTCAGTTCTGCACCTGTTAGCAGAGCCATTGGTGTCAACGAATGGTGCAAGTGTAAATGGAGCTTTACTGCCCTCCATACCTAATTAAGTGTCCATTGCACTAATCGATACAGTTTACTTTCTTTGAGCCTCCAATAACTTGCAAGTCTCTGAGCCACATTTTTCACTGCAGAAGAATAAAAGTGGACATAAGCATGCCCATAAGTACTGATGAAATATTTTGCTTAACATACTGACATTTTCAGTGGGGTCCCCAATATCTCCAGAATTTGTTGCCCTATATCAAGGTTCATCATCACTGAAATTCTCTCTTTTTGCACATTCTAAATTTTTATTTAGATAGCAAGGAACAGAACATAGTGTTTATGACTATCTATGATATCTCACAGGTTCAAGTCTTGCAGCTTTCTCTACTCAGTAGTCATTCTTTAAAAGCTTAGAGAACAAATCATTTACAAAGAAGAGCAAATATACAACTACTATGAAACAACAGCTCTGCCACAAACAACATCCTCTACAAACCAAAGCAACAAATAAATGGCACAAAGTGTTGAACTTCAACAGAACAGTGGCCTAATATTTTTTTTTTTTTTTTTTTTTTTACATTGTATAATAACAGCAGATAGGAGGCTTCTGCATTAAATGGGGGGGGGGAGAAGGAAATTTTCATTTAAAGGTGAACTCTGACGTGTAGTATTAAAATACACGTTGTCAAGGTTATTAATTTTATTGCAAAGAAATTCACCAACACAATAGGATCAACTGAACTGGTAATTGCACTAGCAAATATGTTTCTCTTGTAGCCTTATGTCTGAGTGTTTTAACACTGCGATCTGAGTCTTGGTACTAACCAAAGCTTAGACAAAGGAAATTACTAAGAGATAGCAAGTTTTTAAAAGTTCAATGATGTTCAAGTGCATGCTTGTAGCCCTCAGAAAATGAAAGAAAATCTGAGTTCTTGGCCCACTTTTACTGCACCATAGGCTAATCTGAATGTGTTCAAAATTTACTGTGGATCAGTCAGTACTTTGTTCATGCTTCTGGGCCATAATATATATAGATTTCTTCCTTTAGGGACACCATTTAAAAGTTAAAACCAAAACAAAATCCCACCCAAACCCTCAACCTTTTCCTTAATTATAGTGAATAAATAGCATTTTCAGTGGCTTGTTCCTTCCTTCGCATATTGAACAGAGTTCTAGCTATATTTACCACATTAGTATATAAAACTGTTCTGTCATCACTCTCCAGTTATGCTTTTAAATAAAGCTTACATAAAGTACTGCCACTTTATAATTTTGGCAGATCAATAAAGTCAAGAAAACAGCAGCCACATTGTTCTGGTAGCAATTACTAAGATTACATTAGTGGTATTTAGTGCATTTAGGCTATTAGAACAGCAATGCTTATATTTTATATAGGTGGGGCTGGTGATACCAACTATTAGTAAGATTGCTTAACAGTCCCTATTTTAAGGCCCTGTTTTTAATTTTTTAGTTGCTCATAACTTTGAAAACTTTTTTGCAGTCTAGACTGGAATTTTCCATCCTAGGTATTCTGCAGAAATATCATAATGATTTGACTGCCTAAAAAAGTGAGGTAAAAAGAGTCTTTTACGCACGTTTAAAAAATGAACTTGCCATACCACAACTTGATGTAGTTGTCACAGAAATGTGTTAGCGTCTCCAAGATTTTGAACAACTACTTGTAATTTCATAAGGAGAGGGCTTGATAAATTCTGCTCCTATTCAGTAGAGATTTCTTAGGTTTCAGTAGAAGTTGCTCAAGGAAGATGTCTCCTGCAACACTAAGGCCAGATGTAGGAATTTAAGAGCATGTGCCCTGTGTCTCCATGGATCTCAGTGAGCTATTGCCATATTCAAATACAGAAAAGACAAGAGAAAGGGGAAAGATAAGACTAGAGGGAAATGGGATTAGAATCCATTAAAAAGAAAACAGGGATTGATGTGCAGCACACAGACTGGGGCTAGCCCTGGGAAAAAGGGCGAAAAAGACCAAGAATGCAAAAAGCAGGAGGCATGAGAAGAGATATATCTGATAAGACACTAGTGTGCAAAGGAAGAACTGTGAGTTACTGAGGCAAAAAAATGGTACCAGCAAAAGGACCAGAGTCCCTGGAGCTGCAGGAGATTCCCCCAGGGGAATTTAACAGAGGAGCCAGCAAATACAGAAAAAAGATTGAAAAGCATGTCTGGGCAAAGAGCGAGACTAGATGAAGACAACACATGGATGAAATGTTAGCCAGAAGAAAGGCGCTGGGATTTGGAGCTAGTATTTAAAAAGTACTGAAGAACCCAATCAGAGCAGGGTTTGAATTCATAAAGAATGCCGGCACACGGTGGACAGTGGGGGAGAAAACAAAATACCATCTAGCAGTTGCCTTCACAAGCACAGTCCGGCCTGTGGCTTCGCTGATGTAGGAAACCCATGGAATTAGAGGTCAGATCAAAAAGGCACAGGATGTTTCCAGAGATGAGCTTTGCATTCTTATGAATTTTCTTTGAGAGTGCGCATGCCCATATGCTGTTAAACACACACTTAAGAATTTTTTTTCCCCCTCTCCTTCAAAGGGAATAGAACAAATCCCACCATTTTCAAGCTTTCTGATTGAAAGGTGGTTTTTTTCCCCCCCAACATCCTTGAAACTTCACTTGAAACATCACAAGTCAAAAATATACCCAACTAATCTCTGACAAAGCTTTCCATCCATGTTTCTGATTCAAGACCCTTTCCTAGTCGATTAAATTAGTGCCACTCACTTCTTAGAACACAGAGGTGGAAAAGATCTAAGATTACTTCCCTGTGCAGCCTCTTTTGATGTATGCTCAAGAACATGATGGAGACAGAAAGAGATCAATTCATGTCCCAGTGTTAACAGGCTATATAGACACTAGCTTTACAACAGCTGAGTAAATACTACCAATAAATAATGTTACTATTAGCTTTGACAATGGGTTAAAAGCAACTCCAGTTTCAAAGCTGTTCAATTATCAAGTGAAATACGGCAAAAGGAAAAAGTAATTTATTTTAATTTTTTATTTTATTATAATTTCCCCATCTTGATCTTCTCTCTGACACAACAAACTAAAAGACAGGCAATTTTTTTCTAGGAGTATTAGTCAGTATTATCTTTAACACATCATACATTACACTATCAGACCTCAGTGTCAAAGTGTATGAATAAGACTGACTATTTTAAACAAATCAGAGTTTCCTTTTATAGGGTCTGTACAGACCATCTGTACTGCATCAGTTCTGCAAGTCAATCCATTTGCCAGTAGATCTGGATAGGTATGTGTATTCTATTAGCTTCTGTATAACAAGAAGCAAATAAAAAGAAAAACCTTAGTTTTTGCCAGTATTCTGCCTCTCATTTCTTAGCTGTGACCACCTTTCACTTCTGGTATCTTATCCTTGGTTGTTCCTTTGTCTACTTTCTATTCCAGGGCCAGAAGGGTAAGGGTAAAATTTAGTAAAAGTGTTCTGGAGCTTATGAGGTTTGACCATCGCAATTCTGTTTAGGAAAAGTACACTTATATTAAATAGCAATAGCATTAGCATTAAAGAACAACAGAATAAGGCAGTGAGGCTTAGGTTTCTTATGTTAAATACTTGCTCTGCTGTTAATTAACATTTTAGACAATTGGTAAGATTTAGAACATTACCTACATTTTTGTCAATAACTAAAAACCAGCACATGGAATTAATTTCCAAAGGTATCACATAACCTATGGAGCTCTAGAATCAAAGAATGGATAGGTGCTGGAACAAGTAAAGAATTATTAACAATTCTTAGAAAAATGGAAAATTCATAAGGGATATCAACCCTTATTTTTTGAAGGTACAGACTGGTTCCTGGTATTAAAAAAAAAAAAAGTTACTTCCAGTTAACTGTGTGAGAGTGACTGGCACCGAACTACATTATAAAACCAGTTAAACTTTCTCAGAAGGAAATTATCTAATAACTGCCAGTTTTAGAGAGTTGAAAAAGTAAAGTAAGAGTAAAAACTTTATTTTTTTTTTCTAAAGAGCTGTGAAAAGATAAGATACATGTATCTGAAGAACATTAGTTAGCTGGATGACAAGTGTCCATTTTGAGAAATCCAATCTCTTTCAGAACTTACTTGATTCATACTCTTGTCTGAATCTTCAAGATTTTAAGGACAATGTATTTGAGCACATTACAGAAAGAACCTGGGAAAATATCTGGCTCTTCATGATTTTATCTAAAATCTCAAAGGGTTTGAATGTCATATAATAAAGGGGTTTTTTTAGAAAGAGAAAACAGTAAAACATAAAAGTGCGAGAGAAACATAGAAGAGAGAGAGATATGCTCATCAGGTATAGAAATCTTTGCTTTCAACTTCTTGCCTTCTACAGTACAACCTAAAATTTAGAGTTAGTGGAGGGAGTTATGTGTGTCTGTTCAAGATTTCGGAGACATAACCACCTGCATTAGTAGGGCAACTCCACACAGTACACCGAATCTACACAATGACAGTAAATCCAGACCACGCAGAACACAAACCACTCAAAAGCCATGTGTAGCAGCAGCTATTTGCCCTTGTGCTCCAAATTTCTGGAGGTACCAAATAAATGGACCAACTCCGCTAATTTCAGCCTGGAAAAAACTTCTGGTGGAAAGAGGACCTGAAGAGACTGACAATCCACCAGGAAGGCAATCCACCAAAATATCTTCACTCAGTAGGAAAATTGTAGAACTAGGCATTAATATCTATTTACCAAGCAAATCCATCTCTTCTTTCTCCTATGGTGTTTTTTGCTTGTTTGGGTTCAGGGGTTTTGGTTGGGGTTTTTTTTTTCCCCTCCTCCCCTTTGAGGCAGAATGAAATGGAGTTGAGACAGGGTTGTATTTTGTGATCAATACCCGTCTCTGCAGGCATCTACTTTATTGTGCATTGGGAGTGTAAGCATTCCTCTCGCAGAGAGGCACTCACTACCTTTTCAGGCACCTTTTCTAGATTTTTGAGCTATGGAGTTTCGGCAGAAACTGGGGGGGGGACATGTAGAAATGTGAACATCATGAATTTGGGGAGCTTCCAGCATGAGGAAGGCAATAAGAGTCAAGAGTTTTCTCATAGTATTTTTTAATTAGGCACCTAAAATCCAACTGTATCTTGTTTTAAGGGCCTATGTCCTTTTCAGACTATCAAGTCATTAAGAAGTTCTCACATGTTTTCAGCATTAACAAATATGATTTCAAACCCTGGCCCTGAAATGATCTTAATGGATCTGTTAACCCTAATCTAGATTTGGAAATTCCTCCTTGACTTATGCCTTGCTGATTCTTCTCTAATTAGCAGTGCAGTCATGCTATTGATGAAAAAGGTTCTTTCCGCATGTGAAGACCATCTGGTCTTGCCAGCACATCACTATTCCTACCCCAGATGGCAACTTCTTGGTAAGGCTAAGAGGTGTGATTATTCAATTGTTCTATAATCAGACACACACTTCAATTAGTTACTGGTGATTAAGATTCAGCAGTGTTTCTGCTATTTACTGTTTCATTTGTCAAGACAAGCTATGCAATCTTTGCAATCATTGCAGTATTAGATGCAACAAGTTTGTTGTGCTGGTTAAACATTTTAAAACACACTGCATAGAGGGTTTTATCAACTCAGGAAGTCAAATTAATTTAAATTTGTCTAAGCACTAACTAGTCCCAGTATAATGGCAGGCACTTGATTGTCTGTAACTAAGAATAGGGCCAGAATTCTCTGTTTGAAAGGATGGGCATCCCAAGAAAAGAGATATAACAAAGCTTAGCAAACATTTGTGCGAGTCACGCAATTGAGAAGAAGGGGTGAAGCAGATCCAAATGGGGTCTAGAAGTAATAAAACTCAAACTATTTCTACTTCAAATAGACAGTTATGCCACTCTAGAATCACTCTCACCCAGCCAGAGTACTTAGTAGTTATATTTATCAGATGAGGAAAAATAGCCATTGCCTTTTTACCTTTAACGTTCTCCTCCACATCCCCCCTTCATGGTCAGCCTGAGAAGCCATTTGCCCTTTTCTGTGAGGCTGGGAGACATAGCCAAATCGCTGCTCAGGGCTACAGCACAAGGCACAGATGCACAAGGACTCTGTAAATCATTTAAATGTTCATGAGGAAAAGAAAGAAAAAACCCCAAAATATGGAAACTTACTACATTGTTACAAGTTTGCAGGTTTGTAGTTCAGCAGAGGTACACAGTACAGCAGAGGTGAATAGCATTGCTGTTTGCCACCCCAACACACACGAGTGTGCGCGCGCGCTCTTGGAGGGATTTCTCCCATTCTGGGAGTTTGGGGCGGGGGGGTGGGTGGGGGTGAAACCTGTTGTAACTTCTATTTTCCCCTCTTTTAGGATTACCATTACTTCATTCTAAAAACTGATGTTATTCCTATTTTGAGGCTACATATGCCTCCCATCGATTTCATTTTTGTAGAGTAATAAACAGAATGCAACCTTTGGTGACTAATTAGGGCTCTTAACCCATACAGTCTGCTCTCAGACAGACCTGCCGAGCTATAATGGATTTTAGCGAGGGCTGCCTGGATGTAGCTCAAGATAAAAGCAGGTCATATGAACAACAGGAAAGGCCTAAGATTACCTCATATGGATTTGCTGAGGCGTGAGAGTGAAAAGCTAAGAGGGCTGAGCTCTCCACCACTCCTCTCATCAGCTACCCAGCATGTGTCACCGCATTGGATGACACATTAGTATAGCTCATTTGTTCAGACTGGAACTGAATTTTCCCCAGCAGCTATGGGAACTGTAACTACTTGATTTTTCAAGTGTCAGCCCTTTACATAATAAAAAACCCCAACAATTTTATTGCAATAATATTTATATTTCTTCTATATATTAATCTTGCCATAGATTTACATAAAAACTACAGGTGAATTTATAACTACACGGTTATTAGTTTATTCAAACGCTACGTGTAAAGAACACTGAGACTGAAATGTATTGAGACTTAGTCCCCCAAAGGAGATATTGGTAAACCCACAGTAGCCAATGTAACCTTAATTCAGGCTTCTTGCACTATTCTTTATGGCACAGTCTTTAACCGAGTGAGTGCTGTTTTTACAGTAAGAAGTACTTCAATCAGCTCATCGCTATTCACTATTTCTTTTAGTTCCACCATTGGCTCTGTGTGTTAGTGTATAGTATCCAAATACCAGTTTGGCTACAGAATTTGGGATTTTCTCCTGGCTTTGCACAAGAATCTTAGTCCCCAGAGAAGAGTTTAAATCTGACAAAAATCACATTTCTAGCCTTATTCTCAAAATCCAAACCAAAAGAACAACCACCAACACTACCACTTCAGGTAGTTAAAGATCATGTTATAAAGATAACCTTAGATTTCAAGCCTGAGACTCCTTAATATTTTTTTAAATGCAGGTGGTGGGTTATAAACAAACTTGGAAGAAACTAAACATAAGTGAACAGAAGTTTCATCCCACAACAGAACTACACAAAAACCACACAATCCTAACTACAGGCATCAATATCTACCTCAAATATATACACATACAAATAATGCATCTAGATTTACAGCAGTGACCTTGTGTTTTAAAACTCTATATAGACATCCATATGATTTACATTATGAAACTCACAGATTATTCCTTAGTAGAATCTCAGAGGCTTAAATCAATAAACATTATAGCCATTTTTAGGAGCTACCAGTATTTATTAAACCTCCCAGTGGGAGAGAATATATGTTTATGATGGCTCCTATCAGTCTGTGCACTATTTATTCTGCTAATGGACAAGGAAGACTGGCAGAATTGCAGTCAGCTGAAACAAGTTTTCTTTCTCCTCTTTGTTGATAGCAGATTACTCTCACTTAACCAACTCTGTGATGAATTTTTAGCTACTAGACTTAGCTGCTGGACTAGACAGCCTCTGGGCCTGGTGTCACTCTTTTGCTTGCTTCTTCTAAGTCATCCATTACTGTTTGCTTGGACTGTCAGTTGCAAGAGGGTTTGTCCCGCTCTTCTCTCAAAGAGCTTGTCCTGAGGACTGTCAGGAGATGAGTTCTCTTACATCCTGATATATTATTTCTGGCATAGGGGCATCATGAAGCCAGTGCTTCAGGGAAAATCACCAGGGAAACCGCAAGGACAAATTACTGAAACCAAATTCCTTCTCTAGTCCTTTAGGCTTCTTGATGTAGTTTCTGTGACCTAACTGATCCTTGTTAGTCCTGTTCCAATTGCGCTCTCCCCCTATATGCTTTTATCTGTGTAAACATGGGTTTCTCTTTAGAGGTATTGACTTGCCACATACCCTTGATACATGTTGGTATCCACATATACTCAAGCATATACCATGGGGATTCCTTACAGTGCTCAGTCCTTTGAGCTTGGAATTATAAAGACATTACTTACCCATTTGGCCAGATTCACTGATCTCCTGTAAGAAGGAAGTCTGACACATACCTATGACAATTTACAATTAATATATCCTATATAGATTTGCCTCGCGAATCGACAGGGCAACGACAGAAGTTGCTTCATACTTTTGCAGGAAGTAATTTCAGTGGCAGTTTAGAAGATACTCAACAGTGCTATTCAATCAAAGGTAATGAATAGTCTGACTATTGCAAAGTTTTTAAAAATTGTCTCAGTATATTGACAGTAACACATCTTTAATGTTCAAAGGCTTCTGATAACCATAATAATAATAAAAATAAAAAGTCTCCAGTGAATGTCTCAGCTCCCTCTTTCCTTCAAGAAGTAGAGTTCAAGGGAGCAGAGCTCTGCACAGCTCATGGGCTCCATTTCCCCAAACCCAGTCATTTCAGTTGTTCAATAACTGGAGTTGACTACAAAGCAGGGATAACAGGACAGCAACAAAGCACCATTCATTGCCAGAACTCCACTAAATCATTATGGCAGATGAAATAGAGTCAAGAGGCCACTGATATTCCACTCCACAGATGTAAACACAGGGTGAAATATACCTTTAAAAAGAAGGCACAAGAATCACACAGTCATCTCCTAAAAAATGTGGTCCAGCAAAATGCAGGGGCTATCTGTGTCCTATTGTAGTGTGTTTATGGGGAGGAGGGGAAAGAGTTTCCCTGCTCTCTGGGTTTGGACTTGGAGATGGAAAGCAGCTCCCCTCCTGCTGAGTTCAGCTGCTGCAACAGCAGAAAGTTGTTCTGGACACACTGGGCGCTCATAATTTATTGTTTCTTTCTCCTGAATGTGTTACTTGTTGCTCTTTCATTTCTCCCTTTTATCATCCTTTTAGGTACTGACCTTCCCCTCCAGTAGCCATGATCTTGTGTGATCTTTCTCACTTGTGTGGTGTGTATAATATATTATTCCATGAGAATGGCAGGATTTATCAGGCCTTATTGCTAGGCCTATGGGAGTAAGGGGAGGGGCAGATGAAGGTTTTTATCACACTTTTTAAGCAGGAAGACAGCAAGATGCAAAACTGAGAAGAGACAGTAAAAGTCTTGTTACCCCTAGCATGTCATGAGTTTCTAAGGAAGGCCAGGGCATTAGGACTGTCAGGTGTGAAAGGTGTTACAGGTGACAATTTGTTCTTGCCTCTACCATGCACCTCTGATAGCCTGTGCTATCAGGGCATTTCCTCTTGCCAAAGTCCACACCAAGACCAGTAAACCAGATTTGCAGCTTTTTTTTTCCCCCCACCAAAGCCAGGGACCTAGAATCTAAGGCTGAGATCTGGCCAGATTTAGACAAGTGTAAACAACAGTTCACACTGCAGCACAGACCTTCACCATCAGAAGATACAAACAGAAATAAGAGTTCTAGTTCAAATAATTTCAACTGCTTTTTTTTTTTTCACCCAGTGTTATTTCTTAATTCTTCCTTCCTTTAATAGACACTTGGTGGCTTGCAGCAGGTAGCTGGGTCTGAACATGTTGGTTTTGAAGTGTGTTTACTTGGCAGGGAAGCTGAATAACCGGAAGAAGCTGTACCTTGCCCACCTACACCAGCTCTGTATCTGTCCCAGCATATTTATCCCTTCTATAATTTTTTTTTCCCACCATTTCCCAAAGAAGCACTGCCAAGTGCACGTCTCTGTAAAAAGCCCTCCTTGTTCTATATTTGTCTCTATTGAAGTGTCATTGTCTTCTATTGATTTTAGCTGATCTAAGCCTGTAAATAGCTGGCAACTGTGTTCTTCATTATTTACAGTTTCATCCATTTATAGTACCGTCCATCTGTGATTTTTTGTTTTTCCTTTCTTTCCTATTTTCTTTGACTTCCCTGAGCCAATTTTCTTCTTATTCTATGAACCCAAAGAACTCTGCTAAAACAACAATCTGAAGTTAAAATAGCATCATCAAATTCACACTCTCTTTGAAGTATTCCTTATGCACTCTCTACACTTACAGAAACTGCAGAAAACCTGGAAAAAATTTCTGCAGTTCACATAGAGTATTTGTCATTAAGTTGATTAAAGTAACAAGCCACACACACTGTTCTTCTTTTGCTCGAGCCAAAAAATCATCCTGATGCGAGACAGAAAAAGCAATAGTTTGTCTCAAGCATAGATTTAAACCTTGCCTCTTACCTCATGCTGGTTTGTAAGGCAGTACTCAGTGGCATTCATCAGCATTTTTTCACCTGTAAAGTATTCCCAGCAAAATACGATTTTGAAATTTTAGCAGTCTTTGAAACAAAAGATGTCCTTCTTATTTATAGCTGCACAAATGTAAAAAACCAAACTTAGTCCTATACAGTTTTTAAGGCCTCCTAGCAGTGCGAGGACCACAAATTGATCAGCAGTGTTGCAAAGCATCTGGCTTGACCTGCTTCATAAGGAGCTCCCCAATAAGATCGAGAGGCTTAAAATCAATCAAACAAACAAAGAAATCAGGTTCCTCAGAGCGGGACCTCTGATAATTACTTCATCATTAGGAAAAGCAACTATTGGGCAATCACAATATGACAAACACCTGTCTCACACTCCCTCACAGACTCTCAACTGTGTTTCACCCAGCTCCAGTGACTGCTGGGACCTAAGCAAGCCTTGCCATGGCTCCAGGAGGCCTTTCTAGGGAAGGAGAATTGGCTTCCTCCCCACCACACCTGGGACTCTGGCTCCATCCTTCCTCTGCACCACCTGCAAGGCGGCTCCCAGCCACAGGCTGCTCCTGGCCCTATAGCACCCGCTCTCCAGCACCACCCCAGCCTTTCCTTAAAGCAGAATAACAAAATTGCAACCATCGAAGTAGAAACAAAAATTCTATCTATCCAAAAGGAGAGCAATGGCTTAATTATTTTGAAACTGAAACATTTCAAGGATTTTTAAAATTTTGGTTTCCCCCTTATTACCAATAAATGTGATTCCAATGACAATTTAAATTATTTTCATCTTATTTCAACAGATCTGTTCACTTTTTTTTTTTTTTTTACAGAAAGTTTGGGTATGTTAGAATGCCTCAAAAGGAAAAAATAACACAGTTTTGCCACTTATAGAAATATTAAAACATTTCAGACTAAACAAGGAACAAAATTGTACAGAAGTCTGCTATGTTCAGTAGCTGAAATAAGGAATGGGAAGGAAAAGGGGGAAAACAAAAGTTTAACTTCTCAAAATATTCCATAGAAACTTCACTAAGAAATTAATTACCATAAACTGAATTTTTACCTTAAAGGCTCACAGGAGAAGACCTACAGTATACCAGGACGTCTAGCTATGCAGGATGACTGACCCATCTATCAATTACTCAAATGACAAAATAACAACCTTGGCCCACGCTGTCTCGTGAGGTTGCCTTGTCCCTAAGACTTCTCTGCCTGAGACACACACAGAGAAATACTTTGACACTGGGGTTGCAGCTAATAAGGCCCATGTCCTTCACCTCCTGTTTACACTAGGCTAGCCCTGTAGAGCAGCTTTTCTTCTCCCGGCAAAGACTAACACCTGAGCAGTGGCATGGCATTGGACACAGCCTTGACCTATTTCCCAGGGCAGCTAAGCTCATTTGAAAATCATGTGAAGAACAGGGGGAAAAGCATAGCATATGTGGGCTTTACAACGGGGACTTTCATGTTCAGGAACAGAAAACACTAAAAATTGTTTACATTGCCCTGCTAAAAAGATGCAGTTTTGCAGGTTGAAGAAAGTAATTTTCTTTAGCAGAATCAATTCCTTATGATTACAGAAAGTAGAGTTCCAGTAAATAAATCAACACCTCTCAGTGGATTAATAAAAATGGAAAAAAAAACATACCAAAATCATGCCTCAGAAATTACTTTGTTCTCATTATGTGCAAAGCAGGTTAATCTCTCCCGCATATTGTATAAAAGCCATAAATTTTGCCAAGCCTTCTCAAATGCTATGGAACAACTTTCTGGGAACCCAATAAACCAGTCCAATCAGTACCAAATAAGTCAGTCAGTTCTCCATCATCGGGGAGGGGGAGAGGAGGATGTCGGGGATGCGGGCAAAGCACCCGGCGGGTGCAGAGCTGGCCACGCAGGCTGGGCCAGCAGGGGCTGGCTGTAGAGCTTGAAGCCTGGCAAATAACCCTGACTCTCCCAGGCTGGCTCTGTGCTTCGCCCCATTGCTGGTGGGTCTCCCTGTGCTTGGATGAATGGGGGAACATGGCTCGGAGATCACTCTGCAGCAGCTGCTCTAGGTCTGGAAGCAACAGTCTTATCTATTATTCAGATAATGGATAGCCTGCTGAAGACTAGAAGAACCAGAAGAGGAGGAGTGGTCTGTCAGCACTTTGAAATGGTATTTCACTGTTGTTCTGCAACAGAGAGTTATTTTTGGAAGCCAGAACTGTACTCTTTACCTTTACCTGTTGGTTATAAGGACCATGTAACACAGTTTTATTATGTTCGTACCGACCCCAAACTGTCTTCTGTTTAAAAAGAAAGATATTTTTAATAGATATTTATATAATAGATAAATAGAAACAAAATGGCAGTAAACAGATAAATTATAAATGAAATTTAATCATTAATATTCACTCAACTAAATGGATCTGTACCTCCAGAATGTCATTATTTGGTGTACAGCATTTGTATATGACAGATTTTTATTTACTTGTGTACTTGTGCCTACAGACCCTAGCTGAGTTGTAGGGGTTTTACTGCCCTAGGGAATGAATAAAGACACAGAAAAAGACAGTCTCTCACAGAGGGAGGCTACAGTCTGAGAAAATACATCAAGTGCAGAACAGAGGTGCCCAGTGCGCTCTCGTGTCTTTCCAGCATATGAAGAGTAGCTAAGAATTTAGCTGAAAACCAGCATGAAGCTTCAGAAAGCATCCAGTATGCCATGGGGTGCGTTTCTGCAAGGCAACTTCCACAGAAACTGGTAGCACCCGGGGGACCAATGATTACAACCACACCACCTCTGCAGATCTGTCCCATGTCCCATGTCCAGGGCCTGCTGCAGATGAGGGCAGGGAGTCAGCTGGCTCTATGGCCAGACAAAAGTATGGATGATGCTGTAAAGGTTAAACGGAGATAGAATTTCTCATGGAAGTCATGGTTACTGATGTAATTTGAAATACGTCAATAATTATCTTGCAGGCATTTGGAGAAAGAAAATTACTCAGATGACTTTATTTGCCTGAACTGGCCTTTCTCATCCCAAGTAAATACATATCATTTTATAAACATTATACCTGACCAGTACTTTTAATTACATTTGTTACATATAATTATGTAATTCAAGGCTTCCCCTCCTGAATAACATACATCTTTTCCTTTCTAAGCCACCGTTTACTCATTATTGTATCTATGTTTAAATCTAGTTCTGCTGGCATTCTATTAAATGCTACATGAAATGAACATAATCAAGAATCAACATCAAGGGTTTTTCTTGACTGTTTAAACAATATTTCAAGATAGCTTTGCCAAAATTGTCAGCAACTCCCTCTTCACTAACCTTGAAATTGCAAAAGTATCATAAAGGCAGCATTGTCGGAGACATAAATGGGCTCAAAAAGGGCACAATACAGAAAAAAAAACCTAATTACAACTCCAAATCTCTTGATACTTGTCCATTCAAACTCTGAAAGTCCAAAAACTCAAAAGCTGATGCTAGTATCTAAATTCAGAATGCTACCCAATAGAATAATACCCTTCTCCAATGCTTCTATTTACACAGACATTTTGTGAATATAAACCAGTTTTCCACCTCTACGTTTTTAGCATTACTTTTTAAACAACACAAAATGGGAAGCAAAAATAACCCTGGCTCCATTATGCAGCAAATGTGGGCAGACCTTTAAGTTCAGCACGACTCCATAACAGAAGCTGTCCACCAGTGTCCCTACACAGCCCTTTTTGCACAATCAGGCTTAAATTAGTAAAGACATATGATGCATTAAGGCATGCACTTTACACTGTTCAGGCTTGAAAGTGCCTAATGTTGAGTAAAGTTTCCCACCAGCTGTTTTTGTGTTATTTGTTTTGTGCTCTCATTTGAACTATTATATAATGTGTTGAAATGACAAATTGGCACATAGAGGTATAACAGTTTGTTCTATAGAGAAAAAGCAGTGTATCATTTGATTTCATAGAGACAGAATAAAACAGATCTTTAATTCAAATTGAAAAACAAAGAGGAGCATAGTAAATGACACCGTAGCACCATCACTTTCAGGAAGTATTCTTATACTGTGAAGACAGGTCTTCATCACATCAGTGTCATAATTAATGATATAGCTAAATCAACATTCTTCCACCTCAATCATCATAGCCTAAAGCCATTATGTACACTGACTTACTGCAACATATGAAAAGGAGGGCAGAAAAATGATAACTGATATGTTGCATACCATTTTTGATTCCAAAGATATCCAGTGACTGCTACAAAATGTGTGTAATATTAAATCAGATAGATAGGTTAAATGAGTGTGCATGCACACACACAGAGGATTTATTGGACCAGCACTAGCATTTTGCCCATTGCATACCTGTGCACGCACAGAAGTGCAGTAGAAATGCAATCTCCTCTCAGACGGAAAATGGAAGTGTAACAATTAGTATGCATGACAAGTGCCCCAGTCATTAGGCTCTCACTGAGGTATTACAGAAATGGGCTGCAGTACCACTAGCTGGTTTTGAAAAGGTTTGCTGATGTTTGGGAAAAGGGCTGAATGTCTCCTTCCAAGAGAAAACTTGGGGCTAAGATAGCATCAGTAAGGCCTTTAAGCTTCTGGGAAAGACTTAAGTCTTATCTCTCCTTTCCATGAACTACCTCAAGTGGGTTCCTCCTCACTACGCCAGCTTCTGTGGATCCCCCTTCTTTCTCTGCAGTGTAAAGGGAACACCAGTATCCAACCTTAGTGTTGCAAAATTCACTAGTGGCCCGCCCTTATGCAGTAGCAGACTTACCTCAGAAAGTGTTGGCTACACAACTCACCCAGCCATAAACTGTGCAACTCCCACAGTGGTCCAACTGTAAAAGATGAAAACACAATCTTCAGTTGGCATTAATTGAGCCTTTCGTCAGGAAGACACAGGAGTTTTCAGCCTTTGGTCACTGCAATGGGACTTTCACCAACATATACTTTCATTATTCTAATCTCCATGGGAGACATTATATGCAGGATGAAAGCCAAATCTATTTTTAATAAGAGGTAGGTCCTAGAGCTAGGACCTTTAGTAAGTAGAAAGGCCCAAGGGGATGGAGCTGCCATGATAAATTAATCCTACCACGTGGCAACTGAAAAAATAACTTTTTTTCTTTTAATTCTGCCTAATCTTAGCATATATGTGTTTTGCCTAGAGGTGAATGTGGACTTAGTCTCAGAGTCTAACTCTTTGTGCATATACATAGCACAGGCTTTTGGGACAGGGAGAGGCAAAGAAGTCATCCAGAAGTTACAGTGGGGCTTAATTTAAGCGCAAAGCAAGTTGAATGGGACCCTTGGAGCTGGATATCCCTCTGGCAGCATACCAGGGAGAGGAAAGATGAACTCACTGCCCATTCACACTCTCCTGAGCATAGATTTTAACGTGAAACAAAACCACTGGTTTCATTTCCCTCCACCTCCCAGATAAGGAGCCCAAATGATCTGTGTGGTCCATCTTTGTGTGTGCTAATACCAATCTTTAGTATAGCTACAAGTAGTCACCAGTGGGAAGCATGCCTTCAGACTCAATGGAGAAACATTATCCAAGCAGAGACTATCTGTAACCTCATTTCCAGGGAGTTATGTTTTGTTTTAAATCTTTGAGCACTGGTGGGGGTGAGAACACTCAGAATCAGGCAGAGGGAGATGGCACTTTTTTAAAATAAAGAGGTCAGAAATTCTTCAACATCAGTTTCTATGTACTCAACACCCTCTTTTCTATTTTTAAGCACCAGCCAGGCAGGCACTTTTACTGGTAACACATCCACACAGGTTTCCTTGGCATCCCTCAAATCCTGGCAGCACAATTATATGTGAATGCTGCACTTTTCCATCAATGGACAAGCTACTCTGTTTCCACTCCTTGTAATATTACACCCTCAGAAGACAATTTTGTTGACTGACAAACATCTCTTTCTTCTTCTCCTTCCTTATACTGCACTGGGATTGGAAGCCTGCACCTCATGAGGGTTAGTATTTCTGATTTGCCCACTTACACAATTAAAAAGCAGTCCCATGGAAGAGCAACTTTATGCAAGGGAAGACTAGTTTAAAAATACAAAATCCCAGGAAAGAGGAATGTGGAGAAGTAGTCGGCACCTTAGTTTAAATTCAGCCCTGTAAAAGCTCACATGAAATATTCATACTTTAATGTCCACAAAGTAGTTTAATCCGATCTGCAGAATCACAACTCTGGCAGTATAATATGTCCCATGGCCATACAAAATGCTGAAGTGAGCAGAATATGTCCATATTCCTCTGCCAGAAAAATTCTGACCGGCAGGCAGGCTCTGGTGCAAAGCACTCACTAAACACCCTGTATAACTATTTAATATATGTGCCCTCTGGAAATGCTGAAGGCTTTTCTCCTTAGGTGTCTGTCTCTGATCCTAGCAACGGGCACTGTTTCTTTGTTCAGTGACCTTATGAATAGAAGCACTAAGATCCAGAAAAATTGCTAGCAGCATCGCAGTCTTTAGTGAAGGCCAGCGATTCTCCAGATTTCACCCTAAACATAATTATGTAGAGAAATCCAACTACAGAACTTTTGAGTTCCTCAAAACAACTTTGTCTGTCATCACTCCATTGAACCAACACTATTTATTTGCTTTCGAAAGCAACTCTAATTGATTTATCTGTTGCTCGGAATAACACCATGATAAATAAATTATCACTTAAACATGATGGATTACTAACATTTCCTTTTCTAATTATATTTATGACATATTACTAGGTCTTGCTTCATTTAAAAGCTTACATATGTTTTCCTCCTCCTTGTAATCTAATCTAAGGTGCAAAGCCTGGATTTGTGCCAGCGAACCCCTTTGTTAATATACTGCTGCACTAGCAGAGTCCATCTGGAGTTACTGTTCTGCTTGATGTCACATGGCAGATCCTACCTGCATGGAAGATGAAAGGACATTCAAGGCACGTATCTAGGGATGACAGTTTTCTTTGTGATGAACCACAGAGTCACAGCTTGTTAAGTAAGACTGTGACAGTGATAAAAGACAAAGCCATCATTTTATAGCAGAATATGGCCTATCTGTACATGACAAGCCATACTATCTCTGCTCACACATGCTGACATCTCATAATGCATTCTCCCAAGTGCCGGACAGAAATAGTCCCTGAAGACAGCACCACTAGAGAGTAATAGCACACTGCTTATCTAGGAGCAAATGAATGGAAAAAACCTGAAGTGTACAATGTGTCCCTATTAACATCACAGATAAAGGGAGCTTTCCGTTTAAAGTATTTTCTGTTTTCATTAGAAGTTCAATAGGTTTAGAATCAAACAATAAGGACAATTAAGTTCCCTTCATTGTAAATTATTTCGACTCTTTCAATTTTTATTTTTTTTTTTAAATATTGAGGGTAAATTTACAAAAATCTGTTGGGAACCCTCTTTTTTGGAGGGCTGTGCAGCATACTGTGCGTGCAGTCTTACGCTGTACTTAACATTCTTCGCACTTGACATCTGCCCAGACTGTCCAAACATCACTAGCTGGTGCTCACAGGCTCCCAAGCTGCCCTGCAGGGTGAAAGCCCGTGGGAATGTAGGTTACCGCACGAGGTTAACTGCCAGGCATCTCCCAGAGCAGGTGGAGTCAGGGGACGGGGAGGGGACACTGTCGGCAGAGGTGGCCGTAGGGAACTCAAGGCTGGTACTTTGCTGCGGGGAACAGGAAGGCCTGGTGGCTTCCTGGGAAGGAGAGATCAGGGAAGAGACATCAGGAAGGAAAAGATTTAGCTTGAAAGAAGAGGGTGATATGTAAAAGGGCTACAAACCAGCAAGGGAGCATAAGGAAAGAGAAAATCCCTTTTGACTCTAAGGGTACGTCTCAGTTAAGTCGGGCCCTTCACTCGCTTTTAGCCCAAGTCTTTTTATAGTCCACACACAAAAGCTTTAACGATATATTGACCCTGCTATTGGTAACCCACCTGAATCAGGGCAGAAATTAACTCATCTGCTGTAGTAATCCACATGAAAACCTCTGGCTTCCTACACAACCACAAGGATAGAGTAGCTCTTCTGCAAGTGCAGCTCACAGCAGGGGAAAACAGTGTGACATCATAGAAAAAGACAGACATATTCCCGAAGATAACCCTGAGTGGCTGTAAAATTAGTGATGATGCCACAATACAAGTGCTGTTTATCAGCAAGATGTTGTAAATGGGGTTAACATGGGTGTTCAGACTGAGTACCAATCACATGGGCTAACCTGAGAAGTATGCCTAGTGCTCTTGTACATTTGAGACGCATTGGCCAGGGGTTGTAAGTCTTTAGAAGTGACAGTGAAAACCTGTCTGCCACTCTCCTCTCGAGTTGCATGGTGCGCACATCTCCCTTTCCTACTGTACATGCAATCATCCCCCTCACTGAATCCTTCCACCTAACCCAGCCAAACATCCTGTTCTCACTTGCACTGTAACCCACCCATAAATATCTGCAAAAGTCACTGGTTAATCACCTTCAAAATTTTCCTTAAAATGTTGACCAGTAGCCCATGTCTTAAGACCGCTGCCTATCGTACTGACCAGCAGTTACTGTTTGCTTGTACCCTCTCCATCTGTTGAATGACTGTCTCTTGTCTTCATACATAAATACTAAATTATTTGGTATAGTTGTAATATCAGTAAGCACAATTAATAACAGCAACATTAACCAAAGTATTCAATAGTAAGCCTCTTGATGGCCTTTTATATTGCTATAATAGTCAGTGCAGCATTTCTGATTTGTGTCACAACTTCCGTTATGTAGATTAACTGCTTTTTTCCCATAGCTGTTGACATAATCAAATAGACACTTTTTCAAATTTCCAGTCTTCTGGGCTCTGGACTTTAAAACCTATATTGGCACTCAGGTCTCAGTACCCTTATCTCCATTTATATATTTACAGTACCTTCCTTACTTATCCTCCTGAACACTTTCTGAAGCATCCTCCTTCCATTCTTATTTTCATGCCTTCCTTTATGGGGCTTCTCAGACCTGGAACCCCTCTGTCCCTCTGATTTTGTTTTGCGGGAATCTCTCTCTGCTAAAGAAAACAGCAAAATTATATTCAAAGACAAAATGTTTCAGAAATAAACAACTCCTAAAACATTTCAGGCACTTCACTTGATATTTGACCATCATAGAATCACAGAATCATAGAACACCAGGTTGGAAGGGACCTCAAGGATCATCTGGTCCAATCTTTCTTGGCAAAAGCACGGTCTAGACAAGATGGCCCAGCACCCTGTCCAGCCGAATCTTAAAAGTGTCCGATGCTGAGGAAGGTGTCCAATGTTGGGGAAAAATCTATATTTGAGCCATACAGATTATGTACACATGACATAATGGACGTGGTACACAGAGTTGTCATGATAACAGATTAGAAAGCTCATATGATACAGTGCTGTTGCAGCTGGAGTCCCACAATCTGCTACACCTCAGCTAATAAATGCTGTGTCTCAGCTTCATATGAGCTTGGACAGACAGTTTCCAGTTCCAGACCTACAACCACTCACAACTAATTTGATGTGTCCACTCCTTCACTGGTGTAGTACAGCCATAGGTAGTCTGATGTAGGTTTCCATCCCGTAAATTCTTAGGTATGCATTTATCTGGCTATTAAGGATATGCAATGTTTTATCCCTTCTAATTTTACTATGGGTAATGACCGTATTTTTGAAGGCTCTTTATCCTGAAGTTGTGTGATTATGTAAGAGTTCCATTTTTCACTTGAAGAGAAACTCTTTAACCTTTAAAGAATATTGTTCAAAAATCTGAATTCATAGAGACAACTCACTTTTTCTTCTTCTTAATTTTTTCCTGATTTTTCAGCCATTCTAATGATTTTTGGATACTCTGTTCTGGATGTTTTACAATTGGAGTTAGCTCTACTAAAGTACTTTGCTGACTTTAAGCAGACTGAATTTTTAGCTTGTAAACTAATTACAAAGAGCATTATTGTTCACACATTCTGAGCATAGGCATAAATTGCAAAAGTGTCTTCCAAACATTAGATTTTCAAGAATATGAAGGTTTTTATAATCCATTTTGAAATGTTATAGCTTATCTGTTTGCTTCTAGCCAAACCATCATATTATTTTGAAATTGGAAAGGACAAATTGTTTTGTGAAGACAATCATCATTTCACCTGAAAAAGAACTTTTTTTAGAGATTCATAAAGTATAGCTAGCTTTTCCTCGGAGTTTTTAAGCTTTCTGCACACCATGGTTCCAGTCTGGATTACAAGTGCCAAAATGCCACAAAAAAAGACTGTTCCCTCAGTATTTTTGGCTTAGTGAGAGACAGAAAGTGCTGAAAATTTTGTAAGAAAAAAACCCATAGTGAGAATTCCCGCTCAGCTTTTAGATCAAAAAGGCTGATTAAGCACCGGAGGTTGGGGAAGTTTTTCAAACTGAACTGATGCTATAGATCTGCTGAATTTTGCTGATAGGTTTAGTAATCTGATTGAATATTGTCTCATGTGTGCTCAATTTTAATATTTTGGGAGGGCTTCATATATACTTAGAATGAGATAGCCTGAAGCCTAAATCTGCCTTCGGTGACCTTTGCTGTTGAGTGAGTATGAACGTCCAGAAAATATGCCTATTGATGACTGAACACTGCCATTGCCATAATTGTTAGCTATACATTTGTTTGTCTTATTAAGGAGCTCCTAAAGTTACACGGGACAGTGACAAAAGTTAGAGAGGTTTCCCACGCAGGGCAGGAGCTCCAGGATCTTTCTGTGGCTTTTGGTGAGGCATAGGCTGCCCCAGCACTCAGGTTTCACTCTGCCTGACACAGCATAGCATCTGGGGGTCTGAATTTGCCACACCTTCCATGGCAGGGCACAAAGCAGCAATCTGTAATACCGAAACGCTTTGTTTAACAGAGACATAGGATGGAAGAAGAGCATGTCCTAGGAGCAGTGGAGGACTAGGGTTAGACGTCAAATCAGTCTAAAATTTGCCACTTTTCTGTTGTTTCTCCATACAAGGTGTTTCGGGTTCACTGCTAACTTGGAGCAGGAGCAACACTCGATCTCAGGAAGACTTGCTGCATGCCTCAGGAACAACCACTGGAATACGCTTAAGGTTGCTTTACCTTGACCCTGATTACATATGTTTTCTTTCCAAAACATGTCTGAATACTCCAAAATGCACATAAGGGTTTTTTTGTACAGCAACATTGATTAGAGTTTGTGAATTTGCAACACACTAGTTACTCATGTAGGCGCTCAATGCACAGTGAATATGAGATAACCTCCTCCATATCAAAGCTAAGGTGTGAACTTAGGGATGCTTTTCGGAAGTGGAGTAAATTGCTTCACACATTGCTAGCTAAGAGAATCTGCAAAAGGAGTTAGTATGGAGTAGCTCATGAGCTTTAAATTCACACCTCGATTTTTTTCTTTAGGGTAACTTCATTTAGAGAAGCATTCAGACATTTTACTTCTGAGAGTCTTAGTTCAAAAAGTGTTCAGTCTCTTAAAAACTGTAATGTAGTGCTCTTGTATTTTCTTCAGCAATCCCACTCCTCCATAAACTGAATTACACACTTTGCGGGTAGTTCTGATGCAAAATAACAGATAGAAATAATACACATGTTCAGACGTAATAAGAGGAGACAATTCTATTGAAAAATAAATATAGTGTTAACATGGATCATTGACATATGTTACAGACAGTTGAAATATAAAGGATGTTTAGTTTTAGTATATTAATAATACTGACAATCTTATGTAACTTCTTATACTTTAGGTCTTGCATCTTGCCTGGCTTCCAGCCTTTAATAAGTTCAAAACCAAGGGAATCTTGCCTCTTGAACAGCAGGAGCTTCCAAAGCCAGCCCTCCCTGACACACTGGGAAGAACACAGCAAGGGAAGCACTTCCCACCAAATCCTGCTGTCATTCCAGATGCACAAGAATTTTTAAAAGCAAGAATCTTGAGCCACAGAATAATTCAGGTCAGGATGGACGTCAGGAGGTCTTCAGCTGAATCTCTTGCTCGAAGCAGGGTCAGCTGTGTGATCAGACCAGGTTGCTCAGGGCTTTATCCAGCCTGGTCTTGACACCCTCCAGGGATGGAGACTGCACAAAATCATCTGCAAAGAACCAGGCTTGTAGCCATATTTTGAATTGTTTTGTTCAAATTCCCACTTCATTCAAAGTGATCAAGCAGGTGGAGTGCTAGTGAACTTGCCAACCTTTCTGATATGAAATGTGCTGAAGCACAGGGGAAGTGAGGATGCTTACTTAGAGAAGGTGTCCTGGGCTAGAAAGCACCAGTAATAGCAAACTATGTAAAACAAGACTCTTTCAGAGTCTTCAAAGGATCAGCAAGAAGGTAGCTTCATCACTTTCCACAAGAGCCTAATACAAAGCGTTTTATCCAAAATTCCAGGCTTTTCACCTAGCAATAATCTTCCTGTAAAAACTAATTTCTATAGACACAGACTTTGGTTAAAGATAAAAGATCAGCCAATTGGATAGGTCTTAGTGACTCTAAGCAGAAAATAAGAAATAAAACACAGTGTCCTGGTTCCGGCTGGATAGAGTTAATTTTCTTTCTAGTAGCTGGTACAGTGTTACGCCTTGGATCTAGTATGACAAGAATGTTGATAACACACTGATGTTTTCCGTTGCTGTTAAGCAGTGTTTATAATAAGTCAAAGATTTTTCAGCTTCTCATGCCCAGCCAACAAGGAGCCTGGAGGGGCACAAGAAGTTGGGAGGGGACACAGCCGGGACAGCTGACCCAAACCATCCAAAGGGATATTCCATACCATGTGACATTATGCCCAGTATATAAACTGGGGGCAGCTGGCCGGGGGGGTGCAGATCACTGCTCAGGAACTAACTGGGCATTGGTTGGCAAGCGGTGAGCAGTTCCATTGTGCATCACTTGGTTTGTATATTCCAATCCTTTTATTATTATTATTGTAATCTTATTATTGTTATTATTAGCATTATTAGTTTCTTCCTTTCTGTTTTATTAAACTGTTCTTATCTCAACCCATGAGTCTTACCTTTTTTTTTTTTTCCCCAATTCTCTCCCTCATCGAACTGGGTGGCGGGGAGTAAGTGAGCAGCTGCGTGGTGCTTAGTTGCTGGCTGCAGTTAAACCACAACACACAGTAAAAAAAACTACCTTTAATTTCTTGTAACACTTTCTTTCAATTGCAGTGCTGTGTTAGGTTGCTATAAACATGAAGTCCTTTACATATGATCACATACAGCACAATTTGAGGTGTTTAAGTGAATATTGATCAACTGGTATTGTTTTTAAAAAGCATTCTTTGCAAGTTCAGCTTTGTTACTTGATACCTGATCTTCCAAAGTGCTGAGCACCTGCAGCTCCCACTGGCTTCATTTGCAGTAACCGCAGTTACCTGGGAAATCAGGTCAGATCACGCTCGTACTCACGTGGCAAGGCCACAGTTTTCAGTGGAAAATTAGACATTTTGAAGACTGGGGTGGTTTTTACTTTGCTACACCTTCTCCTAAAAACTGTCTATTTGTCCACAGCAGATGCTGGAGCTGTGTCCTTTTAAGCTGCCAACATCCCAGATCAGTTCCCAAGCTCATCTAGTTAGAGAAGAATGAGGGTTGTCATGCTGGAAAGTACCTTAAAAATGGGGGTCTGCTGCAGGGCCTAACCCCAGCTCCCCATTTATTCCCTTCTGTAAGCCAACAGCAAGGAAAAATAAAATATGAACAGATGCTTGCTTCTGCCCTGCTCTGGCTTCTGGCCAGACAGCTTATCTGAGAAGGTGTAATATAAGCAGCCACTCTGTTCTAGGGGTACAGATACTTATTCACAGGAACAGGGGGAATGAAAGGAAAAAGGTAGAAGAATTAGGACTCTGAAAAGTACAATTTCTTAGAGCTGCCTACAAGGTGACACAACTTTTCAGCTAGCCACACGCAGAGGCACCATCCAAAAATCCATACTTGTGCTGCACAGTCTGAGGCACTTGGATAAATCAGGGTAATGCAGAGAGGTCCTTGTTTCAGTGACTCTGCAAAGCATAACTGGAGATTAGGAAAATAATTATACACTGTAAAAAGAGTGTATATGGCATTAATTGAGATTATAAAAAGCTAACTATGTCTGGGGCTAAAAAATGGTGTTATCCCAAATTCTCATTAATAGCATCCAATTACCATCTGTGGTTACATAACTGTTCATCTCACTATGTGGCCGCTTATTGCTGAAGTCTGTTTCTGCTCAGCATAAATTGCACAGAGCACAGTGTGTAAAGGCACTAATGGCATTTACTTTACATTTTGCAGTACAAGGATAAACAAAAACCTTCTGAAACAAAATTAAAGTTGGAGGGAGAGGTTATTCCAAGCAAATTTTGTTAATTTTGTATGTGGTAAAATTAGCTGAGTTTTGGTTTTGTAGCAAAAACATATGACTGTCATGGGGTATTGTGCTGGTTTTGGCTGGGATAGAGTTAGTTTTCTTCATAGTAGCTAGTATGAGGCTATGTTTTGGATTTGTGCTGGAAACAGTGTTGATAATGCCAAGATGTTTTCATTACTGCTGAGCAGTGCTTACCCAGAGCCAAGGCCCTTTCTGCTCCTCACCCCACCCCACCAGTGAGTAGGCTGGGGAGGCACAAGAAGTTGGGAGGGGACCCAGCTGGGACAGCTGACCCCAACTGACCAAAGGGATATTCCAGACCGTCTGATGTCATGCTCAGCATGTAAAGCTGGGGGAAGAAGAAGGATGGGGGTGACCTTTGGAGTGATGGCGTTTGTCTTCCCAAGTAACCGTTAGGCGTGGTGGAGCCCTGCTTTCCCGGAGATGGCTGAACACCTGCCTGCCCATGGGAAGTGGTGAATGAATTCCTTGTTTTGCTTTGCTTGTGTGCGCGGTTTTTGCTTTACCTATTAAACTGTCTTTATCTCAGCCCACGAGTTTTCTCACTTTTACCCTTCTGATTCTCTCCCCCATCCCGCTGTGAGGGAGGTGAGCAAGCAAGTGGCTGCGTGGTGCTTGGTTGCCGGCTAGGGTTAAACCACAACATGTATTAAAGAAAGTAAATGTTTTCTGTTTTAAATATGTAGTAAAAACCAGTACACTATCACATAAAACATACCATTAATTTCAGAGGTTTTTTTCCCCTGAATGATATACAAACTAGAAAATCTTACAGTGATCAAAGTGCCCATCATTAGAATATGGGAACTTTTACTGAAGTCTGTGTGTGGGCACTGACCAAACAAAATGTCAATGAGCCTCTGCTGATAAGAACAAGCAGAGATAAAGTAGGCAGAAAGATCTGTGAGTAAATACTGCAAACAACAATCATAGCAGGTCGGGCAATTAACAGAAGAAGAAGAAAACACTGATAAGTCCAGCAAATAAAATGTGATCCCCTCATAAACCATGGACATGAGAAGGAATGGTGGTAGACTAAAGCTGGAGTTCACAGGATATTAACATTACTGAATGGAAGGCTGAAGATTGCTGTTGCATCCAATCCAACAAACAGCCTGTTTGTACAGCAAAATACCTATTTCCTTTGTAGAAAGGAAAACTGAGTGTTTGAGTAGTAAAACTACTGTGAGAACAAAGGAAGCAAAATCAATGAGCCAAAACATGAGGGAACAGTTGCAAACTGAAACAATAGACAGAAGAGTTATGAAAGATCAAAACCATAGACTGAATCAGCAGGAGGAAAAAAGAATAGACTGTAATGATTTCTGAGGGGATGGTTTTTCATTTCCTTCATGGTTAATGGCAAGATTTCATTGACCCCTGCTGGAGGAGGATCAGGCTTCTTAAGACAGAAACAAAAATGGCTGAAAAATGACAAAAAGTAGAACAAGTAGTGAAAGGATTCAGTAGGAAAAAAAAGAGCCAATAAATAATTCTTTCCCCATTACAGACAGAACTTCTGCCTATGTTGGAGTAGAGATTTCAATTTGCTGTTATCTACTGAAAAATAATAATTTAACAAGAAGTCGCCACAGGGGTTTTTGTCATAAAGAACAAAACATCCAACAACTCATTCTCACAATAATAACAGTTCTTAATCCACAATACACTATCTGCAGTCTGAAAGTACACTGCTGATTGGAAGCGTTTGTGAAACAGAAACTCCTTCCCAGAATGTAGTACATAAAGGTAATCCTAAGGAAATAGACATTATGATATAATGCTGGTATTTGCCAGCATTAAGCTTAACTTCTGAAGTTATCTACATAAGGAAAAAAAATGCCCCCTGCTTTATGAAAATGAGCATGTATCATGAGTAACAACAAATAGTCAAACTGAGATTTCTGGAAACAAACCAGACACTCTATTTTATTCAAAATATTTGTTTGATGAGCTCTGACAAATAACACAGTTTACCGGTATAAAGCAGTATTCTAAAATCGGAATTAAGCCTTGTAAATTAGCTACTATACTGCTTTACCCAACAGAGCCCCAATACATAAGTTCAGTGTTTTTCATCAAATATTCAACACGTGTCTTTCAAAATGCATATTAGCTTAACAAGGATACTGTTATAAGCCATACTCAACATGTGTTTGCAAACAACAGCTTTTATCAACATTGATTATTTTCTTGATAGAATTACATCAATAGAGAGAAGTAAGGCAGTAGATTTAATATATTTAAATTTATAATGTATTTATATTTGAATTTTAGAAAGCCCTTTAAAAAACACCTCAGCATGTGTTACATGCAAAACAACCTGAAGTGGCTTGCATGAAAAGATTCTGATAGATTAAAGTCGTAATTGAGGGTTATCAGTATCTATAAATGCATCAGAATAGTGTAAGTGGTTATCCAGGAAGAGAAGACATTTATTAATAAAACAATTATGATTAAATTTTAAAATTCCAAGTTAATAGTCTCAAGAAAAACAGTTTCAAAAATCTGTATGTCAGAAAAAGGAGAAAACTGTGAAGACAGACATTCATGACAAGACTGAGTAACAATTCAAACATAAATATTTCGTGTAATACAGGGATAAAATAAACAGGTACATACTGCTCAATTTTTGTTAAAACTCAATACCAGGTAGATGTACAAATGCCCCAGAAAAAGATATCAAAACATGATCAAAGGCTCAAAAAGAAATAACCGATGTGTAATGATAGCTGAAATGTTCAGAAAAACATTCAAATATAAATCAAGAGTAGAACTTAAAAAGAAAAGAAAGAAAATGTTTCTCATATGAATTTCCCCCAACCTTACAGTTACCTTCTTAAAATCTGAGATATTTCCAGAGGAAAAATAAGTACGGGTAAGGAGCTAGACTAACTTGAGGACGGAGGCTAACCACACGGATATCAAATATACATTTTGGGTACCTGAAACTAATAATGGACCCCCAAATTCACATATTGCTTTCCTTGGCTTCTGCACGTAACAGGTCGGGATGATCTGTAGATGCTCCGTCTGGAACGCCACAGGCTACAGCATGGCAGTGTCTCCTTGGCCAGAGACCCTGGCACTCCTTGCCGCGGCGGCACAGCTGCGACCGAAGGTACGAAGGTTTCTCCTCTCTTCCCTGACAGTGCAGCTGATGGCCTGAATAGTCATGAAAGCACTTTCCTTTGAGACAGAAGCTGTGTGTTTAATGCTCTCGGACTAAGGAAGAAGCTGAACTCGGACCCTACTTTATGAGCTGGTGAACTCTAGAATCTGACAGACAAAGTGAATAGCATCATCATTTTCTCCTTTAACTTAAAGAAAAGAAGACTGCAGAAAGAGGCAGCTTGTTTCTGTAGATGTGCTCTTGGCATGCTGAGAAGCACCCTCCTAGGTTAAGTCTTGAAGTAGATTCAAGCAAAGGAATGTCTACTGCTGGGGTTCCAGTCATATTTAGAAGGAAAATAAGTAATAAGAGGACTACATAGACACCATCTTCTCTGAGCATCCACAGAAGCATAAGCCTAGGTGCTTAGGGATTTTAAGATGGAACAGGGAGTTCCTTATTGAATTTAGGCTCCCCAAAGGTTAAATAGTGGCTGAATGGATTCAGATAATTTGTATCTGCCCAATTGTTGTCTTAGGTGCCTAAATCCTTTCCTGGATCTGGTCCAGGAGAGAGCAGAGTGTTGTGCAGTTAAGTGCTCTGCTTTTACTGAAAATCAATGCCTAACTCCCATTTTTTCATTTAGAAGATCCTCCCCCAGCATTTGTATATCTTGCCATTATACAACTAATTGGACACGTTATAAATGCTTAAAGGTATCAAAGGGCGTTAACAAGGAGCAAAATGCAATTATTTAGGCTAGTACAAGAGAGTATGAAAATCAGAAGAAAATTCATGTCTGTAGGAATTATTTGAGAGTGAACTCTATTCAGGTGAGGAACAGTCATCTTAGTGAAATGGCAGAAGCTTCAGCATTTCCATTATTTAAAATGAGAATAAACATGGCACTGGTAAGTAGAAGAACCATGGTATTGCTGGGCAGGCTGATGTAGTGTGTCATCTCTAACTGATGTCACTTCATGAAATCAGCTCTCTTTTCTGTTTTGAATATATGATTTGGGAGAAATTAGTGATTATCAGAGAAGCCTGTGGGAACATGACTTGGCACGGGGCTGCTGTTTGCTTGCCAACAACTTCCAAATTATCAGGTTTTAATCGTTTGGTCCAGGATGATAAATCTCTGCCTAGGACCCTCTGAACTTAATATTTTTTCTCAGAAGTAAGTAGAATAATGAACATAGAACTACATGAGGAAACAGCTTTTTGTAAAACAGTGATAAAGCCGATGAGACAATGAATAGCACAAAGACTTTAAAAGGGAACATCCATTATTCTGTCTGTATGATCCAAGTGAGAGGAAATGTGGAGCTTCAGTGTTCTTCAGAAACATTTCTTCATATGTTGGCAAGGTTTTACAGTACTGCAAGTTGACCACCAAGCACGAAACTGTTCTTTGCACAGAAGTTCACATTACACAGCTCAGGAAGCTCTGGCCTTTCTGCAGGGACAGTGCTTCACCCCATGGAAATCAAATCACTGAGGTCTGGTTCACTGTGGAATTTTATTTTCCTTATTCCTCTGTGAGATGAAGGAGCAGAAGGGCTTCTGAATTGGAGGTTCTGACTCCAGAAAAGAGATGTGACAATCAAACATGGGACAGAAAAATTATCATGCCAACAGGCAAAGTCACTCACTTCTGGACATACACATTCTTTTCTTCGGGGTAACTTCTTTGAGGAAGTTATCCTATAGCCAGTTTGTCCAGCAAAGCAAATAAATTTTAGAAGAATACATTCATATACTTAGATACAAAGACCGACAAGAATGTAAGGAAACACATAAATGACAGGCATTAGATACAAAGTTGGCTGACCTCTTTCACTCAAAATATCTTCCCTAAGAAATAACATTTTTATGAAAAAAAAAAAGAGGTTGTAGAATTTATTCATGTTATTAAGACTTTTTCACTTTTCATTTTTTCTACATTTTCTTCAACACATTTTATATATTTTTAAAATCTTCATTTATTAAAAGCCTTCTCTTGTTACTGAAATACATGGGGTTTCATTAAGTGGAAAGTAAAAATGTGGAGTCTATATTGATAAAATAGAAGATGGAAAGCAAAATGAGAAATGGGTCAATCTTGAACTCCATGAAATGGAAAGAGTTTTAAAATGTCAGAACACCAGATGCATTTTGACAGGTAAATGTAGTTAACCATATCAGTAGTGAAAAGTTCATTGTATAGACTTCCAAAAAGATAAGCAAATAAAAGAAACGTAAACCTATTTTTCTCTTATTTTGTCTTTTTTTAAGCCAAACTTACCTTTTTTTGGATCCTGACTTAGTCTTTTTGAATGCTTGGAGATGGGCAAGCTGTAATCAGTTTGCGTTTCAGATGTAGAGTTCAGTGTGACTCTGATGATAAATTATTTAAATGAAAATTACTTCCCTTTCTAAGAGATCTTAGGCACCTGGCGAATACAAGCCTACACAGGAGCATTTGAAAGTTTCTATGTATTCTCATCACAGCAAAGGCTTTAAAAACCATTGAATAATAGTAGTCCAAAATGTTGATTCTCTGTCCTTGTATATCTATTATATTAACAGTTTACTAAGCAGTATTAAGGATGGTATTTCCTTTGTAGAGCCCACTGAAAGACACCAGAATCACTTCCTGAAGGCAATACACGTTTGCTGTCAGACAGGGACTATTTCACTGGAAAGATACTGCATTAATTTTCCAGGTAATTACCAAGTATTTAGGGGGAAAAAAAATAAAAATCAAATAATCTCTAGGATCTGCATAGCCCTCTTAACTGGGATATCTGAATGCCTCCTTATTTTTTAAATACATTCATTTTACTAGTTGGAAACAGAGACTCACAGAAACTTAACCGGCCTTTGGCTTCAGTGGCTGTGGGCAGCCGAATGCAGGTCTGTCCAATCCAAAGCCAAGGTCTTAAGAGGCCCGGACGCAGATGCAATATGAATGCGAGAGCGCACAGCCACTCCCCGCCATGTTACACGTTGTGCGTGCTCTGCCAGAAAAGTTTAGGTGTGACGGCTACACGTTCTTCACCCATTCCATGCCATCGTTCTTCTAAAGGTGGTGGTTATTTATACTAAGCAGCCTCCTTCTCCTTAGAGGCAGAAGTGCATTCGACACAAAGATGACTGGCAGGCTACACAGTAAGTACACACTGGTTGTACTGGTGTTGTTGTGGTTTAACCCCAGCCGGCAACCAAGCACCACGCAGCCGCTCACTTGCTCACCTCCCTCACAGTGGGATGGGGGAGAGAATCAGAAGGGTAAAAGTGAGAAAACTCGTGGGCTGAGATAAAGACAGTTTAATAGGTAAAGCAAAAACCATGCACACAAGCAAAGCAAACCAAGGAATTCATTCACCACTTCCCATGGGCAGGCAGGTGTTCAGCCATCTCCGGGAAAGCAGGGCTCCACCACGCCTAACGGTTACTTGGGAAGACAAACGCCATCACTCCAAAGGTCACCCCTACCCTTCTTCTTCCCCCAGGTTTACATGCTGAGCATAACGTCATACGGTCTGGAATATCCCTTTGGTCAGTTGGGGTCAGCTGTCCCAGCTGGGTCCCCTCCCAACTTCTTGTGCCCCCCCAGCCTGCTCACTGGTGGGGTGGGGTGAGGAGCAGAAAGGGCCTTGGCTCTGTGTAAGCACTGCTCAGCAATAGTGAAAACATCTTGGCATTATCAACACTGTTTCCAGCACAAATCCAAAACATAGCCTCATACTAGCTACTATGAAGAAAACTAACTCTATCCCAGCCAAAACCAGCACAGTTATATAAGAAGGAATGGACACAGCCTGTTTCTTGACCTCATCAGGTTTCTTTTTCAGTATGAGCAGGAGGAGGACTGAGGTCTGTGCCTACAAACAAACAGTGCTGTTTTCTGCTCTGCCATGGCATTAAGGAATAAAGATTTCCCAACAAAACATTAGATGGGTAAATGCCTGGTGTAGCTGACTTTTCATTATCCCTCCTTCATTCTTAAAATACAATAAGAAAGAGCAAGCTGGATATAAGGCACCAGAGCAGCTATGGCTGCACAAGCTCAGCTCAGATGCTCCTGTGCTCCGAGGGCCAGTGCAGTTGGAGTTAGAAAAGTCCCAAGGCAATGAGAACATAATCTTCCTCCTGGAGAACAATCTATCTCTTCAGGAAGATTTTTGTCATCATAAGCACATGACATGTCCGTACTTCTTTATTGCTGAATAAATGTGTTTCCTAATGACTTTTGAATATATTACATAAATTTGCATTAATTCTGGCAATTCTTAGGGCTTTGTGTTCACTGTATCATCACACATCTCATGACAGCTATAAGATTCTGCATAAAATACACATTATCTGAACTAGTCCCCTATGAAGAAAGAGTCAAGAAAAAAAATCATGGAATTCTTTGGATTAGAAACCAAATATCTTGGGGTTTATATCTATACACATTTTTATTTTTGGCTTCATGGCTACAAATAGTTTACTCTATGTTACTGAGACCGTTGAAAGATTATTCATTATCTGTCAGAGCTAGTCAAATAAAAATGTCCATTAATATAATCAGTAATTACACCCCCCATCAATCACTGAGTAAATTATTCATAATTTTTCCCTGTTCCATAAATTCACTGTACATAATAGTCATCAAACAAAAAAAGAATCAAGGTCTTTCTTCTAACAATCTCAGACAAATTATCGACAAATATTTGTTTAATTAACCAACTCTACTACCTGTCATGTCTCCGAGCAGATGTTAAGTATTCCCCTGCTTCCTTTCCTAAGCAAATTAATACCTAGTTACACAATTTTTTTTCTATGTGCCACAGTTACATGATTTTAATCTCACTTTCTTACCTGAGGTCAGGTAGTGGTTCAGAGTGGGTGACCTGCAGCCATATTTCTTTATTCTTATCTGAATAAACTTTCTCCAGCCATGAACAAAGAATTAATGTTGTTCTTTCCTTAGTTCTCTCCTAGATTTATTCCCATTAAAAATACCACTTGTAAGCATAACTCGCAAGGGAAAAAAAAAAAAAAAAAGAAACAGAAACCTATCTGTTTAACTACTTTCTGTCTGATGGGTTATTCACTTTCTCTGCTCGAAGGCGTTTAATGGGTGTTTTCCACACAGCAGTACTGTTATCTTACATGCAGATCTTTAAAAAGAATGTCCTAAAATCTGTTTTCAAGCCTAAAACAATCAGGGCAAGCTCAGGATATTCTGTGCTGTATCTCCAACTCCTAACCCAGGCAGCACCTCTTTGCCGTATTGGTGTGATAAAGGCAGGAAGTCTTCATTCTTTCCCATAAATGCATGGGCATTTTTATTGCTTCTAAAAGAATACAAACCCTTTCTTTTTCTGAGGAACTGGGGGAAGAAACAAGCGTTTCTGGTTCTAACACTTGCCCCAAGCAGCTACAGCAGCTCAGGGGGTCAGGGAAACAGGAGGACAGGTGATGAGGCTTTTCCTGTTCTTGAAACACAGCAGAAAGCACCTCTGTTGGGTTGGCAATAGCAGGGCTCCCCAGTGTCTTACATTTCTTAAGTAACATGGACGGTTTAAGTGTACATAACCTGGCATTCCTGCTAAAAATAAAGTTTTGGTCTCCACTATCTCTTTTTCTAGGTTGATTTCAACCTGGACTGTGAGTACATGAACACTTGGGCTGGCATACGGGAGTAGGCGGCACAGGAGCAAAACAAGGAGACAGAGATGGGAAAGGCCAGTTTTTTTGGAAACAAATATAACTGGTGCCAGGTTCTGAAGCCACGATGTTAAAGTCAGCACCCCAAAGCAGTGTGCCCTGGAATCATCTCCCTTAGAGCTACTACATAAAACTGTCATCAAACTCAATAATTAAGCTTTGCTTTGGTATCATAAGAAAGAAATATTTATGCTGATTTAATGAAGGATGAGACAGTTAAGTACTCTTAGATAGTTTCCAAATCTGATGATGCTGCAAAGAATCTAAAATGGCTTTGCCTTAATCCAAACCTGGATATTGTAAAGACACTATAGTAATGATCTGACTGGAATCACTCATGTTTCAGTGTTGATACAGTCATAGGTTTCTATCTTCTGATGTTTCATATGGGAAGTGTATGCTTATGTATCTTACGCCACTGAGTTGTTTCAGTCTCTTTGTGAGAGTCAACACTATCAGCTTTCATGTGGCCACACTTCTGAAGTTTTATTTTTTCAACAAGGATTTGGGCCAGGTATCCGAATTATGCAAGCTGGCACAGCCCTCTTGAAATCAGTGCATCTGTGATCTTTTATTCCAGACAAGGATGCACTTCATAAAATTATTCTTTAAATATCTTGTGAAGTTTAGGGGTTTAAAGCAGTAAGAAATGGATTTTCTGTCAAATTGGGTGGCCACAGAAGAGAGAAAAGCATGAACAATGTTTATAATCCCTTTAAATCCCTAATCAGTCACAGTTTTCAATTGATTATTACAGTCTTGGACATTTCAGCGGTACCTGACACCACTGAATAACACTGAATTGCTTAGAACTTAAGCCAGCTTGATAGAAAAAGTAAATTAGTTTGTTTACCTGCCCATGTGCATGATGTTCCTTTGGCAATTTTTATTCTTTTTTTGTCCCATGTTCTTTTCACGTACAAAGGGAATTCCCATTTTGCCTATTTTTACCCAGTGTTTCTACGTTTCCATTGTGTGAAATACTCTAACCGCACAGTTTGGCTTTCACTTATTCAATTGCCACACATTCATTTTGTGATCAAAATTGAAGTCTATTTATTTTGCCTATATTTTTAATCTAATGCTAGCTAATGTTTAACTCCACAGATCAGATAAAACTTTCCTGTTTAATGTTGTGTCACTATGACAAAATTCAGATGATAATTAGGGAACATGCATTTATAAGGGGTGTCTAATTCATATTCCACTTTGTTATTTAGTGTATTTTCATAGTGGTTAGCACGATTTAGCTGAAACTCCTTGTGAATTCTCTAGTGTTCTAATTGAAAATTGAGTATTTGATCCATTTCTTTAAGAATGTTTATAGAATAAAATGTGATCAGTGCCACAGAATAGCATTTTCATAGGCCCAAATGTTTGTACTCTTTACATAGTAATATATAACAATATCTAACAAATAATTTTCAAATTCTTAACAACTTAAATACCAAATGATTTGTCTATTCAGAAATTAAAAAGAAAAATAAAATTCCAATTTGCTCTATGCTGATATGAACCAAGAACCAAGGCAGTACTGACTTTAAAAAAAAAAAAGAGAAGAAATCTGGGTCATACATAAATACATGGCAACAAGTACCTGAAGGTTTCAATTTATGCTGGTCCAAGTAAGTGGAAGAAATAACCTGGCTAGCCCTACCAGCTTGGGTTTTTTTTTTCCTTGACAACTTAAACAATGAGAATAATCACATAAAATCTAAAATATTCACACCCTCCACAGCAGTACCCTTCCTGTTGCTGCCGTTTGTTTAGTGAGTCTATTCACAAGCAAGACAAATATAAAAATTAAATTCTTCACATTTGCTACTTATTTATTTCTGTTTATTTCTAATGCCTTTGGGTGGTGACTGAATTGGCAATAGCCCTGCTTTTAAGTGCAGATCCTATGCACTTCATTCCAAAATGTTAAATTATCACCGCTTGGTTTCTTTTTAGGTTCCTGGGTACATGCCATTTAAGAATGTAAACAGCCAGCAGACATGATGTAAACATGCAAGGATTTTAGTCAACACACTCTTTGGGATTCCCATCACATTAGCAAGGACAGCACAGAAAACTGGCAGCTCCAAAGTGCAGTCATGTTTTAGATCTTTTAAAATCTCTGACACACATGCAGGAAAACTATGTTTCTCTTTAAATAAACATTTTCTATTAGACCTTTCTTACCCAGACTTGCATAGCACATTTATTTCCCTGGGTCATTTTCCATTTTACAGTAAATAGATTATAGTAACAGCATAGCAATCTGATAGCAGCTTTTCCCTCCATCAATAGTATTTCTATTTAAAGATGAGGATTCAAAATCAGTGTTGAAGGTACATGTTCTCTCTTCTCAGGGGAGTCAGTGTACCTGGATGTTACTCAGCACCTCTGTTAGTTTAATAAGGCGGACTTTAAAATTCAAGGAAATCCTGGCACTACATCTTTTAAATTAAATCTCTACTGCTATGCAGGTGTGACTCCAAAGCTGCACTTAAAGCCAGCTCTACTGTCTGACCATGTTACTGGCCTACAGGAATGCTGTTGACACCAGCACTGTGGGTCTCAGTGGTACCCGTGGAGAGGGTCATCCCCGCTGTATCTTGAGAAGACAAGGATCTTCCATGACATTGTCGAGCTCGAGCCACCATTCCGAGACAAAAATCTAATGAAAGTAGACTGAAAAAGAAGGACTGGCATAAAGCTGCTGCCTCCATTCAGCTTGCTTGAGCAATAGACATCCCCAGAAGGCAAAGCTGTGTTCTTGCTATCATACTTGTTTTGCCTCCCTTTTCTTTCCCACTTTCTTATTCTCTCCCTTTGCCCTTGACTTCTCTGTTAGAAAAAAAAAGCTCAGTTTAGCTGGTTAACAGGCATGGGTACATGTCTGTACCTGCATTGATTAACAGTATGACAGTAAATTAGTCAAGCATGAGTTGGTACCAAAACCAGAAAGTGAAGGAAACTTCCTTTCCTTCTAGGAAGGTAAATTTTCATCCAAAGAAATGAAAGAATGAGTATATGAATCTCAAAATGCAACCATCACGCCTGGCTTATGTTATTGTTACTATCACCATTTTTAAAAATTCCCAGTTCACTGCAACTTCTCAGCATCAGAATCCAGAAACCTGCTACAGTTATTAATTTGTTAAATGGAGACTTACCATAAAATACATACAAAGTGCAATTACTATCATAAAATACGCTAGAGTGCAATTTAATTTCTCTGATAAAACTTCACTTTCTGTTTCCTGACATTCTTGACTGATTGATTTAAATGATGTAGCCTTCACATTATTTTAAGAGATTAGAGATTCTATTTTACTATTTTAAGAGATTGTATTTATGTTCCAGACCTGCAAAGATTTATGTACATATTGCACTTCAAGTTATGATTTAAGTCCAGGTTATTTAAAGTTAAATCTGGGTATGGGAGGTTGTAGGCCTCAGTGGGAACTTGTAGTGTAATCTACTTGAAATATCTGGGAGTAGCACTTAAATAAAAATGAACAGTTTATTTTAATATGAAAAACTGAAAAAAAAAATCAGCAAAGCAATGAATTGATGCAGCCAATAGGCTTTCATGGCCAGTGGAAGCTGGTATAAATCAGTTATGAACTAGAGTAGTAAAACAGGGTAGGACAATATTTATGTTGTTTCCATTCTTTCTCTTTCTGTCCTGCAAATAAAGAGAAATCACTGGGTTCTATCATTTCTTAAGCCAGAACTATAATTTTAGAAAAAACAGGTATACGTTGAGAAGAATACTGTAACTAAACTTGGCCAAACAGTTACACTATAGTATAGTATATGCAAGTATTATGTATTTATATACATACATGTTTATAGTGTGCTGTATACACAGTAGGTAAATGTCTATATATGCACATACATGTGTATATAATGTAAACTGGAGTTCAAAAGCTATCCTTGAGATAGATTAATTATTTTGTCAGTAGGACACATTAGGGCCTGTTGACTTAGGCAAGGGTTTAGATGGGGCTAGAAATCTTTCCTGTGGCCGGGTGTACATGCTTAGCATATGGCTGTGTGCAAAAGGTGGGGCAAAGACACACAAAGCTGGCCGAGCTCAAATGAATAGCCTGGCTGAGCCATGATCCGTGACCTTCAGTAGCTGCCACAGGCCTTCATGGATGAATTCTGATGAACACAGCCCAGAGTAATTACATTCTTGTAGATTACTTGTTCCTGTGGTCATAATTATAGATACTCTGTCATTCAAGGATTAATTACTGTGTAGCTCGCAAGTTTTTTTTCTTTTATAATATAGTCAGCTTGGAAGCAAATACAAAAATAATAATGACATTGTGATCACGGGGACATTGTATAACCATGTGATTATACGTCCAAAGTAGGCAGAATTTACACAGAAAATACTGTCCTTGACGCAGACATCTCTATCTAATTATAATGGTCAATGTTTGAGCTATGAAGCTAAAGGACTGAGGCTGCTCTTAATAACCTGCTTATTTGTTTCAAGTAATTGCAAAAGAAAATATCGCAATAACAGCAAGTTGAATATGTAGCTAATCTATATGAAAAATGACTCAGAACTTGCAGGTCTTATTAGGCACTTTCATCAGCCTCTTGCTGCCACCTCGGATGGGTTCTTTCACTTTTTCCTCCATCTCATTTTAAGGATAGAAATAGAATTCCCTTGGAACAGAGAATGAATTTTATTACATTTGCTCAGCACCTAACAAATAGGTATCTATACATTGCTACCAGGATCCTTGGTAAAACTGGCTGGTGCTTTACTATTAGAAGGCAAAGTTCTTAGAAACTGGGCTAGATGTCAGAAATGTTACTTTGTGTAAACCCAGATCCCTAATTACTGTTGTAGGCTAAAAGAAAACATTTTTGGCATCTTTTTAATAACTTGGGTATGTATAAACCAGTTAATCGCTAATCCCATGGCACCTTTTCATTTCACCAGAGGATCAGGCAACGATTGTTCCCCTTTATGACCCTAATTCTGTACTATATGGCAGCATTGATTTCAGTGGAATTACTCTTAATTCACAGAGCTCTCTAGAGAGAAAGAGTATAATCAGGTCCCTTAAAAACTACTAGAAGTGGGAAAGTAATGTGAGCTTTAAAGTTGCTGATTTGCTGTATTGAAATGTTTTAGTAGCAGTAGGTTGCAGGGAAGTCTATTGTCATGTGCTGCTTATGT
Source organism: Aquila chrysaetos chrysaetos (assembly GCF_900496995.4). Lineage (NCBI taxonomy): Eukaryota > Metazoa > Chordata > Aves > Accipitriformes > Accipitridae > Aquila > Aquila chrysaetos. The sequence continues at coordinate 34,118,991 of NC_044009.1, forward strand.
TTTAGGAATTATTTGGCCTAAAGCACATGTTTACTGAGGATTTTGCTAGCAGGGAAGTGTAAGTTACACTAATATATATTAAAAAAGCAGAACATTGTTTAAGAAAAAGAATGAGAAAAAATTGGTATCAAGAAAACCATGTAAATACCTCCTATCTAAAAATAAACACCGTCTGCAAAAGGCTACATGAACACAAGCTAGACAAAAAATGGAATGGTGCTTGTTAGTCTGACTGACATATCAAACCCACGGGAAGAAGGATGTTTATCCATGGGAAGTTAAGAGCTCTGGAGAGATTTTTAATAGGTTAAGATCCCCTGAAAAAAAGTACACCTTTCCTCTTCTTTTCTGAAACTCTAGCCCTATAATTTTCTTTTGTTTTACTGAATCAGTCTCACAATAATTTAGCTAATAGAAACAAAGGAAGAAAATTGATCATTAAAGACTGAATCTTTCAATATAATTCAAAAATTTCCTACCATTGAAGAATATCCTAAAACTGCATATTTGAATTGCAGCTATCCCATCAAATGTGATTTACACAGGAAGCATAGAAACTACAGAGAGACATTATATAGCATAGAGAGTAAAAAGGAAGGTACAATAAATTGTTTGGCTAGTAGGTGTTAAAGATAGCAGGCATTAAAGATGTCTTTTAATTACTAAACACAGAAGCGATTGCCAATTTGTTATTTATCCAAATATTTAAAAGATTTGAATCTAAATAAGAAGTAAAATACAATTATTGACAAAACTGATTATATATAATGCTATACATTTTTTAATTCAATGTACTTTGGGGGAAAAATAATTATTATTTTCTCCCCTAATCTAACTTCTTTTCGTTTCATGTTCTCAAATAAGGTATTTAGGCTTGAACCAGATGTGCTGTTTGGCAGTGATTGTCATATAGTATTATAATGCTACCATCCTTCCTGAGGTATTTTCACATAGGAAAAGCAGATGGTATTATAGCCAGGGGTCCACTATCAGATTATTATATCCCATGATCTGTCTCAAGTGTGAACTATTTTGGAAGGATTTCAATGCTGTATATGTGCTTAGGTTCATAAATTGACAAAGTTTCCCAAGACCCACAGCTGTCCACTTTCTTGTGGGGTAAAAAAATACATGTAATTTTTCTGGCTAAGCAGGTATGTTCTACTAACTGGTATTAATTGGCTTGTCTGAAATTCACCCAGGAAAGTGTGTGCATTCAAGCAGCAGCAGCTGTAAGTCTATCAATATTAATATAAAACAGAATATTGATAATTCCTATCTTCCTTTTTCTTTTCCTTTTTCACTTTCAGTGGTTCTTTCTGGCAGTAAAATGTTCACTAGAAAACCAGCAGCAGAGACCATAACATACAAAACACAGTCCTGAGGTTAACCAGGTCTAAAGCAAGTGGCTCAAATGAGACATTCATCCCAGAAGGGGCAGGATGACAGAAGCTGGATCTTAAGATAGTTCACGAGAACTGATAAGAATAAATTGTTCCCTTATGACTATTTAGTCTTTTAAACATGGCTATTCCAATTCAATTTATTATGAGGTGCACACTTTGGCTATCACTTGTCCACATGCTCGCCTCCTTTTAGCATTGGCCGGTGCACCCACCTTCACTGCCTGACATAGAAACTGAAGTAGAACTAAGTTAGTTCATTGTCCTTTGTCAGGATTCATCAACAGCAGCATTGCAATTTTTTACTGTAAGATGGAGGAAGGCCAACTAAAACTAGAGAAGGCAGACAGTGCTCAATTGTTCCAGGTAATAAGATCTGCCTAACACTTGCCATCTGCATGGTGATTCTACTACTCCCTATCAAATTACATTTAATATAATAAAAATATAACAAAATTAAATCAAACTCCTTGTGTCTTTCTCTCTATAGCGGTTATTCAAATTACCCTGCTCATATGCCTACTGGAAAGGAAGACATGTCAATGTTGAGGATAGAGACCCAATAAAAAGGAAGAGGGAAATCTGGTAACCAAGCAACGATGCCACAAACTTCCACCTGTGAGAAGTTATGCTAGCACAAGGGAGCTATGGAAGAAATAAGTCTTACCCCTGAATGTAAGGAAAGAATTATAAAACTGAAAATACTTTACAGCAGATTAATAAATAACACTGTAAAGAATCTAACTCTCATTAGTGAAAAGCAGTGCTGATACACAGGAGCTCTGAGAGACAGGAGAGATGAGGCTTCTCTCTAGATAGTTAAGAAAGAAGTACAAAGGGTACAAGCAAAGGCTGTCATTTTATATTTAATGTTTAGTCTGAAAAGGTTTCAGGTCTCACAGACAAGTATCCTGATTCTATACATGTGTATGACAGCCATTTAAAATGTCAATCAATAATGTATCACTTATGGAACATCTCAAGCCTCAGAAATTCTATTCATACCATTGATAACTTTAGTTAATGGTAGAAATGGATCCACGTGCTTCAGGGATCCATACAAGGCCAGCACATAGATATTATAGGCAGAAAGCACAAGTAGCAGAATTTATACCTCATCTGCACATGCTGGATAATCAGAAATCAAGTCTCAGTGTATCTGAAAACATCAAACACACCATCATAGGATCATATGATAATACAGTTGTGAGTGACCTCAGGAGATATCCAGTGCAACTTCCTGCCCAAAACAGTGTCAGCGATGAGGCGTGAGACCACGTTGTTTAGGACTTGATCCAGTTCGGTCTTGAGAACTTCCGAGGAAGGGGACTGCACAGCTTCTCTGGGCAACCATCATGTCTATGTGGGATTAGCAGAGAAAGGACTATTGCAGCACTAAATGGGATTATATTTTTGTCCTAAACTGAAGATGTATTTGGCACCTCCTAGCTTCAAAGGATATATATGCCTAGGCTGGGATCTTTGACATGGTCTGAAAATTGATGTTCACTTTCAAGTGAATCACAGCAGTCTTGAGTTTTCAGAAGCGAGTGCAATGAAATCACTATTTGAGATGATCACAATTTCTCCCTCAGAACAGCCCTTTGATTTCAAATGTCCACTTCCCAAAATGTCAGTATTCCCCAGAAAAAAATAAATTACGTTTTACTAAGAAAAAATCAAAATGCCATTGGGAAATATTTTCTATAAATATTGAGTATAACTTCATGGGTTTGTTTTTTTTCACGATAAATTGGGACTGAAGACAAAAACAAGGCCTATGTTTTCAGCAGTAGACTTTTGCATCTGAATCTGTCCCCAGATCTGCCAGGACGTGGAGGTTCTGGAAGTCTACAGGCCAGTTTGGATAGGCAGTCATCAGAGTTGCACATTACTGTCCTAACTTGACAGAAGAATATGGTGCTTTTTTGAACCCCAGATGTGCTTTCTCTCCAGCTACTGACCCAGCACATGAGGAAAATGGGTAAATTAATATTTATCTAGCTCAAATGGCATAAAAATTAATTAGTGTATGTTTGCATTGATCTTTTTTTTTCAAGAGTTGTGAAACTAGGCTTTCTAAAACACCTGTGAATAGCCTGATTACCAAGCTAAAACATAGTTTCTGAGTGACTGCTTTGGGTGCTATAGAATGTACAGAAGAAGACCTCCTCTTTCAAAAAGCATACCAGAATAGCTTGGCTATTATACTGTGAAAATAAGTAGCATATAAATAGTAAAAATTATCATAATCATCAACAGAATGAGTATCTCTACTGTGATTTAATATGCACCTGTCTTAAATAACTTGACAAAGAATGATAAATAAAAAAGATGCAAAATAAATTACTCTGTAATGATGAGGAAATCTTGCTATTTCTGAAAATATTTTGGGGTATAGCAGTGCTTTTATTGCTCTTTACAGGAAGAAAATTCAACTTTCATCCGAAATTATTATTCATCCTGCCAAACAACTTGCACTGGATGGTAAACAAGTGCTGGAAAAACTAGAAGGGGGAGATTGACAATGTATATCTTACTTGTATTGCAATGAGATAGACATAATGGCAGAGATAGGAAATCCAGGAGAGATTATTTAAATAAATTCCATCTTAGGCAGCAAAAGACCCTTTCACAAAACAGCATATGTCATTTGAGTATCTCTTTCTGTCATCATAGATTATGAGCAAAACTCTCACTTGCCAAGTACCTGCATTTCATATTGGCTTCAGCAGGGTTATTGAATACAGTCCTTAGCACTGATGAAAAATCTAGCCATTCATTTGCAGCTGCATCAGTATAATTCTGGAGATGCTAGCTTCAGACAGGCACCTGGGTTTGAAAATGTGGCCTATATGACATGTATTTTATCTGCAGAGGCAGCAGATCAGCTCATACACTACCTTTGTGGCAGAAAATGCTGTTTCAGGATATGGGCATCTCTTCAAATGAATTAGACAAACACCAATTTTTGTAATATAATTAGCCATGATCTCATGCTATGATATTATGAAAGAAAATATGTGACATGGATATTTGCAGATTATTGTTGACAGCAATGTGAACAACAGCTCTGATAACTACAGTGTCAGGAATAATTATTCTATGCGATTCTGGACTCTACGCAGAGAAATATTATTACTGTGAGAATAATACTAAAAAATTAAATGTGGAAAAATACAGTTGTAGGGAGAAAACATACATGCCAGGTGGAGAAAGCTTCGCCTACAGAACTGAGTGTTAGAATATGCTAATAATAAATTTGTTAATGACTAAGTGAGCGCAGTGTAGAAACTGCAGTTACCTTATTTAGATGAAGTGACTGTGTAAAGTATGTTAACATAATGCAGAAGGAGTAAAGAAGGTATAGAGCACTAAAAATGAAAAAGCATACTCTGCTTGCTGGGGCTTTCTGATTAACATAGAAACATAATGTACTACTACTAAGATACTTAGGAAAAAAAAATATTACCTTCATCAAGCCAGGATGGAGCCTTTGGCACTAAAGGCTCATACTATGTTGGTGGGTTTTTTCTTCTGAGTGTAATAGGAATTTATTTGCTATGCTGCATTCTGGGACACCATATCCAAATTTATCAAGGTTACTGCTCTCTGATTGAGGTCTTTGAGGATATATAACAATCATTCTTAGGAATAGTGGAAACATCATTCTCAGGAAACACTTAAGCTGGACTAAACTTCTGAAACTGTATTTAGAATTGGTGGAAGTAAATTGCTTTTTTTTTCTTTTTTTCTCCCCTAAACTGTTTGAATTTATATTTAACTGTGACTACTAAATTTTACTGCAAGTTACAATTTCTGGCCAGTTTCAGTCTCTTCTCTCGTACCCTTTGACCCTGGATTATGAAACTGTCTCTCTGTCTCTGTTCTTCATATCAGACAGTTAATTTCTGGTCCATTTATACTTCCATCTACCTGTTATCTCTCCCCCTCTGTCTCTGAGGCTGAAAACCATGAATAACTAACAATAACTAGTAGGTAAGAGTCAAGCAGGGAAGACAGAAAGCTGAGATCAATGGGAAACATGGCACAAAGGGTTCTAGGTAGAAGGGAATGAAACTTATCCAAAATCATAACAGATCAGCCCAAGGAAAGGAAGCAAAAGAAAACCTCTATTTATCTATTAAAATAAAAAATCTACTAAGAGTATTTGTACTGCCAGGACACTGGTGCCCAAAAGGAACCACTTTATATGCTTCAAAACTGCATTTTATTGATCTTAAAGTGAACCTGTGGTGGGGAGAAATTTATATGCGATTACTGATTGAAAACACATCCAATCTGATATTGTCCATAGGACATAAAAGGTCTCGCTGCCTCTTCGTCACTCTCAAGTAAAAATGTCTAACATGAACCAAGCTCCTTCAGAGCAGCTGCTGTCCTTTTCGCCCCTACAGCTGTTCAGCAATGCCTAACTGACAGTTGCTGCAGGGCAGAGGAAAGGAAAAGAAGAGCTCTGGCTACCTACTGCTCGCTAAGCTGACAGCATATGGAAATGCTATCAGAGCAGGAATTCAGCTCCTATGGCCTGATCCAAGGAAAAAGGCTGAGGAATAGAAATAACCTTCTGCATCTTGTGACCTCTCTGAAGTTAACTCCACCAGTAGAGAGGTACTGTGTCTACAGAGCTGGTTGGGAACAGCGATTCCATTTTGTGAAAGATTTTGATATGGCACATTTTTATTTATTATTGCTTAGAAATGAAACACCTTGAAATTCTCTGTGAAAGGAAATTGTGCCTGCACAGAATGTGCTGGAACTACACACCCTGAAGATTCTAGTTCAGGCTAGCTCACCTCATGGTTTTCTCTGGGGACACATGCCCTGGAACCCTGCTGCAGTTGAACTAGGAGGAACTTCAGCAAAACCAGAAACCTTGCAGCCTCAGGAAGCTCTACTCCACTGCTCTACCTTTCATTGGCATTAGGATGAGAGCCAGAAATCACCATAAACCTGCTCCAAATACAAGGTGTGCTTTTTCATCATTATCAATAAAAACATATGCAGAATGTGAAGATGTAGAAGAAGAAATCCTAACTACACAGTTTACTCAAGGGAGAAGCTAAGAAAAGGAATAAACTTCACCTGACAGATGGCAGTCCTGGCACTTAATGTTTGAATACACTGTGGAGAAGGCAGTGGGAACTTGGGTACAAAGAGAATTAGTTTTAGAAATATATGGATCTAGTTAAATGAATAACTTACAGACAATAATTCACTTTTTTCGTGCTCTAGCAATGAACTTGCTCCTTTTTCCAGCTCACGCCATATTTTTAGGCATCCACTTCTGAAGACACCAAACTTAAGATATGTGGTCTTAGTCATAATAGTTCTTACCTGCACTATTATTCTAAAATATCATTGCTGAATTTCTGTTATGATGGAAGACAGATTACAGAGAATGCAGCTATTTATCTTCAGTTACATTTCCTGTGGTACAGAATTACAGATAGATGGAGTAGGCTACTGCTTTTGTATACCATTAAAAATCCTCTATAAATAGTATGAGGAAAAGAATAAATAGAAGTATGTTTCATGTCTTGCTTAATTATAATCGATGTTCTTTCTAGAATGATAGCTGCCAGAATGACAGACATAGCACTGTACTCTAGCTAGAAAATCTTCGAGAGGCACAGCACATGCTGGGGTCATTTCTGTCACTCTTAATTGGCCAGAGGGGGTCAGCACGGAGTAGTCTGAGGCACCCATTAGTGGCCAAGAACCCAGGGAAACAAGATGTGCATCTAAATAATGTAAACCCCCAAAGTAAGAGCCCACACCAAAACTGTGGCTGAATTTGAGGGAATGAAACCCTGTGGTGAGACAGAGAGACATTGAAAGAGTCTCTCAGAGGAAGAAGTGGAAGCCTCATTGCTTGAATAATTTAAATGCTAAATGAATAATACAAACGCAAATATACTGAAGGGAATGATCCACTGGCAGGGCATCGAGTAGATGGATATATTGATGCTTTTTGTAATTCTGTTTTCATGACCTGTACATACTACTTCCAAAATGATCCCAAGTCATGAGGTTTTGAATGCCTAGGCATTCTAATATAGCACGTAATAACAGCAATGTATACTGTAGAATAACAAACTTAACTTTTTATGAATCCTTCCAGAAAAAGTTAAGTTGCCTACTGTCTTATTGTTTTGCCATGTGATGTTACCTTTATCAGCCTCAGAAATTCAGCTCACAGAAGTTCTGCTATTATAGATTTTGCATTTATAATTCATATTCTTGTCCTCAAATTACAGTCCCTCAGAGAGAATTTTATGTAAAATATACATTGAATGAAATCCAAAATAAGTATAACATAACTTTTTTTTGGTGCTACTGAGTGATTACACTAGCTGTAAAATTAACTAGAAATTTGTAATCACGTTTTAGAGCGTAATTTGTTGTAGACACTTCTTTTGTCCTTTTGTGATACTAAAATCTTGATATAATTTCTCTCACTGAGATATCTGAAGTCCTGAATACTAATAAGACCCATACGCAGACACAATGAAGAAGTAAACCTTAAGGCCAAATGCAATAATCACCTCTATGCAATCTCATTGACATCAGTGGTCTTGCCAGAAATAGGAGCCTTTTTTTAGCCAGCAAAAGTGAAACACAAAATAACCATAATCAGACCTAATTCAAGGTGAATTTTGTAACAACAATAATGAAGTATTCCCGTTTTGCAGAGTAGGCAGCTGTGTAGACTGTGTGGCTGCAGGATTAAGAAAGACTTACTGGTCCTGGGGCATCAGCACAGTGCAAGCTAAGACAAGTTACTGCCAGAAGGAACCAGCCCTGGCAACAGCAACTGCCATCACACACAGCCTATGCCTCCTTTGGTAGCACCGGCAGAGGTTTGCTGTTTGGCTGCTCATGATGTTCAAACAGCTGATTTCTGTCTTCGCCAACAGAGGTAATTTGGCAGTCTGTTGCCCCAGGCAACTGCCTACTTTGCCTGCACCCTAAAGCCCAGCCAGTCATAATCTAATTGATGATCATTATTATTGTGAAGTATTAAAACAAAATCGAGAGCTATAACTTGAAATTTTGGAAAGGCATTAAACAGAAAAAAGACAAGGAAGCAAGAGTGATGAAAACCAAAAGGTGATGATAAGAGACATAAATCTGTCAAGGAATTGCAAAGGCCATCTTAGCACAAAATGGGATTAGAAATAAAGTTTCAGTATTTCACTTCACAGCTCTGAAGACACTCCCAGCCTTACTTAAAATTGGAAGCATATATAGCATAGATGGATGAATAAATGACAGGGCACACATGGTAAAAGCAACACAAACATCCCATGCTAGCTGGAACAAAACAAAACAAAACAAAACGAAAAAGAAGAAAAACCACAAGAACTGTCAAGACTTAACAGTATATTGCTCCAGTACAAAAAGTGTTTATTCAAATGGGAATGCACTAGTAAACTTCTGTCTACAGGAGGGCAAACCGTAGAATCACAACAATAATGAAATGGAAAACATAGGACTTTGAAAAGTAACAACGTATGGTTAAAAATTATTTAAGCCGGAAGAGGAAAGACATTTGTCTTAGGGAGAGTCTCCTGGAGCATCAAAGAGTAAAAGGCATAGTCAAGTACGATAAGAATGCTGGACTAAAACTGACTGTCTCCTTTATATTTTTCTTTCACCAGAAATATGATGGGAAATATGATTAGAGCCATTTCCCCAGAGTGATCTTTTCCTAACAATAACAGGTTTCATTGCTAAATGCCAAGGTGTTGAAACAGATCAATAACTCATCTCCAGGCACATATTCGTCTAAATTCTCTTAAGGAACTTGAGAAGGAAGTAGTTTAAATGCCAGCGAAAACCTTGAAACCACTATTTCAAAATCAGCTGCTATCCTTGAGGGCAGGAAATGCCAGATATAACTTTGCTGCAGAGCAGCAGCGTTCATCGGGGAGCTATTGCTGGGCTGTGGCGAGGGTGGTGCCATGAGGGCCAATATCACAAGGGGGCAGAGGACAAGGGATCAGTCCTGCTGGATGGATTTTGGCTCCGGAGACACCCTCCCTCGGTATTTTGGTCTCTTGCAGAGCTGGTAACTGTGCAACTTTATAGATAAAACACATAACTCCACAGCATTCCCCGTTTCTTTCATCACACTAGAGAGGCACATCTATGATGAATTCAAACCTTCCCACTTGCATGGATATTTTCCCAATCAAATACAAATTCTTTCACATTACTTTCTCTGTGTTAGTGGTAAATTGTCCAGTTTAAATATATTTTCCTCTCACACTCCTCTCACTATTGGCTTGCTACAGAAAATTATAAAGCATTATGCACAATGAGTATTAAGCACTCCAGGAGCAACAGATCATCTACAAGACTGCAGGAGTGTAAATCACTGAGATTTTCTGATGCCACCTATTGCTTATGTAGTTATTACACCCCATCATTCTTGTGAATTCATCGTCTGCTAAAAACCACATCTCATATCTTGTCTTTCAGCAGCAGTTATCTTGTTTTGACTGGGGTTATCTTGATCAGGTTCTAAACCAACCAAGGTGAAAAAAAAGTAATAAATGTGGACTCTGTTTAATGTATGTGCCTATAATCAACATCAAACTTCAAGCTACCATCAGGACACAGAACAGAAAAGGTCTTCTGGAGTTCTGGCCTCTGCTATTTCAGCTTTCAGGCAAGCATAGTGTGCCTCTCAAACTTAACATGAAAAGGTGGGGCTTCAGTGAGATTTGAATTCTTAAGATACTTTTATCTTTTTTTTTTTTTTTTTTTCTTTCCCGCCAGACACCTAAAGCACTGGACTCTGGATTCTACCGGCCTGTAGTTGATCTGGTTTGCTACTAACTGTTGAATATTAGAAACAAACACTGGTTGTTCAGTACAGGTCACAGTTTTATTGTGATTATATTCTATTGTTGTTACAGAAATATCAAAGTGCCATTTTTTAATGTAAAAATGAGAATGAAGTCACTGCCGGCCATTATGACTTGACTAGATGTTAGGTATTATTTAAAGTGTTAAAAGTAAATATGCTCCTCTCACTCTGTGTACACTAGTTCTACTGCTGTCTTTGGGAACCTGAATACATTTTCAGGGCAATATATGTTCTTGGTCAAGACAAAGAGCAGAAAGAAAAATTCAACCTGCAGCCTCATCCACTGTCCAAATGACATGAAAAATACTGTAAGAATTTTATTCACTAGTGTTGAGCTGAGTCACAGAAATATTATACTTCTCTAAATATTATGATTACAGAGAATATATGGCTGTTATTCCTTTGATTCATACCTCTGAGTACAGAGATTAAAACATTTGCTTCTGTAAATAAGCAACACTCGCTTCCTAAGACTGATTATGTACCTGATTACATATCACTTAATGTAGCTGAGGCTTTGTAATTAGTATACAGCCAATTACTATGCAGCCTTCTAAATACAATTTATGTATGTATAAATGATACTTTCAGACATCATTTACAGTTGTGTAAACCCAGAACGATTCCACCGAGATGAAATGAAATTAGTCCAGAAATGTACCCACAGACTGTGTCCGTCCTCTGATAAATACAGAGGATGACACACGGTAACAGCGAAACCAAGGCCACACCTGAGAAAAGCCCACGGGAATAAGGAAACACCTGTTTGTGTTGCGGAAGGACAGGTGGGAGGCGGTGGTTTGCCGGCTCAATATCCTGTGCTTGCGATTACAAAGAATGGTGAGCAGGTGCCGCTCTTTTTTTCCCCGTGAGTTTATTAAGAAGCCGCCGCTGCTTTGCACTACCCTGGAGATGCCTTTCCGGCATCGCACGGCTGCCCCCAGCTCCCTCCCCGTACCGCCTCGCCGAGGTCCCCCGCTGCTAGCCGTTGCCCGTCCCGAACGCGCACCGTTCTGCCTGCCGGGTAGCGCAGGAAGCCCTAATTACGGCCTGAAAATAACACCCGCTTCCCCCGGGAGCTTCCCCGGTTATCCCTGCGGGATGGGAGAAGCTGAGAGGAGCGAGGCGGGGGGTGGGGGGGCAGTCAGGCGCACCCCGGGCCCGACCGCGGGCAGCGGCGCCTCTCTGCGCGCCGGCGGGCCGGCTTCAGCACCGCGGCCAGCTCCGAGCGGGCGGCGCGCCCCGGCCGGGCCCCGCGGCCCCGACCCCGCCGGCGGGCGGCGGGGCGGAGCCCGGCCCGGGGAGGCAGCCCCCGCCGCGGGGCGGCCTCGGTGCCCGCTCGGTCCCCGCCCCGGGCCGGGCGAGGGCTGCCCGCCGGAGCCCACCCCCCCCGCCCCCCCGCCCCCGCGGGGAGCCGGCGCGCCCTCCGCGCCGCCCTCTCGGCCCCCGAGCGGAGGCTCGCACCTGCTCGGCACCCGGGGAGCAGCGCCCGGCGCCGGGGGGATCCCCCTCCCTCGGCAGGAGGGGTGCGTGGGGCCGGGGGAAGTCCTCGTCTGGGTCACGCTGCGGGAGGAGGGGGCGATCCCTTCCATCGGGGCGGGGAAGGATGCCGAGGGCTCCGGTGGTCCCTTCCCTCTCCCCCCCCCCCCCCCATCGCTGCGAATCAACCCCCACTCGCACCTCCCCCCCCCCGACGGGGCGTGTACAAAGCTCCCTCCCTCCCTCCTTCCTTCCCTCCCTCCCTTCTTTCCTCCCGCCCTCGGCCCTGGCAGCGCCTGGGGCTCCCCGGCGGGCCACGCTCAGGGGCCGCGAAAGGGCCGGCGGTGCCCGGAGGGCGGAGAAGCTGGGGCGGCCGGAGGTGGTGGGGCGCCCCCCCGCCGCCAGCGCCCTCGGTCCCCGCTGCCCCCCTGCAGCCGCAGCGTGGGGGATGTGGCACGTCGCGGTGCTGCCGGGGTGTAGCTCATTCCTGATGCCGCTGTTTGTCGCTGAGTTTTGAAGAGATTTATTGGCTGGCTCTTGCTAAGCCACGCTTGAGTAATCCGAGCTGCTGCGCGCCGTGGTGAAGCCCGGAGGGGGGGAACGTCACTCCCTCTGGCAGCGGAGCAACGTTAGTCTTCCAGCCCTCTAACCATCACTACAGCGTCGGAAACTGCCGGGTCACAGCCGTTTGCTTTGGAAAATTGGCGATGTTTGGTGCTAGAGATCGATTACCCTTGTAATCTTTCCCCCCACCACCACCTCCTGCTGCTTACCCCACCCCTACCCGCCCCAGACAATAGCGTCCGAGCTCCTCCAGGAAAAAAAATAGAAAAGAAAGCAAGGAAAGAAAGAAAAAGAAAGAAACTGGGGGATGGATCTGACTCCGATAGGAAAAGCGTGTATCTAGAAGTGGTGCTAATGGGAAGAGATTTCCGAGCTCCTGAGGACGATGATTTGTCACAAAGGGTAGCTGGCTCGGTGCTTTGGGCTGGAGCCGTGTAGGAGATCCTTGGAGAAGTCCTTGTGCACAGAAAACCGAAGACCTGTACAAACATGCCTGTTCGCAGAGGTCATGTGGCACCACAAAATACATTTTTGGGTACAATCATACGAAAATTTGAAGGGCAAAGTAAGTTCTCTCTTTCTATCTATTTTGCTACAGTAGTTTGATTCTGCTTGTGACTAAATGGACAGCAGCTCCAGACTATTTTAAGTTTGTAGCTTGGAAAGAAAACCCCAGAGGTAAGGAGGGGATCCCTGGCAGGAGTAACGTTGGTTTTGATCTAGAATACGGATTGCCGACTTGAATTATCGGGCTTCCCCCCCCCCCCCCCCCCCCCCCCCGCTGTTTCAAGGAATAGTTTTTATCTTTGACTGTATCCATATTGTATAGCTATAGAAGTTATATCTTTTTACCTTCTTCTGAACCGGTAAGACGGCTCTAAAAGCAGAATGTATAATCTTGCTGCCTGTGCGATGTCTAAAAAATAAGCTAGATTTATTATTATTATATTGTTGTTATTATTATTAATTATCATTGTTTTTTCAAAATAAAGGAGAACAGCCAGACTTTGATTTAGAGGAAAAAGAGAAGATGCAGAGGAGTTATTAAGGGGAAAATACTCTCTTACCTTGTTGTCATGACTGCATTTTAACGTAGCTGTCAAATATTTCTGCTTTGTTTATGGAAGCCTAAAATATCTATCAAACCAGTGCAAATGCATCCTCAGGGAGAGTCTGTGAGATCTTTTCCAATGCAGCAGTTTACTACCTGTCGAGGAGGCTGAAGCTGAAGTGTTTTTCCTGGCCGAACTCTGGTTTGCTGTTAACAGTGAGAAGGAACACTTGATGCTTAAAATGAATTTCATTTAGAAACAGTAGTTTTGATATATGTACATTTATTTAAATATTTAGCATAATTGTAGTATCAGTCTGGTGCAAACCCTTACAGCTAATTCCAGTTTATATACTTCCTTACACTTAAACCCACATTACCAATTTAATATTTATATTATTTGAGAAAAAAATAAAGATGGTGTTTGTAGTCCTAATTTATCTAAATGCTAAGTCAGTGTTGCTACTCCAGTAAAGTTTTTATGCAGTAAACTGTATATATTTTTAAGAGAATAAAGCACTACCTACTAAATAGGCAAGTGATAGTGAAAGTTCAGCATGATTGAAAGACAGTAGAAAAAGCAAGGATGAAATCCATATTTTTCTTTCCAAATATTTCACTGGGTTCAAAGACAGAATATCATTAAAATTTTGAAGACTTGTACTGCTAACTTGGTGTCATGTAAAAAGTCTTTTATAAAGCAAGGGACCTACTAATGTGATTAAGTAAGCAGAAAATCATGTTACTAACAGTAAATGTATCAAAGCTGCACATTTATAATTACAATGGGAATAGTGTGTTATAGTGGTAAACAGAAACAAATAACAGTTGAAAACTTTTGAACCTTTTGTCAGGTGAGGGTTTGGAAAAGGATGATGGACTGAGGCACAGAACTTCAGCGGACTATGCAAAATGTTTCCAACATCACAATCTTTGGTTTTCATGTACCTTCATGCTCTTGTTTTTTTTTTTTTTTTCTTTTTAACTAAAGAATATTTTCTTTTATAAATATAACTTCTAAAACAATCACAGAGGGAAAAAAATTATCATGTTCTCTTCTAGATAGTTTTGTTAAGATACTGACTATAAACTTTCTGTCATTCGCCTCAGTGAAAATCCCTACAGAGTAGACAGAGCCGGTTGAACCTTATCCCAGGAAGCCCTTCACTTGAGGAGAGTCCCTTTCCCGAGGCCCCACTTCCCCCCAAAAAGAAGCTACTAACTTTTCAAGGACTTGCCTGGAGTTATGGCTGACAGGATGGCGCTCATCACCTGGGTTTCAGTGAAGCTATAAAAGACAAAATTTTGAACTCAAAAGGAGTTTTGAAACAGACTTGCATAATCTGGTTTTATTTCCTTAAAAGACAACTGTCTTCATCTTTAATGTATTCTAAATTGATTGAAGTTTCTTTAAAAGCTGTGGATCAAATTAGCTACATTAAATAACTGAAAATCTCTGCATTTCAGGCATTCCAGCGAAAAGGGTTATTTAGCATCCATCCCTGCAACCGACACTTTATGAAATGTTGAAAGAGTACTAAAAAATGCATCACTTTCTTTTATTGCAGATAAAAAATTCATCATTGCTAATGCTAGAGTGCAGAATTGTGCTATCATCTACTGCAATGATGGGTTCTGTGAGATGACCGGGTTCTCCAGGCCAGATGTCATGCAGAAACCTTGCACCTGTGATTTTCTTCATGGGCCAGAGACCAAAAGACATCATATTGCCCAAATTGCTCAAGCACTGCTGGGGTCAGAGGAGAGGAAAGTAGAAGTCACCTATTATCACAAAGATGGTAAAGTCTGTTTTTATTTTATGACTTTTTGTGTGTTTGGTTATCAGTTGATTGGTAAAAGAGGTGTGTATGATCTGCTGGCCAGACCCTTTGCTGGAGTAGTGTTGTAATTTCCCTGAAGTCCAGTGAAGCACACCTATGTATACCAGTTAGGGAATCTGCCCTGAAAGTAGTGGGTTTACAGACTATATCACTGTACGCTGACTCTAACAGCTGAAAGAAGCTGGCACTGTGTTCGCAACTGTTGAACAAAAGTTCTCCTCTTGGTTGGTTTAAAGCAGATGTAAATCTCATAAAGTAAACAGCCCTACAACAATGGACAGATAACACAAGCACAGAGGGGGCATCCTGTGAATCTTAATTTTTATGAACTGTTTCATCTCACAGGACATAGGAATGGTGTATCAGTTTGAGGGGGCTTAACTCTGCCTGCCTCACACGATTGGAACCATACCTTGATTTAAATGCAGTATTTTACTGGAAAAAGTAGAACAGAGTTAAAAGTAGCAAAAATTGGCCTATCATGAAAAAAGCATTAGCTTATAAAGAAAGGGGCAAGTCTTCTTCAGAGGTGAGATACTGTGAAGTTGGAGTACCTGCGACTGAACCACAGAAGTTGTCCTAGAATTAGGTTCAGAATAAAAATTTTGAGATGGCTAAACTATGAAGGGTTCCCCTGTTATTCAGTGAAGACTTAATATATGAAGAATGGCTAAATCTGCTATGCTGATGCTTTTTTCTTGTTAAGAGCATAAAATGAATAAATGACTCTATTTGCAGATTAAAAAATGCATACACGTGAAAACTAATTATGATAATAGTCATAGGTAGGGTTTGGTTGGTTTTTTTTTTAATTACCCAGGGTTATTTACAGAAATACCCATCTTTCAAACAAATCCAAGTAATGGATAAGTGTGATGTACCTTATTCTGTCTCTTGTTGTGTACACTCTTGGGGAGAGGGAAAAGGAAATTCATATTCAAATGCTGAGCTTAAATTAGTTCTGGAGAAGTGCCAGTGTGTTGTTTGCATCAATTTTAGAATCACATGCAATGGATGCTCTCGCATTTTAAAGTCACAGAGTTAAACCCTGTTCTCAATAATTCTGTTGTTATCTCGGACAGACTTAAGTAATATTATTTTTAGCTTAGGCTGGTATAATTCAGATAGGACTTGAGCCAACCATTCTACCCACGCTACCAATATTTAAGCATACTCTTCTTAGCATATTTTCAGTAGAGTCCTTTATTCTTCGATCTGGTTCGGTGGTCTGGAGCAGATTTTGGTCAAGATTTGTTGTTGTAGCTGTGCCTTGAACATAGATTTCTCAGGAGACCTGACACCGTGTGTCTTTTACACATCTAGCCTGTGTTTGTGTTAGCTTGGCGTGTGTTAAAAATAATATTGCAAAAGGAGGATGTCATTGCTAACTTTCATAGCCACCAGCCTGGAGCACTGTTTTGAGATCTGGTTGTTTAAAAGTGCTTCAGTCTCCCAAGATATTAGGAGGGAGGGAAAGGGACTTAACTGAAGTACTGCTTACCTGTCAATTACCATAAATATATATTTTTCTAAAACGCTGAATTCTAGCATCATGTAACACAGCATAATCTGTTTGACGCAAACCAAAGTAAAACAGTCCGTAAAAATTGCCGTATCTTTTGTAAATAGTTTTCAATTTTGAAGCACATTATAAATGAGAGTTATGGATTATTCAGTGTAAACAATCTAATGCATAAGGGTTCTCAGTAACTTCACTTCTGTGAATAGTTTCTTTAAATTACTAGACCATATATGTTTGAAGGCTAAGGAATTTCAAAAGCTACAGACAACAGTTCTAGACAAATTTGGGTTGAATTCCTCAAAATTTTACTGGTCAAAATGTGAACAGGATTTACCATGTGCACTATATGCACTGCTAAATTTAAACAAGTACAGGTGAATTATTTTGAATTGTAAATATCATTTAAAATACCAAGTCACTGATTACAGGCAAAAATTGACAAAATACAAGATAGGTCTGACACTGAAATGCGTAAATGTCTGACAGCTTGATCATTTGTATATACAGACTTTTTTGTTTCATTCCACATAATGTTCAATTTCTTTACAAAATGTGATAAAAAGATCTGAAGTTTATGTGGTATCATAAAATTGAAACTACCTATATGATGGATATAATAAATGTCAGTAAACATATTCTATAGTTATTCTAAATTACTGAAAAGACCTACTTCACTTTTCATCTTCACTTCTTCACTTACTTCCTTTTTTCAAATTTGCAAACTTGATTTTGCTATATAGAGAGCATAATATATATATTTACGCTATACATAACATAGTCTGTATATTATAACAATATACAGAACGGCGACACCTAACAAGGACTTCCTCCAGGTTCTGAAGCAAAATGAATTTAAAGAATTTTCTAAAAATCTGAGAGTTAAGTGCTTGGTTAGTGGTTTATTTTGTATTGTTTGCTGTGAGTGGATATGGGAATATTTTAGGAGATCGATACCAGCACAGTTAGAAATGTAACTTTCTCCACGTGAGCAACGCAAGTTACTCCAATGAACTACCCACTGCTTGAAAGTTTGATTTGACATTATATTTCATAGCTACCTGTTGTATAATATTTAACATAATACTAAGCATATGGAGGAGGAAGATAGCTCATGAAGGTGTGAATCGCTTGAGGTTCCACCAACAGGAATTTCTGAAGACCATATTACACAGTCCTGAATAGATGCCCACTAAATTGCAAATAAAACCTTATTCCACATCAGACTATTGTTTACTCTACATAAGCCACTGATAATATTAAAAATTATATTAATATTTCAAAGTAAAGCAAATGTCAGTGGGATCATATATACCCTCATTTAAAAAGCTAATTTGTCATCAGAAGTCCAGCAATGCAGATATCAGAAAGGGAATCACTCTATAACTAATGCTTTTTCTTTTTAATTCTAAATACCACCTCACATATTTTTAAAATGTCACAGCTTTAAAGTTCAACATAAAAGGAAATTCTTGCACTAGAAAAATGGTATTGCATACATACTGGGAATTAGCATTCTGATGTTCTCTACTGGTCTATAGTCCACTTTTCTAGGTGAAAGAAAGTGCAAGATTTTGAGTTTTAAATATCCTGTTGATGCAAGACTGAATGCTGCTGGTTGTTCACTACTTCAACCTTTAGGCCAGATCACACGCTTGGAGAAAAGGAGACAGAAGGATGGGAAAAATTTTGTAGCAAGTTGATTTTCAGAAAAGGGCAGTTGCTTGAATCTACACTGCCTTAAAACACAGCAGACAGAAGATACAGTGGTCAAAGGAGAATGCAAATTTGATGTATCATGGTTTTATAAACATGGTACCTAGACTGGGCATGTTTCCCTTTTCACTGTGCAGTGTGGGGAGGGTGCAGAGGAGAGGGGGAGAATACTTGTGATGGCTTTGTGTAATTGTTTAGGTGACATGGAGGTGGGATGCCAGCATTACTTACGCACCCAGCAGGCTCTGTCCCAACCACATCGGTGCTCTGCCTTCGCAGACGTTTTTCACGTTTGCAGCTAAAAGCCTTTCTAGCTCCTCTTGCAGTATTTGTATCAGAATAAGATTGTTAATATAGCCTACATTTGGTTTTAATTTCTCCTCACTCCTTTTTCCTTTTAGAAAGGTATTTACACAATCCAGGCAAAGTTCTAGTCCTCTGTCCTGTTAGAGTAGTGCCACAGTAGGTGATTATATAGTTATCAAAATTTCAGTTACTACTGAGAAAAATGGTTAATGGGAACAGATGGAAGCCAAAACTAAGGGTCCAAATTTATAGGTTCTCATCACACAAGGAGCTCCACAAATGTCACTGGATGTACTCATGGGATTAAAGACTCAGTAAATTTATTTTTTAATGTAAATAACCCTTTTTAAAAAGAACAGTAAATAAATACAGACAAATCACAAGAACTATTATTTTGAAACAGATTTTTTTTTAAAGTCTTGCCCATTAGGCATTAACATCTGCTTAATTCAAAAATTATACTCTGATATCAAAGTAGCAGTATAGTATATTCCTCACTATAGCATAACTTCATTTTCACAAATCTTATAGCTATATGATCTGTATTATTGTTGAAGGTAAGATATTGTTTATACAGAATATCAATTCTTATTTTAATAAAGTTATTTGAGTTGAAAATGTTTGACAGCTCTTCCTTCAAGGACTCCATTTTGCAGTTTAAGTCATTATTGCATAAATCGTTCTTGACAGATGTAAAATATTGCTTGAGGTGGTAAAGCTGTAAAGCTTTTGACATAAAAAGTATAATTATTTTGGGATTGAGAATGGATATATGATAATCAGAAAGGATTGTATCACACTAAATACTTTTTATTTCTTACTCTATGCTTTGTGGACAACAGTGGGCTATATCTAAGCTTAGAGAGTATGCCTGTTAAAGGGAGGTAAGGAGATCATTTAAGCTTACCCTATCCACATCAGATATTCTAAGGATAAGAAGCACTACAGAAGAGTATAGGTTTCAGTAAAGATAAGATTAAGCAATTATTTTCAGAGTGTTTACAAACTTCACAAATTACTTGCTACTTACCCAGTTTAAGAAATGTAATTTGCTACAATTGACTGCAAATTAAACAAATCTGTGTTTTCAAAACACATTAAGATTCCAAACTAATATTTTTAAGGCCTTTTAGGCTCTTTTTTGAGGATAAGAAAATTTTAAAAAAGTGCAAACATCCTGACAAAATAAAGTGAAAATGGTATTAAGTGTTCTTAAGTAGAAAGATCAGGGCTTCATTTAGAAGGTCATCATCTAGACTTCAGTCAGCTTAAGTGTTTTATCACCTGTTTGTGTTCTATAAATGTTGTGAACCTACTAATCAATTTAAAGTACAACTGAAAAGAAAGACTTTTGCATGTGTATCAGGTCCCCTTAGACTAGCTCTAACATGGGGGTCAGCAAGTACAGTCTTGACTGTAGATTCAATGCCTTAACCAGAGCTGATGAGAAAGGTCAGTGAATCAAGTCACTGTCTAATACCCTGCTGCTGTAGGAGTTCTTGGTTTAAGAAATACTATCTGACTTGATAAAGAAACTGTTACCCCCCAACAAAAAGCTGTCCAAAAAACCTGTCTTAATGCAAGTTTTTTCCAAACATCCTTAAAAAAACCCAATTTGGATCAAATCCAGAATGTTAGTGAAGGTGTTGAACTATTGGAAATGGATGACCTTTTCTTATGTCTGTAGTGTAATAGTACAGACGTATCTGGTGTAACCCTACCTCAGGTTTTAATATTTGTCCTAAGAGACAAGACTGTCCCTTGTCCCATTCAGTATTGCAGGTTTTGCAACAGGGAGCACCATCCACAGTGAGCCGATACCTTATTGATCAGAATATCTCATTTACCCATCGCCATTCAGTAATGGCTCCTGTGCCTGCCCAGAACTGTGGGTCACTTCTTACTCACATTTTACATGGGATACCTAATGATTATGATAAAGCAGCTCTCAGATATACTAAGTAGGTTTATTTGTGGGCCAATTCCCACTATATTTTTCAATTCCTTGGCTTTCCAATATATTCTTTTTTCTTCTCAGGTTAAGTTGAATTTATGTTCAGTAAGAAGGGGGTTTTTATAGAAGATCATTTTTTCGCATGCATGTATTTCTGCTAGTGAGAGACAGTATCTGAATAAAAAGGAACAACAGTTAAAGCACCTTTAAAATTATTCTCTTTGTCAGTGTTTAGGGTCAGAAAGGTATGATTAGATATATCTAATTTTAACAAATAATGAAGAATACAACTGGTATTATTATAGCTACTGCATCTTTAACAGAAAAAAAAGAATCTTATTCTGTTTGGAAAAATCCCTTCTGACAGTTTTAAGTCCTTCCATGGCACAAAATAAAAAACCTGCAGGCAAGTGGATCAGGAGGAGTCTTTCATTTCAGTACAGAGTCCAGAGGGAACGGTTCTGCCTCTGGACTTCCATAGTACAGTTTTACAGCAGGATTCAGAAAGTCACAGGGTCAACTTATACTGAGCAAGGGACCCAAATTTCCCTTGCTTGAGCTACAAAGCATCAGTGATTGCTGACTTTCCAAGATGGAGTCCCACAGTGGTAAGAAAGGTGTCACATTCTGGAGTCAAATGGCACTAGAAAGTTACGATATGATACACATACTCAAAATTACGGTTTTTCTAAGCTGTTTAGAATGATAATATCCTATGGAGAAGAGTTTCATCTTTTAATTAGGCATTGCCTGACAAAGTTTTTGTCTGCTTTGAATATGCTCCTTTCAGTTTCAGTGAAAGCTATTTTGGTTTGGGGTTATGAGACAAAAAGAACAGAAGCTGTCAGTCTGGTTTTTTGGTGTGGTTTCACATGATTTTATAGTGTCCTCTTTCCGTCTTCAGTGTGCATCCTTTCTAATGTTACATTCTGATGAGAGTTATTCCATACTCCTAATTTGCGTTACCGATTGGTTCTTTCTCTTCTCCACCAAATTGGCCCATATATCAAAAAGAGATGCACAGAGCAAATCAGACATCATACCTTGCTATAGACGTGGGGGAAGAGCAACTGCTTTTCTAATAGCAGCCTTATGCATACTTGGTATTACACAAACTTCAGAACCTCACACTTTGAATAGTACCAATGTTGACATTGGTGCTGTTCTCTCTGGTTTCAAGCAATGAAAAGAGAATAGTAGTGTGGGTGAGATTTTATCTTGGTGGTTTCAAGTCCAGTTTTAAAGTGTTCCCTACATATTTGACTTAGTGTATGACTCAGTCTATGTGCTAGACAGTCAATATTCTTCCCAGCTTCCCAGCTAAGCGTGGAAAAAGTTTAATCAAGCAGTATAGGATTCAGAGTAGCAAGACCAAGCTGACTATGGAAATTGCTAACTCACTCTGGAAACCGTGTATCTCAAACACAGTCAGAACTGTAGCTGTGAACCTAGTAGATCGAGGCAGAGCAGATGCATGACAATAACAGTGGCATAATGTGGCTCTATAGTTACAGCTGGTTTCATGTAGTCTACACCTCTAAAAGTTTGCATCTCTGACGTGAGACGAATTGATGTAATAATTTTGTATAGCTTGAACTTTTTAGTGTAGTTTACTGGTTTGTTTTCAAGGAAATAACACACATATTTGAATTATTTCTTAGAAATTAAAGTTTCATTTGGAAAGCAGAATTACAGCCATAACTAGTCACAAAATGCTTTTTGACCTCCAGCATTTCCATAGATATCCCATTTTAAGCTCCCTCACCAACTTTCTGGTACAATATAGCCTTTTCATTTCTATTCTTCTTACTTATTTAATTCTGTAATCACAGTGAAGTCTCATCAGTAAAGATCACCATAAAGGATACCAAAATTCAATCTGAAAAAAAGTCAAAGTAAACAGTGTAAAGGGGAGGTCCTGTTGTCTTTTCCTGTTTCATTAACCAGTATCTAGTCATAGATCTCATTATACCTAGTTTTGATAATGCTCTCAATTATAGCACTGAAGTGTTAGCCACAAGAAGAAGATATTCTGGCTTCATTGCTAACAAAGAGCCATCATATCATCATAACCTAAAGATGGTGTATAAATGTCAACATTATTAACTATTTCATTGCTGGTAGTTGAGCGGAAATGACCAGAAGAAGGCTTAGGCCAGAAATCACAGCTGCCTTCAGTACTTCCCTGCTTGCTGAAATTTCTTGCTTTCCTATCCTCATTCCTCCATAGTACCATAGTCAATAAAAATCCTTTCTTTTACATGTTACTGTGACCTCATTTAAATCCCTGATTTGCCATATGAGACTGCAGTGGAAACCAGACAGTCTTGCCTAAATGGTCAGTTCAGTTCAGAGAAACACAACAAGAGTTTACTTCAAATACTGGGAAATTAGGATTTATCACAATACCCAAATACACTGATCCTTGACAGCATTAATTCATGAAATGTTGGCCTCTTTAGAGCAAATGCATGGGACTATATAGTAACTGATTGCTTCTGCACCCAGAAATACTCCTAAAGGCCTGAGAGCAAGATATTAATACCTACAGATAGAGGACTCAGCTTGTGCACCCACAGCTTTCACAGAATTAAACTGTGAAGTTTAATTTTTGCAACACTAAAAATCCTGATCTTTAGGTATTAGAGCACTGCTGGTAGAGACGTATTATGCCATTGCTAGTGTTAGCTGTATCTGAGCTGCTACATACAAAGACAACAAGTTATGAAAGAAACATGCAAAACACAGACAAAACCTTCCTCCATTTTAATTCACAGGGTAGAGAGGCAGAGATGACTTCAGAACAAGGATAGATATATATTAGGGGTTTTGCCTTTGTCTTAGGCTGTTTGAAAAGCAGTTAATCATCACGTAAATATGTTTCATCACTAACACACATGTTCGAAAGTATTTGTTCCCAGCTGTTCTCAGACTTTGGAGTCTGTGCCCTTTTGAGATTATTTATTTCTTAGAGCATTCTCTACTGATTTTCATTCAAATCAATGCAAGTGTATCTCTGAAAATAGCTTGCAAATTTCCTCCTTTCAAAACTCATTTGTGCCAATCTGCTTTACTCCTTCCTCTCTGGAAAAAATGCCAGATAATTGCATTAGTATTTTGCATGTTTATGGCTGTTGTACAAGAAAGCATTTCTTTTTATACTTTCAAAAGAACATGAAACTCAGTAGTCCATAAATCCTATTGTCATGGTATTTAAGGTAAAATACTGTTGCAGTTCTGTCTGCTTGCTTGAAAAAATGGCTTTCAATTCACAAATGGGAAAGAAACAAAGAAAACCTAAAGTCCATGTCATTTTAAATAATGATAATAAAAGAAAGGAAAATGTGTTCATTTTTTCCCATCATAAATGCCCAGCATTATTTTTGCATTATAAAATATACCAGGAATCAATTTAACACCAAAGTCCATCTAACAGAAAAGACAAGACTTCCCAAAAGGACTGTTTCTGGAGTCATGGACAACATGCCATATAGTGTGAGAGAATAACAGCCCTGAAGTACAAAACCAGGTATCTATAAATCAATATCTGAGCCTTCTCTGTGGATTAATGGAGCGGCTCATGAACTGGTGTGAATGACAGCCTATATATAATGTCAATCCTGAGCCAGTCCGTGCTGGTCCACATTTCAGAGCATCCTTAGTGCTTCTCTAAGTTATACTGATTGTTTATGGCAACAAGAATATGGGGTGGCACAGAAGCAGCTTTAGTGTTTTACCCACACAGTTTCAAAGAAAAGTTTTGTAGAGGGATAAAGAAAAGTTTTGTAGAGGGATGAAGCAGAGTTTAAGTACTGTTTGTGGGTGACCACAAAACTGTATTAAGACATTGTTTCTCTTTATCCTAAAACTTGCAAATCACTTCTCATGTCAGCAGTAGAACTAGGGTCTAAGGAGCTGCTCCCAAATGCTTACAAAGTTAATTAAAAACTACTAACTGGTACTGCAGCCACAAGCAGAATTAGTGTCTGATATGTGTGATGTTTGCAGATCAGGCGCTAGGTGCAGGTGGCATCCCCCTTCTCTGGTTACTATTTATTTAAAGAGGGGAAAAGAGGAAGGAATACATGGTCCGCAGACAACTATTCTTCCTAGCTGACAGATATGCAATTTTATTTTACAAAAACAACTACACAAACCAAGAATATTACAGCTGAGGGAGCTTTTCAATAGACCGTGCAGGTCTATTTACATGCATTTCTGGTTGTCTTTTGACCTCATTCATGAAAAAAAACCCCAGATCCTGCAGAAGCAGAATTGCCAGTAGTGTCACTGTCTCTGCAGAACTTGACATATGCAAAACATAATTATTAGCCAGGTAAATACATTGTGTGTGGCTGCCTGTATCTCAAACATGATTTCTCTCACATTTGAGTGTGCAAGAGCATTTGTCCCTGCTTCATGGGAGCTGAGTGAATTGTTTCCCTTTTAAGTAATATTTTGGTCTTAATCCCTTTTCCTTTCATCTTGGGATCATTTTCCTGTAAATAAAAAAAGTTGTGAATAAAACACTTTATTTCCACTTTCTAAGGAATTTAAGAAAATATATCAACTGTTTTTTGAAATGATGGAGAAAAAATTCTACATGTTTAACCTTGATTGTTACCTGGAAAGTAGATTATCCAAACTTTTTTTTTCTGCCCCTTAGGGGCCACAGGCACTAAAATATCAGACATAACTAAAGTATCATAGTTACAAAGATCACACTGAGGTTCAGTTACTCCAAGGGAAATGACTGACCTGAACTTTTACACGTAAAAGCAAATTTAGGACTAGATTTTCAATTATATGTATTATGTCATATATATTATAAAAGGGCATTTCTCCCTCTCAAGAGGTTTAACAACCACTTTGAGGAGCTGCCAAAATTACCTCCTACCTCATCATAGAATCATAGAATACAAACTGGTACTCTGTAGTTCACAACAGTTTTACTAATAAAGCATTATTCTTACTAAATACATTCAATCACAGGAAGTCTGAAGGGAACAGCAAATTAAAGTGACTCCTAATGAGCTGATTGACTAATGCAGTGAGTCTCTTACCTTGAAAGACATTATTCTTGAAAAACTCACAGTTCCAAACCATCATTCGCTACTGTATTTTTGCACTATCCTCCTCTCTTTTCTAAGACACTACACCAAGGTTGCATTGTAACATTTCCCAGTATAGACAAGAGCATTGTGTATATATAAATAAATGCACAAAACCCCCCAACCCCAACATGATCAAGTCCAAGAAATTGATAACAGAGTGAGAATATGAAATGATACTCAACAGGGAATAGTTCTGTAAAACAATCTGTAATAGGAATTGCACGGAATAGGAGTTATTCTTAAACAAGTATCTCAGACCACAGGCCAGGTCCGAGAAAAGAGACACCCTAGTATGATGCAGTTGTGTACATGTCTCTGTCCTGCCTGTAATAAAGGATTATTTCTAGAGAAACTCCATCTTCTGTTAGAGAGGGTACACACTGTAATGATCTTCAAGTGCTAGAACAGGGTTAGAGACAGCTGGGGTTATTGTGAATGGCAGAAGGGGCCAAACTGTTTCCTTCGCTTGCCACAGGGTTAAAGAACGCAAAGGTGGAGTCAAGTCGCTGTTCATCTTTTTCCCGTGTAACCCCTGTATCAAGTTCAGCCCTCAGGTTTCCAAATTTGATACAGAAAATAGAACTACCAAATAAATGACAAAGAAAAAAATATACGAGGCTTGCTTAAGAAAGTTCAGTGGCTGCTAAGCTCACACTTTGTCCGAACAGGAAACTTCTCATTTGCAAGTCTCACATTGGACTTTGTCGTGATAGTTGTAGCGCCTATTCAGGAGCCACGAATCAGTCATACAGAGCCTATGCATCATTCTTAAACCACATCAATATTTTAAAAGAAAGCAAAGCTATATCTTATCTGAGCATTATTTGGTTTTAACTGGTGCTGCATGTATCATATAATGAACAAGGCTTTATTCCTCCCCAAAACAAAAAACTCCCACTCTCCAGACATTCATGTAACTGAAATTTCATCAGACTCTAGCTTGATTCAGCTTTTTGGGTGTGTATAATGGAGTCTGTTCTCCATGATCCTGCATACTTGTGAGAGTTACATAAACTTACCAATGGGAAAATGGACATTTCTGCAGGATCTAGTACATCTGTTCAGATTCAACTAGCTCATCTCTAAACTTGATACATTAACCAGGGATATTCTTATAACGTAGTTTAAATTGTAACTTTTTCCTCTCTTGGATTTCACCCTTTGTTTGTATCTTGTTTTTTAGAAACTGGCACAATCTGTATAACAAGTAATGCTTTGTTTCACATGGGAATCTTTAAATAGCAATCACTCAGCCGTGTTTGCTTTCAGAAAGCATTCCGTTAGCATGGCACATACTCTAACTAATATATAACATTTTAGCACTCCAGTATAGCAAAGAAGCCCTTTTGTTAGATTGGTCTATTATAGCCATCATATTTTCATAGAATCAAGAAGAATTCAGGTGAGGAGGAGACTTAGGAGGTCGTCCAGTCCAGCCTCATGCTGAAAGCAGGAGCAACACAGAATTTAGACTAGGTTCCTTAGGGCTTAGTCCAGTTGGATGCCAGGATGGAGACCACACAGCCTCTCCGGGCAACCTCTTCCAGTGCTCAGTTACCCTCATATTGAAAATGGTTTCTCTTTATGCCATGTCAAGACCTTCCCCATTTTAATTTAAAGCATTGCCTATCATTCTCCTGCCATGCACTTCAATAAAGAGCCTGCCTCCATCTCCTGGTAATTTCCTCATAGTTATTGAAAGGCTGTTACGACATCCCTCAAAACTACCTCTTCTCTAGGCTCCTGGCCAAGGCCAGTTTCCTCAGCCTCTCCTCACAGGACGTGCTCCACATCCATATGCATCTTGGTGGCCTCTGCTGGCCTCACTCAAGTTTATCAACATCTGTCTTGTACTAGTGGTCCAAAGCTGGATGCACCATTCCAGGTGTGACCTAATGAGCACGGAGGAAAGGGGAAGTACTACTTTCCTAAGTCTGCTGGCTATGATACAACCCAGTATGCTTTTCCTGGACACAGCTGGACTCAAATTTCTCAAAAGATCCCTGACGCAATCCTCTTCCAGTACCTTGAACCCTGTCTTCCTTGAACCCTGTTTCAAGATTCAGATGTCTCCCAGACTGAGGCAGTGAATGTATAGAGTACCTCAACTTTATCTGCATCCATTGTCACTACATCACCCTCCCCACTCAGCAGCAGGCTCGCGTTATACTTGTTTATTCTTTTACTGCTAATGTAGCTAGCAACAGAAGCACTTCTTGTTGCCCTTGATATCCCTAGAGTTTCAAGTCTAGCTCAGCTTTTCCTTTCCTAAGACCATCCCAGCATGCCTGGGCAGTGTTTCCGTATTCCTCCTTTGTAGCCTACCCTTGCTCCCACCTCCTTTATATGTCTTTTTGTTTTTGGTTTTTTTTTCCACTGGAGCTCAGTCATGAGTTCCTTGCTGAGCCATCTGGTATTCTGATACATCTACTCATTTCTCCGAGTATTTGGATGGACTACTATTATGCTTGAGGGAGGGTGTTTGAGGGTGTTTCCCTCTGGAAAGTTTGAAGAACTAATGGGTTAGTTTCCAGATTTTTTCTTTTTTTTTTTTTCTTAATTCAGTAATATGTAGGTATTTTACACATCTTTTATTATACTAACTGGCGTTCTGTACTACTTTTATAGATTCCTCTTACTTGAATGTTCAGTATTATGTCAAGTTTTATACATGAAATTTTACGTAACTTAGGTACACTTATACATGCATTAGAAAATCCTGTTTACATTGTACATCAAAGGTAGTTGAAATTGCAACCTAGATATTGTTTGCCAGAACATCTTTTCCAAATGTCATTACTGATGTGCTACATGGTATAAATTCCATGTTGCTACCCATTTTATTATGAGGAACTATATGCTCAGTGTTTTCCTGTATTGGAGGCCAATCTGCCTGGCCCATTAGGCATCTGCCTGGTTTTCTTTGGGAGATTTTTTATGCAAACATGTGTTTGAGTTAAGAAGAAAACAGACATTCTAATGCTTATTTTGCCATGGATTACAGTCATCCAAACAGCTTAATGCTAAAGATAATTGCAATGGAGTTCTTTTTGTAAGTTTTAGAAGCAGCTAATCAATTGTCTTATACTGGGAGATAAATGCAACTGCCACTGACAAACAAGTAGGGGATCCTTGGCACACATTTTTCAGCAGTTCATTCCCATCATTAAAGATGTGCAGAAAACAGATCTTCTAAGAGAGAAATATTTTTCACATCATGTGGAATTCTTGTAGAGACTCTCAGTAGTGAGGTAAGCTTATTGAAACACTCTCTCATCTCAGAAGAAAAAGGTTGTGGCTAACATTTCCTTATATAGGTCATGGCAAAAGACATCACTTTCTTCTCCATTTCTCTTCTGCCACTCTTTATTTCATATTTTCTTCAAGAAATGATAGATACAGTGATTTGTCCTATGCTCTTTCCTCCAGGTTAGTGACTACGGGAGATAGAAATCTGCTGTTTCCTTCAAGGGTTAATACTGCCCTTTTTCTTTAGGCCAATGCCAACTACCCTTCCCCTACCCTATCAAACAACACAATCAATATCGAAGTGCGCAAACTACCTCCTGACAGCAGCTCAGCACATCTGGCTGCCAGTATTGATGGCACTCAGCACCCTGCTGGAGCTGGCCCCTAACCCATGGAGCATATTGTGTCAGCAGCAGAGCATCGGGAATCCTGGCAGCTTTTTTGGTACTGCACTGATGTCAGATCCATGGTTTTAAGCAGTGCCCCTTCAAATACCTGTCATTTAGGGATGTGATTCCATCTGAGGATTTTGAAAAAAGATAACTGAGACATGATCTCGCTGGCTTAAGTCACTCCAGTTGGGTGGCCTAACAGCCTACTCAGGTCTGTAACCCATTCCATGTTTTCTTTCAGTTCTTTATAGATAGACAAGGACTGCTAAACAAACACAATGTAACAATTAAAGCATATTTAATGAATATTATTAATGATGAGTTCAACTGCTGTTTGAAGGTGTTGATAAGCTTCATTAAATATACTTCCACTGACTAAAACAGCACTGACGATTTTTTTAATTTTATTATTAAAATCATTTTCTCCCTACTGCTGGCATATTTGACACTTACAAATCTGTTTGTTCCATGCTGGATTTTATTTTTAATCATTCTAATGTGATGTTAAAAAGTTCATCGATAAAACCCACTTTACTGACTGTCTAAAAGAAACTGTCTTTTACTCTCTTTCCATGTGACAGATAAAAGTATCTTGGGGGTGTACAACAACAGTCCTTGGTGTTATATTACCAATGCTGGTTGCCCCTACAATCAATTAATTTGATGGTGCAGAAGAGAACATATCTAGCATATGCATTACAATATAGTATTATGTAAGGATTTCTGATTTGGTCTTTTTTTTTAAGTGTGTTTTTTATTTCAACTCAGATGCAAAGCCATTCCTACTTCTACTGTAGTCAATGAGAGATTCACACATTGACAGTATAATTGCAATCATTTCTGCATGTAACAGATATAGTGTAGTATTCAGGGTAGCTACTTGTATGTGCTTCATTTCTGCATAGGGTGAATTTTGTGTGCATAGTACTGTGACGTATGTCTTATTTTTAATTTAAAGGAAAGAGAATATAAAAATCTTTTCTCATTCTCAGACTGGACCAAATTGCCATTGTCAGATTGTCCATTAATAGCCGATTGCAAATGTTGACTTGTTTTTGTCAAGGAGAGCGGTTAAAAATACTTGGCTCTACAAGGCTTGTATAAAGTCAGAATGTGACCAAGAGCCAAAAGGATGGCTTTTTTAAGCCTTGTTTCTGATACTGTGCTTTGTAGAGGAACACAATTATCTTTACAAAGAGGTATTACAAAACAACTTACCCTTATGACTAATATAACTTCAGAAATGGTGTTTACTTCCCAGTTATTTATGGTCTTTATCTAAAAAAAAAAGAAATGTAAACCCAACCTCCCAAATCAAATAAGTTTAATTTCTAAGAAGATTTTTTAATAACTGTAAAGCTTGTGTGCTTTTATTTGGATTTGAAATGCTTGAAAATATTTGATAGTTATATGTTTGATATTTAGATATTTGATAAAGGCTTTACAAGAATATGCTTTTTTGAAACCTTGTTGAACAGATCACCCTTCTAATGATGAGACATTCTTTTTTAGATACACAATATATTATAATGTACATTTTGCAAGCAATTATGAGAGCAAAATAACTTAGAGATATTTTTAAATTGAAGCAATTTCATACTAACTACAGCCCTAATATGTAGGGTTATGGCATTTTTATTATTCTTTGAAATTACCATTTTCTCCCTGGAACCCAAGATAATCAAAGGGAATTTTAGAGATCAGGGTAGTGAGTTCAACCGTGGAACTGCCCAGGTCTATTGGCAGGGAAAAAGAAGTGTATTATTTTAAAGTCATAATGCTAAATATAAACCTTTTTTTGAGTACAGGATTGACAATTCCATTAAGCCTACCTAATTGTCCTTTCTGAAGTGCAGCAAAAAGGGTAAGCAAAATGT
Source organism: Aquila chrysaetos chrysaetos (assembly GCF_900496995.4). Lineage (NCBI taxonomy): Eukaryota > Metazoa > Chordata > Aves > Accipitriformes > Accipitridae > Aquila > Aquila chrysaetos. The sequence continues at coordinate 34,150,355 of NC_044009.1, forward strand.
CTGGCTAAAGGCTACTGTGTATCACTCCAAATTGCTTTTTCCAAAAGACACCTTCATGCATACCTGTGTTGGTGGTTGATAGTATCTTACATTTTATGGGAATAAAATACAAGAACTGTTATGCTGAACACCGATCAGGGTTCAAAGTTAACATGCTATCTCTAAGATATTATCTGCAAAGGAAACTTTCCAAAAGGGATTAAAGAATTATAAAGAAAGTTCATTATTACCTGCCATGGACATATCATCTATATATTGTAGAAAAAAAAAATTACTGAAGAAAAATAAACAGAAAAAAATAAAAACAAAAGGTTTTTGAGTCTGTCGTCTTCTGCTGTGCTACCAATACTTTGAGCAAACTGACAATGTTCTTATGCAACAGCAGTGTACAAAGGAAAAATTTAATAGGATTGAATCAAGTTGAAATCAGTTTAAGTTGTGCAAAGTGTATCAGCCTTCAATTGGTGGTCAAATCAATTCTATTTTGAGAAATTTTAGGATCTCAGGGCTACTGTCTTAGAGTCATTGAGAAGCTTATGTGTTTAAGCAAGTGGAAAAAAAGCATGCAAAAACCTGCCGGAGAAGTTCCTAGTTAGCTCCATGCATAAAGTTCATTTCACCTTTAACATTACTACAGCTTTCAGTGGGGAGAGGAAGGGAAATGTGGATTCTCAAGAATTACTAGAATTACTTTTTTTCTTCTGCTGAAATTCTCTTTCAACTCAACATAAGTAAAGTGGCTGGTGTGGTCATATGCTGAATCAGCTGAATCACACCTGGCAAGTAGCTGTTTACTCAATTCTGTAGTTTGCTAGTTAGCAAGAATCATACTGTCTTTCTATACAGAGATGCCCACAGTTTTAACCCTGTAATTTTTTTTCAAATTATGAGATATGTTTACCTTTCCTTCAGGCCAGGCATTACAATGCATGGCCAGGTTTTTAAGAAAAGTTTACTGGATTAGAATATTCAGCTCTTTGTTCTGTGAGAATTTTGATTTTCATTGCTTATGGGGTATGAAAATAATGGCCTGCATTCTGTGCCTAAATGAGAGCTGATCTTTTCTGAAAATCTAGCCTGAGCTGCAAATTTAGGGAAGTTATAAATCTGATTTGCTGAATAGTTCACTGTTGTTTTTCTCTTTATTATATCATAGAGGGTCTCTCTTCTGCAATTTTAAAACTCAGTAATAATATACTGCATCCAGTTATATCTACAAATTATAATATAGAAATAAATGTAGTATTACTGTTGTCTTTTTCATTGTTGCTACTTATGCTTATTTGCACATCTTTTTTGTGTTACCTCTAAAATAAATATCATAGGTATGGTAAACCACAGAAGGGACAAACTACAAAACCCCTACTATTCTACAAATTATTTCTTCAGAGCAACTGGCAATATCCAGCAGTAAATATGCATTGGTTTTGGTACCAATGTTGATTTTTTTGCTTTAATATAGTTTATGGGAAATACAGTAAATAGCACCAGATATATTTACTATGGTGGTTGTAATTACTGATAATTATATAATTATAATTAAATTGGATGCCTAACACTATTTATCAAACAAGGATACAGTCAATATTACTATATGAAATTGGCTTGGCTCTGTATTAAATTAAAGTGCAAAAGTCAAACAGAAAGCTTGATGTAGCACTTGAATTGGAGCCCTGTTCAGACTTCAAGAGTGAGGATCCTCTGGAGAAACTGTATATTACAGACCATTCCAAAAAGAAAGAAAACAAATATAAGCACTGTAAGGAATATATAAGAACAATAAGAAAGCATGTGCCTAAATGACTGTATGAGACTGCATGAAATATTTTAGTCCTTGGCAGAACTGTGGGATAGCAACAACAGAAATATTTCCTTTCAGGCTCCACCCTACTAACTTTTCATGTCATGTTTCAACTGAGTCATTTCTGCAAATGCTGAATTTCTCTGTACCCAGATTTAAAATAGCTGAATTCAAGAGCACAAAGACTGGCTTGGATGTTTTTACTCTACCATGAGAAATTTATATCTGAGGTCTGTTGGAAATTCAAATACCTAACATCTTCAAAATTAAACTTTGAGGGTTGGTTTGGGCTTGTGCCAGTAAACAGCATCTTCATTACAATGATTATTCCAAGCATACAGGGCTTATAACTTACTTACAAAAGAGCACAAAGCAGGCTCAAAGCACACAGAAAGGCCACGGAAGCAAATCTGGGATGGCATGTATCCACCAGGTGGGAAGAGAGCATGAACAGGGACCACTGACCTTACAGTAAAATTAACACATTGATTCCACAGGAATTGTTGCAAAATGCCATAATTCAGGTTGGAGCTGGTTTTGTCTTTTATCTAGGCTTACAAGAAGAGTAGGAAGGTGAGCTAATGCCCCTTTCCCTCATCTACCTTAACTGAAACAAGCACACACTAGGCAGAGCAGAGGACTGAAAGTCAAGATTCCCTCTTGGAAGTGTTTTAAACTGTTTTTCTTTCTCTTGAACCTTGATAACAGCATGGTTATTTATAGGATAGCACAATGTCAGATTAATGATTTTTTCTGTAGCAAAGATTTAAGATGTAAAGCAGTGGGGTGAGAAGATGCTGCATGTAGATTATTTGAATGCTAGGTTTTCTTGATGTGCTTTTGTTTCACTATATTTGATCTGTTTTCTAAAGTAATCAGTTAGGAAAAAATGTGATTAAAATAACTAGAGAGGAATTACCCAGGACTTTTTGATGCTAAATTAGGTATTTCTGAAGTCTGATTTATGATACGTACAGTGCAGAGATACTGTAATTTGGGCCGGGGCTCTTACTTACTCAGTTTGTTAACTACACTGTACTAGATTGCCAGGTCTGTACAGTTTTTGTTGAATGCTCAGGCATCTCTTTCTGCATGAAAAGATCACATAACTATAATAAACACTTGTGCAGGAAGCCAGGGAGCTGTGCAGAAGGGACTCTTGTCAACAAGCATCCTCTCCCAGTCATAAGAAGTAATCACCAGACAAGGCCCAAGGATTTCTAGGGCCAAGAATGCAAGGCAGGATAGTGAGTAATGCCTGAAAATTCAGTTCAATTCAGAGGACAGTTCTTGATCTTCTCTTTCCTACTTCTTTGTCTTCATCACAAGCAGGACACCATTCATCATTGGTACAGGACAGGGACTTCCAGGAGAGGCTAAAGCAAGGTATGCTGGAGAGCATGCTAACAGCTGCTTTGGGAATCAGCTGTAAATTTCACAGCTGGTTTTTGTGAACCAGCCTGAACTACTTTGAGTGGTGCCCCTGGCTGTGCAGCTGTGTCCACAGCACACAGGTGCTAATATGACCCAGATCCCCAGCACAGATTCATACATGTAGATGTGAATGTGAAGGACTGTATCTGAGTTAACGCAGCTGGCAGTAAACTTAACTCCTGAGCACTCCCCTTACTATTTAGAAAATTAGAGTTCTAGTGTGTGGCAATGGAGAGAGAAACTTGCAGCAACCGGGGCCCAAGGAAACTCAGAGATTTCAAGAGTCTCAAACCCAGTGTAAAGCCTCAGATCCTCTGAAACCAGAAGCTGGTCAGAGCCTCACACTGCTCCTAAGAGCAGAAGCAGTCTTGCTTCACTATTCCTGTCAGCACAACCTGAGAAGAAGTCCATGGAAAAACTTCAAAAGACCTTCTAACCCTTCTCACCATACCCATCTCAGGGGTATTTTGTTGGGAAGGGTCTTTCACTAAACGACCATTTTATTTCTTCGTATTAAAAATGAACTATATTTTCCTATCATCCCTCTGATGCATCAAGGTAATAAAGATGTCCATTTGATGTAAGTTGAAGAGCATCTCTTCCTTTGGATTGGTTCCAAGTGCAAAGTAGCTATTCTTAAAATCACAAACATAAACAAATTCTTTCCAGATACTTGTTAAAATAAAGTTTTGACTATTGCCATTTAGAGGACTCATCTCTGCCCATTTGTTAACGATACAGCTTCATTGGCCATATATTATTTACAAACTTCCTTCAAATAGAGGCATTACCTAATTGAGGTACATAATTCCATAGGGTACCTAAGGCAGGTTCTGCAAAGAGAGCTATAGGGAGGCACATGCCCTGCAATGGAAATGTACTCAAATCAACAGGAGTTCAACTGCCTGGATGTAAAGCGAAGACCCTCTCCCACTGAGCTGCTACAAAAGCACTGAAAGCAAAGTATGGCCCTTTGTGAAAACATCTCTGAAGACAGCAAAAAGGCCAGAAGGAAAAACAGGAGCCAAAATGCAAGCTTGGAAAAAAGCAAGCATTATTTCAGCACACGGAGAAGGCTTCTGGATCTACCAAGCCAAAACTTTTGGCTTCAAACTGCCAAAACAAGAATTGAATATGACTAAAATATTAAAAACTTCAGGTGAAAGTGACCTAAGATCAGCTTCTACTTAAATATGTTTGATCTTCTAGGGGAAAAAAAACAATCAAACGAACAATGGAGAAAGATGGACGTATATGTGATTAAAATATTACTTTAATTTCATCAATTCTTAATGGGAAAATGTGACTAGTCCTATTGTATAATTCTCATTAATATCAGTAATTAATAAGGCTTTATGAAATGTGCAAAGAGGAGAATAAACAATATCTGAACTCAAATTCTGATCCCAAGCATCCAATAATCAAGAAAAATATGGGCATAGAGTTTGTTTAACAAAACCTTCTTAAAAATCCTCAAGTTTCAAACTTATAATAGTTTTGAAATGTGAAATGTTGTTAAAACTTAGCCTGCCCTTAGATCTGCATTGTATTCTTACAATGTTCACTCTGAACCAGTTGGAGCATTTTTGTGAGTGACAAAGAAAAACAGGTAAAAAAAGCTTCTGACCTTCTAGTATGTTTAACCTCTGAGATTCTCTGATATTCAGTAATTATAATAGCTGCTAAGGAATTAAAGAAATATAATATCTTCATATGATTTTTAATATATCTTACAAAGAATATTAAAAATACTTACAAGATAAAAATAGGTCTATGATGTACTTATTGTAGGATCCTGTAGTATACTTTGTATTATATAAAAATCAAGAAAAAATCTATGGTGTTTTCATTTAATACACATATTTATAAAAGTGGACAGCCAAATAAAAATTTAAGATTTACCCGTCATTTTTTTATGATTTAATTCTAAAAATTATATAATTACTTTCACAAAATTTTAGAAAAGTTAAATGCCTGCCTTGCTTCCCCAGAGATACCACTCAGTTTTTATAATTCCTCAATGTCTAGGCTGTATTTTTAAATTTGTTTTTCTAAGTGAAGGTACTGATACTTACTATTTCTAAAGGCATTGTTAGTGCTGCAAACAGGAGACCAATTTTCGACTACCTCTTCCAGTTCCCTCTGCTCTGTTTATTCTTGCCATTTGCTTAGTTGTGTTTCATTTTAATCCTGGCCAGAAACACCAGGATTTTCCTAACTGTAGAGCCATAGAGGCTAACACAGGGCAAATGTCAGATACTTGACAGTTTCATGGAAAACTGGATTACAATTCCTATTGTAAAAGTATTTTTTATTGCTTAAAGCACTATTTCTGCCACTGCCACTTAACTGTACGCTCCCAGGTGCAGTATAAATTAGTCTATCAGGGAAGCAGAAGCTCAGGACAAATCTCTGACTTTCTAATACTGAAGACATCCCTTGGTCCTTGCACGGCTTTTACCTGTGAGCTGCAGAAACCAAATATGTCAAGATCAACAGTTAAGTCATAATCAGCCATGATACTTGTTTCAAGGTTATATACAGAAACCAAAGACTGATCACAGATTCCTATGGAGAAGCTTTTCATCAGAACTTAAAAGAACAGTCATTTTTTGAAAAAAACCCTCCCCCCCAAAAAAACAGTGTTTGCACATATCCTTCTTATTACAAAATTTCAGACACAATTTTTCACTAACAGCTAAAAAGAGGTAAATTGTAGTTCCAAACATAAATTTCCTTAGAAACTAAGTTACCCATTACGCCCTAAATTATTTCACTGAATAAAAATATTTCATGTCATACTTAGGCAAACAAGCAGGTGGTGGAAGTTGAGCAGACAGCAAATTAAGAAACAAGGTCTGTATGAAGCATTCAGATACTTCAGGGATCAGGGCGAAATCTAACTAGGTACCTATATACATGTTAATTGTTTTTCCAGTCTTCCACTTGTGTAAAATGAGTAGATGGAAAATTCAAGAATCTTTATCCTTTGTAGCTTTATGCAAAGAGTTGGTGGATGGTAATACAAGCTTGCCTATTTATCGGCACAGTGTTACGTGTTGTACCGATTTAAAAGATGGCAGGGCTTTTACTGCAGTGCCCCAGATCACCAGAACTCTTAACAATCGCTTCAGTGCACATTTTTTCTTAAAAACTCTACAGCCCAAAGAGAGTGTTAGAAGTGCAAAACTAGAATGTGACCTGATACATTCATGCTCATCTCTAAGTACTTCCCAAAATAGTGACATACCTATGAGATGTGTAAAAGAGCAACTACTGTGTGCTCACTAACAGCTTGTAAGAGAATTTTTAAATATTGAGTAGGAGGAGAAGTGACAGCTGACCAGGAAATAGGGTTATTATACGTTCTTTTTAAAAAGCATCCTTTTGAACCACTTCCACAAAACCACTACTCAAGGTTAATGAAGCAAACGCAAGCTTAACATTTTATCCTAAAGAATGAACATCAAATGCAGTATTATCTCTAATACTGCATTGCGGTATCACTCCTGGGTTTCTGTCCAAGTCTTGGTGTGGGACTTGAACTCATGGCTGCCTGGCCAGCTTTGAAACTTACTATGAACTCAACCATAAAGGCATTCACTGTGCTTTGAATTATGCAGCAAGATTCCTACTCTTGTAGCACAAATAATAGGAATGTTATACAAATAATCAAGGGCCTAAATAGTACAGAAAGCCAATGTAAAGACTAAGATATAATGCATTAAGTATTTTTATTTCTCATAAAAATATTTGTGCTATTGCTGCAACAGTATAAATAGATACTAAATTACAGTGGACCGGATTCTCATTTAACCTGTTTTTACATCAATATAACGCTTAGGCAATTTCTTCCAGCCTACTGCAAAAATAGGACTAGACCCATTAAGCTTAAGAGTTACTAATCATGTTATTGAAATTGTATTACTAATATTTAATTTAATGCTTCTTTTAAAATGTAGCAGCCCTCCTTCAGGAGCTAAATATTCATGTGGATGGCATAACTAATGTGTTACCCTAGGACTTCAATTGTAGAGTGTGGCTAATAATGCTCTATTTGTAGTAAAGGTGACTATTTTGAATTCTACAGAGATTGTTATGACTGCTAACAGCTACTTAAATCTAGAGGTATAATTTGGCTCTGCATCCCAGCATCCAAATGAAAATAAGAGATAAATCTGAGGAATGCAATTTTTACAAAGGCTACAGATACCACAGTGGCTTATTTGACAGTGGTCTCAGAACGTATAGGGCCCAGAAGAGCTGATGAAGGAGCAGAAGAAACTAATGCCAGCTTAGTGTGCTGTTTCTCACAAAAGCTAGCATTGGCAGCTCTCATCATCACTCCTTTTTGAAGGCTGCCCCAGAAGTGGAAGCCACAACCAAAGGCTCCATGATATGCACAGCATTATTAAGAGATAAACACCCTACTTCAACTGGGTACCAGTTAAGTGCTAACCACTCAAAACAAATGGAGTGAAGGTCACAAGCTGCAAAGGCATTGTAGCAGCAGAAGAAATGGGCTAATAATCAATTGCTAAACAGGTAAAAAGAGAGCCTGTGGAGTTTTTATCTTGAAACCTTCTCTGTTCTTCCTAAGCTTTCTCAGGTAGAAGGAGATGGTGTATCTTGCTTTCATTTGCATTCCTGCCTGCTTTTCTGACTCCTGCATACAAGAATGGAAAGCATTTGGTGAGCACTCAGGGAGTCAAGCACTTGCTTTGCTCTTGGCTTTTATTATGAATGAGTATGAAGAATGGTGTGAACCACTATTTGGTGGTTCTTCCATTTGGTGGACTGAAAACTGGAAAGGAAAAAAAGCTGCTCGAGTCAAACCACAACAGGAGTGTTGGGCTGGGGGGGAGAAGGTTCAATAAAGTGAATGAGACAAAAAAATCCAAAACTACTGCTCCAAGTTGGGAAGGTTGAAAACTTCTTTTTTTTTTTTTGAAAGTAAATACCTAATCAGTGGTGCAATTCACAATTGCACACCCATGAAGCTGTCTAAAGAAAACATACTAACCTTTTAAAATTTATGTCCACTCTCTTTGACTGAAAATTTCCCCAAATCAATCCAAAGTCACAAATAATTTCTGGTTTGCTTTTGCTTTTACTGCAAATTTATTATTTTTTTTTAAATAATAAATTTCTCAAATTTAATTTAAAAACTTCTTACATTGATCCTTAGAAATATCTTTGGCTTAAGTGATATATATAATCAGTGTTTGTAATTATATATATATTTTATAATACCAGACAAACGGCCTGATGGTCTTTCTGCTTTTGAAGGTTTAGGTGCAACAAAAATGAATGCAGTAGCCCTCTCCTCCAACGTATTTGGCAAAAATTGAAATTACAAACCCATTTGTAATGCTGTTATAATTGACAGGAAGCCTTAGGACAAGACAGTTTGCCAGATATCAGGTTTCTGGCAGCTCTGAGAGTCAGAGCAGTCCCCGATATAACCCTGATATAAGATTAAAGCAGTGCTGGAGAAATCTGTATGGATAACTCATTCGTACACATGCACAAATTCACATAGTTAAAACTCCTGATTTAACTGTCTTTGTTTTCTTGCTAATCCTGACCAATACTCGTTAACTAGGTCTTTAGATATGAGAACTGTAAATACAAAGTGTTAGGGATGTTATGCCAGCAGGCAGTCAGGAAGATCAGAGGAATAACAGCAAAACTACTTCCATGTAGAAGTTTGGTTCCTTACTCATTAACTACAACTGTGATTGAAATTACTTGTCTTGAACAAATCTCTTCACATTTCTTCTTTCAGATTTCCTGGAAAAACTGTTTCATAACAGACTTTGTTAGGTGAAGAAACACAGACAACTGGAGTCTAATTGCTAGGAAAGGATTAGTCTCATCCAACGCAGTTTCAAGTCACTTAGGCAAGAGGCTTTTCACTGTGACAGGATAAACCCAGAATAAAACTTTTAACGCCTTTCAAGCTTTTAAGCAAGAGCTCAAAAGCACTTTCTATCAGTTCCAATCAAAGTCTGTAAAGTTCTGATTATTTTATGGCAAATGATAGAATGTATTTTAAAATAGTCTTCTGTGATCTAACCCCAAAACTAAAGATATCCAAGTGTAGGCCTATTTCAGTCAGCATTTCTCTGATTTGAATGTACCTTTGCAGTAACTCCACTTCACTAAAATTCTCCCAGATGTGTGCATCAGTTTAACTGGAATTAGAACTTGGGCTAAAAACTGCATACAAGTGCATTTTAAACTAACCCAGATTGGTATTTAGAAGTCAGAAAGATGGGTTTGGAGAGGGCTTGCCACATCTGAGACGGACACATTTCTTCCTTGCTTTTAACTTTGGCATTAGAAGAATAAAGGAGATGCTTTGGTTTGGAATTGCCCTATTTGCCTTTGGCTTATTAGTGAGATGAAGTGTCACTGATCGAAATGTAACTGAACTCTTACAATATCTAAGCTTCTTTCCTTTGCTGATGTTGCCAGTTAATTTTAAAAAAGATTAGTTATTACTTGTATCTTTGTGTAAGTTTATGGTATAGTGCACTGCAGAAATACCTTCCCTGTATTCTGATTTTTAAAAGAATTCTAGTTTACTTTGCAGTGAAGGATTTGGGGGGCAGTGAAAAGAAATTGCTATAGTAATCTTTAAGCATCTAAAAATATGAAAGAAAAGAAACATGTAGATGGAGCTATTAAAATATTCAAGGCAGCTTCAATTCAAGGAAATTGTGGCAAGAAAGTCATATCACACCTTTTCTTTTAACAGTATAGGTTCCTCGTTGTATCATCTGTAATAGTTTCTTGTGCTGTTATAATAAGCATAGCTGTATGTTTTCCTTTATTTATGTCGCTCGGTTACAGAAAAATTACTTTTTTTTTAACTGCAGCATAATTGTATTGCCTAATGAATGAATTATATAACACATTTAATCCTGATTGATATTGCAGTAAAGCACAAATTATTTCTGCTACTAATTAATGAGCACTTCTGTACCTACAAAAGATGATTTAACTAATCCAATGTATAGATTTTCTTGAGGCTAATTGTTCGGTTTAATGAACCAGATATCTCCCACTGAAGCAAGTGTCATGTACCCTTATACCAAACAGCTAAAAGAGTTGTAAATCCCCTTGCACAGTAGCAGCAGTTATAGGTCAAAGCCTGTTCTGAACTGTCTTCTGCTTGTGCAGTCTCCTTGATTTTAATGGGAATGTGCATGCAGAATAGAGCAGAGTTTTCTGCTATGTTTTGACTTGAGATTTGATTGTTTTCTTCTTAATTTGTGTTCTGTTCAACTTTACATCACTTTAAGTACCACAACTAAAATAAATAGAATGAGGAAGCTCAGCTACGAAATAGAGTCTATCTGAAAAAAACCCCAAACAGATAGAAGGCACTAGTGAGGGTCTGTTACAGGGAATGCATGGATTATTGCCTAGCAAGCACAAATCACAATGAAAGACTTTTGGATACACAACGTCTGTGGATCTTTCACATTTAGAACCACTGACAAATTTAGCAGGAAAGAAATCCATTAGTAAACCAAAATATACCAAAGCAATTGAACACAACTGAAGTCCCAGACAGACCTGATATCTGTTGCCATTATTGATGTGTGCGATGGGATAGGTTAAAGACAGCTGATTGTGAATTGTAATGACATGGTAGATTGCGGTAGAGGCACTCATCTATGAGCAGCAGGGCGAACACAAGATAAAAAAAGCAGTTATTTGCTTAGTCACTTCTTGCTTCTTGTTACTAACTGGGTGCCAGATCATCCCATCCAGATGTTACTTATGACATTCAGTTTTTTTCTAGATCTTAGTCAAAATGTTAGATATCTGGAAAAGAAAAAAAAAAACCAAACCCCAAACCAAAACAACCAAAAAACCCCCCAAAACAAGTAAGCAGACTAACTTGAAATAAAACATCATGCCTGGAAAAGTGGCAAGTTAGAAATTTGATGTTACCGAATTAATGATTTACCATGACAGTAATGTTTGGAGGATTCCCTGTCATATCTTTGCCTCTCATCTCATAACAATATTGCTACATAACTTCTCATCTGTGCCACCATCATTAGCAACAGCATTAATAAGAAGGGAATATAATGAATGCTTTTTCTTAAGTCTTTGTCTAAAAATGCCATTGAAATCTATGGATTTTTCCTCTTGGCTTCAACAGATTCATGATTCAGGGCATTTATACTTTCTAAACTATACTTTGCTGTTGGATACATTTTTATTTAGATTCACAGCTCCTAATTTTTTAAAAGAGTTCCCAGGTACATTTGAAAGACATTTCTGTAACTATGAAACATACCATTGGCTAAAAACTTGCCATGTGCTGCAGTATCAAATTTTCTATCAAAACCCTCCCCTCTGAGATTTTTTTTATTATTATTATTATTATTTTTTATTCTTTACCATAAACCCACTCGAAGTGGACTGAATAAAGGGGGTGAACCTTTCCTGTTAGACTTTAATGGCAAATTCTGTTTCTCCCTGGCAGTCTTTACTAATCCATTTGGAAGGGACTGAAAATACTTGAGTTGGGGAATAAGGAGAATATTCTTTGAATAAAAATTTTTAAAAAGAAAAATTTTATTCCCCTAACTCTCAAACAATATTTCCTGAGTTAAACCAGAAAATGTATTTATTTAGCCAACTTATACATGAGACCTTGCTTTAACTTTGTTTTCCTCATTTGCCAGCCTAGATAGACCAGCTCATTTTCATTCCCTTTTTGAGGTCTACACACTGAAACATTATTCTCACATACCTTAACCTTGGCTGTATCTCTGATCTTTCATATTTCCCCTTTCACATTATGCAACATCAAACACAACAGACACCAAATATTCTATGACAGCCAGAGGATTACCATTTCCGTGTCACACAGAAAATTATATAAAAAGCAAGCAGATTACTACCTAATTGTATGTTTCATAATATGGCAATGTTGCCAGTATTTTTGTGCCTGGGTATTTAAGAGGTATCTGAATGGTTCTTACAAGCTATTTCTATGTCAAGTGTCCTAGTTTCAGCTGGGATAGAGTTAACTGTCTTCCTAGTAGCTGGTACGGTGCTATGTTTTGAGTTCAGTATGAGAAGAATGTTGATAACACTGATGTTTTCAGTTGCTGCTAGTAGTGTTTAGACTAATGTCAAGGATTTTTCAGCTTCTCAAGCCCAGCCAGCGAGAAAGCTGGAGGGGCACAAGAAGTTGGCACAGGACACAGCCAGGGCACCTGACCCAAACTGGCCAACAGGGTATTCCATACCATGGGACGTCCCATCCAGTATAGGAACTGGGAAGTGGGGGCGGGGAATCGCCGCTCGGGGGACTAGCTGGGTGCCGGTCGGCGGGTGGTGAGCAATTGCACTGCGCATCATTTGTACATTCCAATCCTTTCATTATTGCTGTTGTCATTTTATTAGTGTTATCATTATCATTATCCGTTTCTTCTTTTCTGTTCTGTTAAACTGTTCTTATCTCAACCCGTGGGTTTTGCTTCTTTTTCCCGATTTTCTCCCCCATCCCACTGGGTGGGGGGGGGAGTGAGTGAGCGGCTGCGTGGTGCTTAGTTGCTGGCTGGGGTTAAACCACGACACAAGGAACACATCTATAGTACAGGAAAGTTCTTCTGAACTTTTGCTTCAGTGTGTGGTTGGGCACACTTTATTTCCAAAAGCTTTTACTTAGTGGACAGCAAGTTAACCAAATGCATTTTCTCAATAACAGCTGATGAATTTTGATAATCAGATACTGTATCTGCAGTGCTTTCCCTTTCATCTGTGCATTGTTACATGAGATTTTTTGCCTTTGCCATAGTATATAGCTTAACACTGATGAACTCAGCCCATGTACCTTCTTCATCCTGAGTAACAGCACTCTTGCATCATAGTCCAACTTCCCAAAAACTTGGCATAGGATATAGTAAACTGAGATACCACAGTGTTAATGAAAGATTTGAGCTCTGCCAGCACTGATGGTTACTACTGACTTATTAGAACAATGTAGGACCAGCAGGCTGGATCCTCCACAGTTTAACTAGACTATTTTAATTCAATTCAGAAGGCCATTCTGACCTACCCGAGCTGAGGAGCTGACCTTTTATTTCTATTTAGATGTACTATTAACAGATTTCTAAAGCAACCTGGCAATGTCCCTTTTCTCTAGCAAAATACACATTTCCCATGTCCTCTGTTACATTCAAATAACCATATTGCAGTGGGTGAATTGCTTGTAAATAGCACTTTAGGGTGGGCGTGAGAAGATTGGTTCCAGGCTGTCGCGCCATACTGTTTCCTTGCAAACAGCTTTTCAGTATCTATGTGTAGCAAACTTCACCTTTCAGATCCCAACGGCTTCACAGCAAGTGACTTTTCATAAACGAAGTGGTAGAAGAGCTATTCCTATGGTTCACTGCTTGTCATTGCTTTCCTGTAGAGATGATGCGTACATTGCACTTTGTAAGTGTGCTGCTCTTCCGACAACTTCTCCTATATGTTTGCTGCTCCCACATTACTGTTCCTTTTTGTGTATCACCCATTTTCCCTTAGCAGCATCATAGGTATTCCTCCCATGGTCTCAATATTATCTTCCCTAAATTGCAAAACTTAAATTCTTGACTGATCATATTTATGGCTATACTACCTAGCAAGGGTCATTTGGGAGACATATATAAATGTTTTGAATACTTACTTATCCCCAAGATCAGCATTAGTGGATGTTATTTTTGGTCACAGAGGTTGTTTTCTCTTTACCTCTCCCATCTATTATTCCCTGAACCTGCAGTAACAGTGTCAGCAGTTTCCCTGGTTTAGCTCAATTTTCAGTACATTTGATTTTTGAGCCAAGTGGAAAATAGAGTAGGAGAAGTTTTATTTAAAATATGTGAGACATGATCTTTTCAATGAGCCAGTAGTTTCTTTTACAACTACTGCAGTGAAATATACTTCCATGCATAAAAATAAATTTAATTCAGAGAATTACTGCAGCACTTATAAATGTTTAATGAAACTCCAGAAAGCTCTTTCTTCTTTTATGTATTTGAGTTTATGTTTGATAAAGTACAAAACAAAGAGAGTTCTTTTAGTGATCTTGTCACACTCTGCAACTAAGATCAGGTATAAAAACACAGTCAATTTTAAAGTTAAAAACCCCATCTGTTTCTGGGATATGTTAGGGGGAGAAAAAGAATGTTACAATTTTGTTTTGAAGTATTCTCTTCTCTACAACTTCAGTGCCTTAAAACATAGTGACACAAAAGATAAGATCAATCTTGGTACCTCCCCCAGATTTTTTTCATGCATTTCCTTATTTACCCTGGGAACAGCTTTTCAGACAGAGGTTGCTCTGCAGACAGAATCAGAAAAAGAAAAAAAAGTGTTTTGACAGATTATCAAAGGGTGATATATTTGGCATTCTTATCTGAAGTCTTCACTTTGAAGAAAGGCAGTGTGAGCAGGTGGTTTCCCCACATTGCTTCAAACACAGGCGATACAAATTAAAATAGGTCAAAATACACACACTACTCACATCTATGTACACTAGAAGTTTGTTTTTTCAAGCAAACATCTAGTCTCCAACCCCCACTGTCCTTTTTTAAGGATTGCTAGGATCACAACCTAGTTACAGCCAGCTGAGTAAAACAAACTGTGTTCTGCCTGTGCTAAGTGTTACTTAAGATATCATTCACTGCAAGTGGAAATAACAGCTGTATCTTCTGGGAATTGTACAGCAAATTATGTATACATGAAATTGGTTGGGTCCCCAGCTAACTGTATCAAGTCCCAAATCAATTCGTGATTGTGGCATCCACACACTTAAAGTCAAAATGGGGCAGAAAATTGTGAAATTGCCAATGCAAGTTTTCTTTGCTATCTATGGTGATACACTAGCTGATTTTTCCATCCAGGCATTAATTAGCATTACCTTAGCACATAAAGTAAGGAGATAAAGGCAAGAGAAATAACAGAGTCCTGATGTTCCTTCAGGATAAGAAATTCAACCTTGTAACCAATGAAATATGTATAAAACAGTCTTTGAACATCGTAACCTTCCCCTTGCGACATGATCACAACTGCATCTGATCTGTTGCCGCTTTTTCCAGTCATCAAACCATTCAGAAAATCAGTCGGAACTAACCTCATTTAGCAGTGGAGAAGCCAAGTGGATTTCTAGAAGGTCACAGTACCCAGCACTGCCCCCTCTTCATCCTACACTAGAACTGCAAAACTCAGAACATCTTCACAACAGAGGCATAACCCAACATGCTATTTCAAGCATGTGCGCATGGGCTGCAGCACACCAGGGAAATTGTGTGCTTTATATGTGTTCATTATCTATTTTTGGATCTTTGTATGATTACTGCAAAGACCTCACTGTTTTTCCTTGTTAAATATTTGTTTATGCAACCTTCCCCCTGCAGGCAACTGGGTTCATGTGATCCTTACTTTATAAGGAATTTCAGTCCCATATGTTGCTCCTGGAGCTTTTTGCTGCTCTACTGGCACCTCTGCTGCTTGCCCTTTAACTGAAGTGACAATTAAATCATAGAAAAACAAATCTTAAGCAGTAATAGAAATCTCTCCAAGCCTGAGGCTAAAGCAATCAAGACCCCTTGTAGATTATATTTAAAAGTTATAGACTGCATCTGGCCACATGACAATAATGATATAAATCCCTAAATCAGAATTTCAAGACTGACTTCCCACAGCTAAAGGGAGCAGGTTTTGCCTGATGTACAGAATTGCTTTGATGTTAACAGGAGTGCAAAACCTTCGAGATTAATTAGAGCTCAAAGTATAAATGCAAGAAAGGGAATTCCCTTCCCTTCTGTTCTTTCCCAATGGAGAGGGGGAATTCCCTTCCCCTTCTGTCTTCTCTCTGTGCAGGGAGGGAATCCCTTTGCTATTCTTACTCATGATGACGCTTCTTTTCTCTCCCCAAGAGCAACGCAAAGTTCTTTTATTTGCTTGTTTCCCCTTTTCCCATATGAGGGTTGAGGACGCCCCTTTTCCTCCCATCATCTCTCTCCCAGAGGTGAAGAGGGATTCCTTTGCCTGCTATTTTCTGCAGACACTCACTGTAACATTTTTCTGCTTTAATATTTCAGTATGGGAACTACTTCCCCCCCCCCCCCTTTTTTTTCTTTTACCTCTGTGAGTGCAGTGTTTTGTCCTAAAAAAATGTGAAACCACATCAAATTTGGTTACTGGCAGCTGTGATCTAAATATAACTGTATCCACTTAGTACTGCTCTCTACTTTTAAGTGCTAATTAATAATTTATACAGGGAATGGGGTTTAAAAACAAAGCAGAAAACCAGAGTCCATATTTCATTAAAGGGGTTTCTCTTCAGTCTAAAGAACACCCTCTACAGCTTTTAGGGCAAGAATTTAGCTTTTTGCACTAGAACTGACTGGGATAATCTGCCCCCCCCCCCCCCCCCCCCCCCCCCCCCAAGTTACTGAATACCATGAATTAGCAAATTATTTCAAGTTCACTTTGATGGAGGGTGATGGCCTAATGGCCTAAAGAAACCACCACTAATGTACAGATTAAGTTCCATTTCAGTTGTATGCCACTGAAGCAAGCTTTGTGTTTCCCTTCACATGGTAATGAGTTTCACCTGTGTGATTAAAAACAAAGAATAATAGATGATGATGTGAACTTAGTTCATTTACTATAGTACCTGTTGTTGGGTTTTAATAATTTAGAATATTGCAGATCATAGAGGTTACTGTTCTGTGATACCTTTGGTAAAAAATAATGCGGTATTATTAATGTGAAACCTCACTGTAATGTATGTCCTGGGCTAATCTCTCTTTGTTAGGATGTAGCCGGTAGATTCTCCCCGAGAATTCTCAGTTCTCCTTGCCAAAAAATAAAGTGAGCTGCTAAAGAACTGGTGAACTTCTAATGTAGAATGCATTTTCTCTGGTTTTAAATTAAATGCTCTTTTCTTTTTTTTTTCCTAACTGGTTTTCGATATCAAGGCCACAGTCAACAAATTTTAAAGGGGGATTTCTAAAAACCAAAGGGAAGTATAGAAATAATTAAAAGTAAAAGGAGTAATTAAGGAAAATAATTTAAACCCCATAGAATATCAGTAGTAAAAGACAGCCTTTTCTCCTCAAAGCTTTCTTGTCCTGATTGACTGTTCACTGTTTCTTTCTGTAGCCATGGAAAACACTGTGATATTACTAAAAATACCATTAATATTTCACTCTAAATGTTTATAGGAAAAGATAGTCCCTTAGAAGCAAATCCTTGTTTAAATAAAATTACAAGGCTGTTGATTCCATCCACTTTCTGCGTGGATCAGTTGATTAGGGTTTCAGGTCTCACAGATGAAGCACCACTAGTGTCACAAAACCCCTGCTATATAGTCCTTATACTTCAAAGACTTTTGACAGAAACAAACAAGAATTTTTGGCAATGTCATCTTCAACTATATTGACATCAGCTACTCATTCCTCTTGTATCTTTAGAAAGGCATTGTAGGAGGTGTATCATAAATATGGTAAGAGCAGGTTGATAAAACAAGTAGAGAGAATGTAATCAGACTATTTTGAACATTCTCATTTTAGAAATATATCATATTTTATTTTCATTTTGTGATGGTAAATTTATATAAATCTTGCACTATCAAAAGCCAACATCATCTATGCAAACAAAAGATTGGTCAATCAGCCAGGTTCAGGGAAACCAGTAATCTCAAAGTGACAGCAAGCACCATCAAAAACTGAGCAAGACAGGAGCCAGGTATGTCTGAGTCGTAACTTTTCCTCTGGCAGCTTACTAATTTTGACTTTCACAGTTTCAGTTCCTCCACTTGAGGCAGAGTTCAATATGAGATCCTCAATACATTTTAAGCATCTGCCTCAGCCAGTCTCAGCTGGCTAGAATTTAAGGCTCGAATGATTTCATTTGTGAGTAGGCTGAGTTAATGTGTTACTCACAAAAGTTAGGATTTTGCAGTGAAACCTTGGCTAAATTATCATCTTTCACTGGGCTGTTACCTTCACGTTTGTGAGATCTCAAGCATTTTTATAGCTGGAACAGTATCACTTCAGTGGAGTGGTACACTATCCTTCTCTACCATAAATGATTGTAATGAAATCATAGTAGGGAACATTTAATGTAATTTTAACTTGGCTTAGTAGACCTGTTTTTGAAAATGAGAAGAATCCCAAAAGTTATTAGTTGGGCTTTCCATTTACTGCTAAGATACCATGGCTTTGAGAGGCTTTTATTTAAAGAAACATTCATAATCTGTATTTCTTTTGGTGTCAAGTCCTCAGACTTTTCTACTGCTGTCTCCAGCTCTTAAAACTGAGCAAAATCAACAATCATTCTTTCTTCTGGTGGTTCATACAGTGAAGAAAAGGTGAAAATATATGAAGGTCACACAGATGTTATGTCTGTAGGGAAACTCTGGTTAAAGATGTGCAAATATTGTCCATGCAAATATTGTCTATGCAAATATTCCATAAATTTTCACTCTGGTTATTCAGCAACGTGGGTATCATTGTCAGCCATCTAAGGGCTGCTGAACTACCCGTAATGCTTTGATTTATTTACCAAGATTGTTACATGAAAAAGGCAGTCTCGGCTAAGAACTAATTTGCTATGCATTTGTTTGCTCCTTCTAATCACATGTTTATCTATTCAAGTATTCTTAAAAGAGCATTCTGGCAACTGATATAGGTACACATGTTACAACAGGGCAGTCAACTCTGCAATGACCATCCTCAACTCTGCCTTCAAGAACAGCTCCGAGGCCTGTACCAGTGTAAATTAGCTGAATATTCATCTTTTGTGAAGAAATACTAGTGGATTTTTACTTACTTTTCAGCTGTTCTTAAATGATGTGAATGGTATGGTAAAAAGGGCTGAATTAAAGGCAGTGTCTTCAGAGGTCCGTACAGTATAAGGAAATTTCACGTTATGTTCTGCTCTTAAGACCAAAAGGTGAGCTGCGCCTGTAACGATACCCAAGGAGCGAACGCTCGAGCGTAAATTCTGGTTACACTCGTCTGCCTTGCAGTCAGATGAGCTACTAACCCAAACCTTCTGGTGCACAAATACACAAACCCGGAAAGAGAGCTACTGTTTCAGACTGCATGCTGTCTCTTTCAATAGGACGCCATCTCCCAGGTTTCAGACGTACCCTTCCGACCTAGCCTCCCGCTCCAGAAATCGCACGCCAAAGAGAAAAACCCGCAAGGAAAAAGAAGCGAAGCGACCGTAAGCCGCAGAAGCCGTGCAGCCCGCACCGGCTCTGGGCGAGGGCGGCGTTTCCCTCCCGCAGCCGGAGCCGTGCAGGGCCTGCAAAGGAGGCCGCTGCTCTCACTGTGTACAAACAAAAGCCCCGGTTCCCGTAGCAACCCGGCAGCCCGGCGAAGGCTCCGCGGCCCGACCCTGCCCGGCCCGGCCCGGCCCCGTCACCCGCCTGCCGCCCGCGGGGGCTCCTTGCCCGCTCCGTCCCCTCTTGGCCAGCACGCTTCAGGATTTGTACTGACATAGCCAGCCAAGGTGAACAGCTGAGGACGCGTTTCAGTGCGGTGAGATGATAAAGGCGTACGGCTCTGCAGGCCTGTAACTGGCCAAACTGGGGGAGAGCTGCTCGTCCTCCCTTGGAAGACGTTATAAAATACCTGGCAATGGAATGTGCTTAAATAGGTATATTTTACATGTACATTAGTAAGGGAAATAGTAATTTACTTGGTGATACAGAATTTAAAAAAAATTCAAGACAACTAAATACCCTTTGGAAAGGGAGATGGACTGTAGACAGCAGCACGCTGTGAATTTGAATCCTTTTTTTTTTTTTTTTAAATCCAGTGTCTGCAAATTAGGTTTTGTCCGCAAGCTTCCTTCTTTCCTCACTGAGTGGCAATACATTATCAATACAGCATTCCTGGATCCATAATATCTCTGGCAGGGAAATGTTTCATTTATTATCATTGACAAACCTATGGGACCAACGAAAAATGTCCTCTCAGACCCACTTTCCAAAAAAGTTTTTTTCATTAGAGTTATTACAATCACATCATTCAGGTTGTTGTTATAATTAACATTAGGTATTTCTTACATAAAATGTATGTTTGCATGAATTGTTAAAAACTGAAAAATGTGCTTCATTTTTATGAACTTGGAAGATAATGCTTTGAGCAAGATGATCGAGACAGATTTCATGTGCTCAATTGGATTCTCACAGCTAAGTGGAAATCCCACATTATCCTCTTAATTCATTGTGAACAGATAATCTTTCCATGTCTCTGACAAGGAATATTTTAAGTCATTGTCTCCTTTCAGTTGATGGCTCCTATCAGTGACAAAGTCATGGAAAAATATTCAGAATCTGAGTTCACCCTATGTTCCTTCATTATACTAGTGTTAGCACATGGGAGGAATTGCAGCTTTTACTGAACAATTTTTTTCGCAACATATCAAGACAGAAACATTGCACTGGCTAAAAAAAAGGAAAAGGTGGTAATGCTTTTGCCGATTGTATTGGCTTTGTGTGGCAAGGTTTTGGTAGCGGGGCGGGTTACAGGGGTGGCTTCTGTAAGAAGCTGCTGGAAGCTTCCCCTGTGTTCGAGAGAGAGAGCCAATACCAGCCGGCTCTAAGACGGACCCGCCGCCGGCCAAGGCCGAGCCAATCAGTGATAGTGGTAACACCTCTGTGATAACATTTTTAAGAAGGAAAAAAAGTTGCTGGGATGGAAACAGCAGCCAGAGAGAGGCGTGAGAACATGTAAGAGAAACAACCCTGCAGACCCCCAGGTCAGTGAAGAAGGAGGCGGAGGAGATGCTCCAGGTGCCGGAGCAGAGATTCCCCTGCAGCCCGTGGTGAAGACCATGGTGAGGCAGGCTGTCCCCCTGCAGTCCATGGAGGTCCACGGTGGAGCAGATATCCACCTGCAGCCCAGGGAGGACCCCACGCTGGAGCAGGTGGGTGCCTGAAGGAGGCTGTGACCCCGTGGGAAGCCCACGCGGGAGAAGGCTCCTGGCAGGACCTGCAGATCCATGGAGAGAGGAGCCCACGCTGGAACAGGTTTTCTGGCAGGACTTGTGACCCTGTGGGGGACCCACGCTGGAGCAGTGCGCTCCTGAAGGACTGCACGCCGTGGAAAGGACCCATGCTGGAGCAGTTCATGAAGAACTGCAGCCCGTAGAAAGGACCCACATTGGAGAAGTTCGTGGAGGACTGTCTCCTGTGGGAGGGACCCCACGCTGGAGCAGGGGAAGAGTGTGATGAGTCCTCCCCCTGAGGAGGATGAAGCGGCAGAAAATAACGTCTGATGAACCGACCGTAAACCCCATTCCCCGTCCCCCTGCGCCGCTGGGGGGGTTGGTAGAGAATCCGGGAGTGAAGTTGTGCCCGGGAAGAAAGGAGGGGTGGAGGGAAGGTGTTCTGAGATTTGGTTTTATTTCTCATTACCCTGCTTTGGTTGATTTGTAATAAATTGAGTTAATTTTCCCCAAGCTGAGTCTGTTTTGCCTGTGATGGTAATTGGTGAGTGATCTCTCCTGTCCTTGTCTCGACCCACAAGCTCTTTGTTATATTTTCTCTCCCCTGTCCAGCTGAGGAGGGGGAGTGGTAGAACGGCTTTGGTGGGCACCTGGCGTCCAGCCAGGGTCAACCCACCACACCGATATTTAAAAGTTTGTCAAGCCCATCACGAGAGACCTATTTGTAAGAAGAGTGCTAATACCATGTCAAAACTTGGCATGTAGGAAAACTGATACTCTGGGCAATGTACATATTTCTGTTATGCTTCTTTGGACTGACCTCTGATGGTTGGCTCTGCTTATCTGGAAGCACCAACACAAAAAGGGATATTATCAACTGAGTATTAGTGAGTCCTTCTCTGTACCAACATTGTTCAAGAAGTTCTCATGTACTCAGTCATGATATATTTTATTTAGACATTCATTGTGTCTAATATCTTGAGCTAGAGTTTAGATGCCTAACCTCTAATGAAAGGCACTAGTAGATGGATGCCTTACGTTTTAAGTACCAGCTGTTGCTGGTACTTGTAAAATACATCCTCAAATGTAGCTAGTTCCAATTTGATTAAACAGTACTAAGTTCAACAGCAAGTGCTTCCACAGCTAGATTTTTAACATGGCTTACCTATCCAAACTTCCTTCAACCCTTTGACATTTCTTCTCAACACACAGTAAGATAAAATGTAGATAATCAAGTATCCTTACCATCAGGATCAGTTTCAGCAATTTGAGCTGCTGTAACCAAAATGTTCTCAATTGTGTAACAAACAATATCCTAGCCTGTCTCCCTGCATCACTAGAAAGCATTCAGCTCTACTAATGCCTTATGTTGAAGAAAAGAAGAGTTTGTTCTTAAAATCAAGATATATAACACGCAGCCTGGCTGCCCAAATAAAATCTGAGGCACCATAAATGCTTCATTTTATTATGCATCAGTACATTTAATCTAAGGGGTCATCGACCCATTTCCTTTAAAAATAAATTACAGTGCTTATGAAAAATGACACTGAGTTCAAATCCTTTCAGTGCATTTGAAGAGCTGGATGAAATGGATCTGCAGATCCAGAGAAACCTTTAACTTATTTCACATAGACCGTCAAGTAATCACCAGATTGTAAGAAAAATGTGTTACTACCATCCTGACCAGATGTAAGCCAATGAACTAGAAGTGAATGCTCCAATTTTCCATTACTATTCTCCTGAGCTACATGACCACGCTGTTAGTATTAAAACTGTTAGGGATCTCATGAAATTAATTTCATTCTCATGCCTTCCAATAGTCCCTTTCCTGAGAAATCTCTGTAGGCTGAAAAACTCTTCTAAAATTTCACTTAGAGTAGGATTCAACAGCGACGTGGAATCAGAGCTAGCGTTTGCATTCAGCATTCACCTGCCACTCTTAAAATTTTCTGAAATAGTTTCATCATCTCTGTGATACAGCCAAGCACTACCACAGATTAGCTTCACCTAGAAATAAAGTGATAAAGATTGAGTTTGTGCTTAGGTATGCCTCATGTAAATAACATATATACACCTATATAGAAAAAAAAATAAACCATTATTTTAATAACCCTATTAATTAGAGACTATTACCTTCTCTATCACCATCTTGAATTTAGAACAGATCTGGGTCATGGAAATGTAATTTTAGAGAGCACTAAGGTTATGGAGAGCACTAAGGTTATGTAGCCTCCTGAGCCCCACGCCTCAAAAATAGTTACAAGATTCATGTGTGGCTTCAGCTTTGTGATCTGTGAATACACAACCACCAGTCACCCCTTCTGAGCATGACATCAGTGATGGCATCTCTAGCTAGATATCAAAGCTTACTTTTCAGTGAGATGCATTTCTAACTTTAGACTCTCTATCAGCAAGTTCTCTAAAAATACGACATATTTCAAATGTACACAGAATGAATACAGAAATATAGAGTGCCTATAGAGAAGTAGCATAAGCATAAAGGAAAAACCTTAAACTTGGCGTCACTACTTTGGGTGCTTTAACTGTACTAAATTTAAGGGGCTTACAGCCCCTAAACAGCACTTTGCCCCAAATAGACCATTACATCATTTATTCTTACTCATTATTCTAATGCCTTCTTGTCCGGACTTACAAAATACACATCACTTTCCTACAGTGAAGCTTACAGTGGATAGGTGACCAGTCTCCCACTCATGCTCTGTAGCTGGCCAACCAAGCAGGTCACAGATGCTTTGATGGTGCTTTGGCTGGATCAGGAAGTTTGGCCGTGGCCAAGGATTTGCTTAAAGTCAGGTATAAAACAGTAATGTGTGCTCACCCAAACCAGTAACAAATGAATATTATTCCAAATTGGAAAGTAGTAAAGAATCTCATAATCAGATAGATTGACTGAGCCTCAGAAGAGCTTCCTAACATTTGTCCTGTCATACTATAGCAGACTACAGTACCAAGGAAACATTTATTTTTTTAAAAAATCAGAAGATCTAGTACTTTTTACAGTTTACTTTCACATATTTTACTTCTGTGATAAGTATCATAAAGGATCACCTCAGCTGAAAAGACAGGATGTCCCCTTGATAAACTGATAGTCAGACAGAACGGCTTGACTGCACTCACTCCTGTGGGCTCATGGGAACATTGCTCACAAGTATGCCTCTCATTACATTAGGGAGAATCTCATGCATTTCTAGTTTTAAAGTATATTAATATGAAGAGATCAGGAGCCACATTCTGCTCTTATTTACGCTCTGCAGCTCTTTCTGGTGCTAGGTTCATATTAAAGTCATGGTGAGCTCCATTTCCCTTGTTAAGGTAAATCAAACATTTTTAGTGAGTCTTGTAATGCCACATGCTAATCCCTCTATGGAAGCTTCTCTCTCTGGAGACATTTTAAATGTGTTTATTAGGAAGACCATATTTATATCTTCAGGGAAGCCTGTATATAAAAGGGAAAAACCTTGTAGGGCAGATGTTGCAATTGGCTAAAAGATTGAAACTGAGCTTTGTTTTATGCAAACTAGAGCGTGAACATTTATCCTGTAACTGGGATTTAAAGGAACAGGATGAAAGAGTAAAAGGATAAAATTTGAACACCTCTTTACGCACCAGTACTACATTATGAAAGTGTTGAGGATGTATCAATTGACTACTTCCCAATGCATTTTATTCTTGCTGGTCAATGACAGCTTTTAAAAGCTTCTTCAAAAGCTGGTTCAGCAAACTATATTTAAACTTATTATTCAATGGCACACACCAGCGTTTCACCTACGTTAAATGTCATGAAACTGTACTTTGTCCGATACAACTAGAATAATCAATCACATTCATTCAGCTAGCATGGCCTGTAGGACAGTGGTGACTCTGCTGTTGGAATTTAATGTACACATGGATAAAATGCAAAACGCTAGCATGTCACTAATGTGTTCTCCAGATAACCTAATGTTATATCCCATGTTGTGTGAAAAATTTTTGGAACCTTTTACTCTTGGAAATAGTAATGGCCCATTAAACTCTAAAGCCCTAGAAAAGAAATTTAATTCCTTGTTATAGTTTAACATAACAGGGCACCCAAGGTAACTTTCTGAATTTCATCTATCATTTTCCAGATATGCTGGACACACCTATTTGTAATGGCTATGAAACAAAGAGCTTTCCTACGTTTGTGGTCTGGAACATCCAAATGGCCTGTCACAGCATGTTTAGACTCAAGTTCTGAGATCTTCTGTTATCTTGTTGAGACTGTTTTGGGGTAGGGGGAAGAGTGAATACAAAACAAGGTGAAAAGAAGTGTTTGCCACAAAATTGACTCCATGGACAATATCAGCAAGATTTTACAGAGTTGCAGCCACCCAGCTTTCACTTCAGTGAAAGGAAAAGCGAAAATAAAACACGGGGCTCTCTGAATCTACAAGATCTGAGACAATAGGGCCCACACAGTCACCACTAGTTCAGGGAGTTTCATGTTTACCCAGTGGAGGAAAACTGTTAAACATTAACACCAATCAGCATAATATATTGATTGCTGTGAACTATATACAGCTGTGTAGCTTCATATTTAGGTCAGAAATGCACCTGCTCTTAACTTCACATCCCTGTACCAGGTCTTTTGAAAGGGCCTTTTCTTCATCAGTGAGACAAAGGGAAAGGAGATTGTTTTTATTATTCTGTCATCATTCGTCACACCATAGCTGTGTAGGCAGTTGATGCTTTACTTCTTTAGTAATGTAAGCAAAGGAAAAAGTCTGGTGTGTCTGCTTTTGATTTGCCCACAGGTGAAATACAAAGGACCAAACTGACACTCAGCATTTAAGTCATAGTTATATTGCAAGAGTGTTTACAGTGGCAATGACAGCAGTGACTGCCAGCACTCAAAAATCACAGTGCTCATGATAACTGAGTAAACAGTTTTGGGAACACTAGGTCATCCAAATGTCATTATTTGGCATATCAATATATCTCATTATCTCTCATGTACTACTTCAACAAGACACGAAGACAACTGTAGAGTACATAGTTTTAATACATAAACAATGCAAACAGTTCAGATCGTGGGCACACTATTCATTATTTAAGAAAGTCTAAACTCCTCTATTAAAATGTCTTACTGACTTTTCAGAATGGAAGTCACTTGTGATATTGCTATGATACAGCATGCAACATAACATATTTTTTTCCCCCCTCTAAATGTCAATGCTGAGTAAGGAAATTAAGTTTGCAACTGGTATGCTTTAGCATGATGCTAACCGATGGTTTGGTTTTGTTGGGTGGCATATAGCTAAAATTTTTCACAGAACTATTTGTTCAGGAGCAGGGTGTGTGACACTGAAAAAACTGAAATGATAGTGTTAAGTTTGACAGTCGGGAAGATCTCAGTGAAAGAAAAGAACATTTTTAATACATTCACCACTATGTTTTATTTTACAATGTACTAAATAGAAAGATTAATGGCTGGAGAGGGGCATTCTCAGTATTTATATTCCAATAGAAGGGTCATAATAAAGTCATTTTGGTTTCTAATTGAAAATCATTAATATTAGAGTAGTAACATAGATGACAGTAAAATGACTTTTGGTGGCCCGTGAGATGATTTTGATGGTGTGTATTCAAGACAGCAATACACACATCAGAACATCATCACAGTAGGCACCTTTTAGCATGATTGTTGACCATTTTTAATCATATACCAAACAATGAAATGGGTACTGTGGATGAATATTGAGGGACAAGGACCAAGTTATATGATACTGACACATAAGTCTGTACTGCAGCTATTCACCAGTTCAGCAGGTAGCACTCAGAAGCAAATAAGAAAATAAAACAAAAGAAGATGCATTGAGAAGGAAGAATATGAAACAGGGCAAGTAAAGCACTATGTTTCCCAAGTTTCTTGGCTTTTTAAATTGTGAAACACATCAAAGAATCTTTCACTGCAGCCTGATTTCTTTTCTGTTATGATCACCTTTAACCCTATCATTATGAATATCTTGCAGAAAATTTCAGAATACCCAGTGAGCATCACAGAAATTAAATTATTCTACCAGTGTACGTTAGAAATAGGTCTTCAAGCAGACAAAACCTTGGGGAAAGAAGGGAAGATATACCACTGTTCATAAACTTATTTGGCCTTTGACATATTTTAATGCACTGAGTTGGACAGATGAGGGAGCTGTATTCCATAATTTCAAGCCAGACAGTGCTTTTAACATACAGTTTATATATAGAAGTGTGAAGGACCATTACTCCATAGGAAAAATATTTGGCTGTATTAGAGAGAAGTAAATTGTTCTTTCCAGTTTCAGCAACATATGTGCATTCCTCACATGACCCTCTAGTTCTGCTAGCCTGCACAGAAGTAGAAAAGGGTAGACTTCAGCCAACTGGCCGCTATTCCTTGACTTGTTCCTGAAAGGACATGATGGCATGTCAGACTTGGAACAAAATGTACAGAAGAGCAGGGAGAAGACATACTCATACTCTAAAGGACACTAGTCTAGATCTTAAAGCCAAACTGTAGTTATCTATGGAATGAGCACTATAAAGAGTGTTATGACCTCACCTTTGCTTGAGGTGGTAGATGCCCCCTAGATTATCTTCTTACAGGTATGTATTTTTGCATATTTGGCCTCCCCTAAAACTCTGTATCTATCAATACCTCAAATTATTAATTTATAGGTTCTGTCATAAATAATTGAAGTTGCCTCTTCATTTATTGTTTCTCACCTGCTCAAATACTAACACTGATTTTGTAAACAACAAAATGAAGGTATTTGCTAGATTGCCAGTGAAAGTTCCTTAAAAACTTATTTAATACTACCTATAGAAAGGGATTTTTCGTTGATTATAGGTTCACAACAGACACACCCACACACAGTCCATTTTGAATAGATAGCCATGTGCTGTATATTTCATATCAGTGCTGTTTTCAGTCCAAGTCAG